>NC_139995.1:18469174-18530587 GCF_964263955.1 Coregonus lavaretus | reverse complement strand
TTTGTCTGTGTGTATAACAATTGACAGGATTTACTAAATAAAGACATGAATGCCAAATGTCAAGCCTAAGAACATTAAAGAAAGCTCCTACCCACCTTCTAGCACATCTGAGTGGGAATGGGGGCATCTTTTGCATGGTTTCAAGTTTTGTTAGTCATATGTACAGGACAAATCAAATCAAATCAAATCTAATTTTATTTGTCACATACACGTTTAGCAGATGTTATAGCGGGTGTAGCAAAATGCTTGTGCTTCTAGCTCCGACAGTGCAGTAATATCGAACAATTTCACAACATATACCCAATACACACAAAAAAGTAAGTAATGGGATTTAAGAATATATACATATATGGACAAGCAATGACAGAGCGGCATGGACTAAGAAACTGAATAATATTATAGAATATAATGCAGTATATACATATCAGATGAGCAGTGCAAGATATGTTAACATTATTAAAGTGTGTTCCATTTCTTAAAGTGGCCAGTGATTTCAATAGGCAGCAGCAGCCTCTAATGTGCTAGTGATGGCTATTTAACAGTCTGATGGCCTTGAGATAGAAGCTGTTTTTCATTGTCTCGGTCCCAGCTTTGATGTACCTGTACTCACCTCGCCTTCTGGATGATAACGGGGTGAACAGGCAGTGGCTCGGGTGGTTGATGTCCTTGATGATCTTTTTGGCCTTCCTGTGACATCGGGTGCTGTATGTGTCTTGGAGGGCGGGTAGTTTGCCCCCATTAATGCGTTCGGCAGACCGCACCACCCTCTGGAGAGTCCTGCGGTTGTGGGCGGTGCAGTTGCCGTACCAGGCGTTGATACAGCCCGACAGGATGCTCTCAATTGTGCATCTGTAACAGTGTGTGAGGGTTTTAGGTGATAAGCCACATTTCTTCAGCCTCCTGAGGTTGAAGAGGCTCTGTTGCGCCTTCTTCACCACACTGTCTGCGTGGGTGGATCATTTCAGTTTGTCGGTGATGTGTACGCCAAGGAACTTGAAACTTTCCACCTTCTCCACTGCGGTCCAGTCGATGTGGATAGGGGGTGCACCCGCTGCTGTTTCCTGAAGTCCACGATCATCTCCTTTGTTTTGTTGATGTTGAGTGAGAGGTTATTTTCCTGGCACCACACTCCCAGAGCTCTCACCTCCTCCCTGTAGGCGGTCTCGTCATTGTTGGTAATCAAGCCTACTACTGTTGTGTCGTCGCAAACTTGATGATTGAGTTGGAGGTGTGCTTGGCCACGCAGTCATGGGTGAACATGGAGTACAGGAGGGGGCTGAGCACGCACCCTTGTGGGGCCCCAGTGTTGAGGATCAGCGAAGTGATCGGCCCGTCAGGAAGTCCAGGACCCAGTTGCACAGGGCGGGGTTCAGACCCAGGGCCTCGAGCTTAATGATGAGCTTGGAGGGTACTATGGTGTTGAATGCTGAGCTATAGTCAATGAACAGCATTCTTACATAGGTATTCCTCTTGTCCAGATGGGATAGGGCAGTGTGCAGTGTGATGGCAATTGCATCGTCTGTGGATCTATTGGGGCGGTAAGATAATTGAAGTGGGTCTAGGGTGACAGGTAAGGTAGAGGTGATATGATCCATCTCTCAAAGCACTTCATGATGACAGAGGTGAGTGCTACAGGGCGATAGTCATTTAGTTCAGTTACCTTTGCTTTCTTGGGTACAGGAACAATGGTGACCCTCTTAAAGCATGTGGGAACAGCAGACTGGGAAAGGGAGAGATTGAATATGTCCATGAACACACCAGCCAGCTGGTCTGCGCATGCTCTGAGGACGCGGCTAGGGATGTCGTCTGGGCCGGCAGCCTTGCGGGGGTTAACATGCTTAAATGTCTTAATCACGTCGGCCATGAAGAAGGAGAGGCCACAGTCCTTGGTAGTGGGCCTCGTCAGTGGCACTGTGTTATCCTCAAAGCGGGCGAAGAAGGTGTTTAGCTTGTCTGGAAGCGAGACGTCGGTGTCGGCGACGTGGCTGGTTTTCTTTTTGTAGTCCATGATTGTCTGTAGACCCTGCCACATACGTCTCGTGTCTGAGCCGTTGAATTGCGACTCCACTTTGAATGCTGCCGTCTATCCACGGTTTCTGGTTAGGGTAGGTTTTAATAGTCACAGTGGGCACAACATCACCTATACACTTCCTGATAAACTAAGTCACTGTTTCAGTGTATATGTCTAAATTATTTTTCGGAAGCTACTCGGTACATATCCCAGTCCGCGTGATCAAAACAAACTTGAAGCGTGGATTCCGATTGGTCAGACCAGCGTTGAATAGTCCTTAGCACAGGTACTTCCTGTTTGAGTTTCTGCCTATAGGAAGGGAGAAGCAAAATGGAGTCGTGGTCAGATTAGCCGAAAGGAGGGTGGGGGAGGGCCTTATAACCATCCCGGATGTTTGAATAGCAATTGTCGAGGATTTTAACAGCGCGAGTACAACAGTCGATATGTTGATAGAATTTCGGCAGCCTAGTCCTCAAATTTGCTTTGTTAAAATCCCCGGCTACAATAAATGCAGCCTCAGGATATGTGGTTTCCAGTTTGCATAAGGTCCAGTGAAGTTCTTTGAGGGCCGTCGTTGTATCGGCTTGAGGGGGGATATACACGGCCGTGACTATAACCGAAGAAAATTCTCTTGGGAGATAATACGGTCGGCATTTGATTGTGTGGTATTCTAGGTCGGGTGAACAGAAGGACTCAAGTTCCTCTATGTTACTACAATTACACCACGAGTCATTAATCATGAAACACACACCTCCGCCCTTCTGCTTCCCAGAGAGATATTTATTCCTGTCTGCGCGATGAACTGAGAACCCATCTGGCTGGACCGATTCCGACAGAATATCCCAAGAGAGCCATGTTTCCGTGAAACAGAGTATGTTACAGGCCTTGATGTCTCTCTGGAAATAAATCCTTGCCCCTAGTTCATCGACTTTGTTAACTAAAGATTGAACATTAGCGAGTAGAATACTTGGAAGCGGTGGGTGGTGTGCGCGCCTCCTAAGTCGGACCAGCAGGCCGCTCCGAGTGCTTCTCCTCCGCCGGTGATGTTTTGGGTCAGCCACTGGAATCAGTTCAGTTGCCTTGGGGAGAGCAAACAAAGGATCTGCTTCGGGAAAGTCGTATTCCTGGTCGTAATGCTGGTGAGTTACCGCCGCTCTGATATCCAATATTTTCCCCTGGCTGTATGTAATGATGCAAAACACTTTCTGAGCTAATAATGTAAAAAATAATACATACAAAAACAAAATACTGCAAAGTTTCCTAAGAGCTAGTCGCAAGGCCGCCATCTTCGTCAGCGCCAGTAGATTCACACAGGGAATACACTGACCAACTAAATGCTTACTTGCAGGTTCCTTCTTGACAATGCAACAACAATAAGAAATAATAAAAGATAAGAATACGAACATAAAGTAAATGGCTCAGTAGACTAGAATAGACATTTTAGCATAAGTATAATAACGTACGGTAATGATGTTTCTGTGTAAGATCTCTGTGTTTGCTGTGCCTGTACAGATGTAGGATCTTAATTTGAGCCAGCTTGCTACAGTTGGAAAATAATCCTGCAGCAACAGGATATGGGCATTATTATAATTAATAGGTTGATACATATTTCATAAGGAAAAATCAAGTGTGAAATGTAAATTTAAATTGGAAATTACAAACGTCAGAAGCCTTTTTAAACCTCAAATACACTACAAGTTTAAAATGTCCTGCATTGCAGGAAACTTCTCCTACAACAGGGTGATCAAATTAAGATCCTACATCTGTATGCATATCAAGACGCACCAGAGAATAGGAGCCACAATCACAAACACATCTTATTCTGCAGCATTGTTGTTTGGTTCTGAGCAACAACATGGAGGTGAACAAGCAGATGATCACACAGAAGAAGGCCATTTGGAGGACAAAGCTACACAGTATATTCAGATATTTAACATTGGTACAGTATTCCAAAGGGACCACTGATCCCATGTGTAACCTCTGTGTATGTACTGCATAATGGGTGAAATGGGTGAGGCAAGTGTTTTCAAGTAAATAAATCAGTTGGCTATGCTTTGTTTGGCTCTCATTTAGTGTGTGTGTGTTGGTGTGAACGAGAGAGAGAGAGAGAGAGAGCGAGCAAGAGAGAGAGAGAGAGAGAGAGACAGAGAGAGAGAGAGAGAGAGAGAGAGAGGGGGGGGGGGGACTGCGTGGGTGAAAGGACACAATTCTTGGAGACAAAAGAACAGAAAAAGAAGGGGTCAAGTATGAGAAAAACATTCAGACACTGAAGGCTACCAAAGAACACATCTCCCCTCACATTCCACTCAGTAACTGAGAGAACTTCTGCTGCCAATAGAAAAACAACCAATGGTTGTCTGAATGCAGAATGCTGAAAAAAAAGCCAAGGTACAAATGTTTGTCTATGGAAGATATACTGTATTTTACAAGGGATACAATTGTATATTCTACATGCTGCTGAAGCCTCTGGCATGCTCTGGTATTATTCATGTACAATTCTGAACAAATATTTCAGACATATTGCAAAGGACCAGCAACAAAAAAACGTTTCTAACATGTGACCATATCAAGATTAAAACCACCTGCTCCCTCTAAACCCAAATTGGAGCTTTGGATGGTGAATTAAGAAAGCCCAAACCAAACAGTACACATCAATGGGTGGAGCAGAGCTCATGAATAATGCAGAAAGAGGAAGAGAGATTCAAATTTAACGGTGAACGATGAGAAGTCCAATAAATTGTTCTCAGCAGTGGGCATCCACATTCCACACCCTGCCTGCCAAGTGTGTGAGCAAATAACACACAGCCTGCTTTAAAACATAGAATAGACAGCGAATGGATACAATCAAATCCCAAAAATACTTAGCTGTGGGAGATGCAATTTCCTTCTTCTTTCTTTGATAGAGGTTGGATTTTGGGGGATTCCTTTATGGTCCTACTATTCACCCGAAATTGTTTTTTAATGCTCCTAAAAGCTCAGTAACACACTGGGAGATGAGCAACATTTCTTTGAACATCAAGGCTGATCTGATATGTAAGAATGCCAGCCAACACCAACAGCTGTTGTAATTGTGAAGTCAACTCATTGAATATCTCAAATAGGTAATTTGCTCAAATCGGGAGCTGCAGTGGAGAGAAAACAGTAGTTTATGGGGGATAAGACAGCCACATGCATAGTCACTATGGGGGGACAACCTTATAAACCGAGGTACAGAGAGAGAATCTGGCCGCACATTTTAATTCACGGGCAGTAAAGATAAAACACCAGGTAAAAAACCTAAGTGTTATTTTAGATTCAGAACTAAATTTTTAGTCACACATTAGGAATGCCAAGGTGCGGACGTTTCTCTCTCAGACTGATACAGAGAGACTCATCCATGCTTTTATTACAAGCAGGCTTGACTACTGTAATGCTCTCCTGTCTGGTCTACACAAGAAAGCCATTGGTCAACTGCAAAACATACAGAATGCTGCAGCACGGGTTCTGACCAAGACCAGACGGAGAGCACACATAACACCAGGTTTAAGGTCTCTGCACTGGCTGGCTGTGAGTTTTATAATTCATTTTAAGATTTTTATTTTGGTTTTTAAATCAATCCACGATTGTGCACCCCAATACATGTCCCTCAGGTCCTCTGGCACTGGCCTTTTAACTATCCCAAAGCCTAGGACCAAGAGGAATGGAGAGGAAATGCTTGAGTTATTATGCCCTCAGCCTCTGGAATAGCCTGCCAGAGAACCTGAGGGGGGCTGAAACTGTGGACATATTGTATTGTATCTATTGTTGTGCAATTTGCCTTAAATGTTTGTATACCTTGACATCAATTTGCTTTATTTACTTAACTGTCACCCTAATCCATGGCAAACTAGCATGCTTTACACATAGGTAAAAAGGCTGAGTGGGAAATAAAACACATGACAGGTTAATTGCCTTATTGTGACGTTGCAACACAATCCATTGTAAAGCTCCACCACCTTACTCTAGCTTTAAACATGTACAGTAGCCTACCACCTGATTTAGCCTACTTATTCAACTTCCCCTCTCTAACACCCACCTTCAGGTGCTTCGTAAACAACAGGTGTAGACTAAAAGTGAAATGCTTACGGGCCTATCATGCCAAATTGTGTCGTCGCCCCCCCGCGTCACAATGGGAGTCGAGAAGCTATTAGCGTCCGTTGCTAGGGCATTTGCTAGAACATGCCAAATTCTGCCCAGTCTCGGGGCCTCCCGAGTGGCGCAGCGGTCTAAGGAACTGCAGTACAGATCCAGGTCCGATTCTGGGGCTGTGCCGCAGCCGGACGTGACCGGGAGACCCATGAGGCGACAAACAATTGGCCCAGCGTCGTCCGGGTTAGGGGAGGGTTTGGCCGACCGGGATGTCCTTGTCCCATCGCGCTCTAGCGACACCTGTGGTAGGCCGGGCGCATGCACGCTGACACGGTCGCCAGTTGTACAGTGTTTCCTCCGACACATTGGTGCGGCTGGCTTCCGGGCTAAGCGAGTAGTGTGTCAAGAGGTAGTGCGTCTTGGCAGGGTCATGTTTCGGAGCACGCATGGCTCTAGACCTTCGCCTCTCCCGAGTCCGTACGGGAGTTGCAGCGATGGGACAAGACTGTAACTACCAATTGATATCCCGAAATTGGGGAGAAAAAGGGGTAAAAACAAAACAAAAATTATGTCATGAAAGAAAATAATCAATAGCGTTCATTGCTATGCTGGTTGTTATGTTCTAACTTTCTGAGGCGTGCGGAGAGAGAAGCGCGTGCACTCAAAAGACAGGGGAAAATGCGATCATTGTTAAAGGTGATTAATGCTATTTACGATATGTTTTAGCTTTACATCTCACCGATTATTGGTGGATGAAGTACAAAACATGATCCATGCACGGTCATTGATGTTTACTTGCTTGCAAAACTTGATTGCAAACCTTGATTTAGCAATGCAGAAAGAAAAAATTGAAATAATAGAAAAATAATAACACGAGGAATAAATACACTATGAGTAACGATTACTTGGATATATACACAGGGTTCCAGTACCGAGTCGATGTGCAGGGGTACGAGGTTATTGAAGTAGATACAGTATGTACAGTGACGGAAAAAAGTATTTGATCCCCTGCTGATTTTGTACGTTTGCCCACTGACAAAGAAATGTACAGTCTATAATTTTAATGATAGGTTTATTTAAACAGTGAGAGACAGAATAACAACCACAAAATCCAGAAAAACGCATGTCAAAAATTTTATGAATTGATTTGCATTTTAATGAGGGAAATAAGTATTTGACCCCCTCTCAATCAGAAAGATTTCTGGCTCCCAGGTGTCATTTATACAGGTAACGAGCTGAGATTAGGAGCACACTCTTTAAGGGAGTGCTCCTAATCTCATCTTGTTACCTGTATAAAAGACACCTGTCCACAGAAGCAATCAATCAATCAGATTCCAAACTCTCCACCATGGCCAAGACCAAAGAGCTCTCCAAGGATGTCAGGGACAAGATTGTAGACCTACACAAGGCTGGAATGGGCTACAAGACCATCGCCAAGCAGCTTGGTGAGAAGGTGACAACAGTTGGTGCGATTATTCGCAAATGGAAGAAACACAAAATAACTGTCAATCTCCCTCGGCCTGGGGCTCCATGCAAGATCTCACCTTGTGGAGTTGCAATGATCATGAGAACGGTGAGGAATCAGCCCAGAACTACACGGGAGGATCTTGTCAATGATTTCAAAGCAGCTGGGACCATAGTCACCAAGAAAACAATTGGTAACACACTACGCCGTGAAGGACTGAAATCCTGCAGCGCCCGCAAGGTTCCCCTGCTCAAGAAAGCACATATACAGGCCCGTCTGAAGTTTGCCAATGAACATCTGAATGATTCAGAGGAGAACTGGGTCAAAGTGTTGTGGTCAGATGAGACCAAAATCGAGCTCTTTGGCATCAACTCAACTCGCCGTGTTTGGACGAGGAGGAATGCTGCCTATGACCCCAAGAACACCATCCCCACTGTCAAACATGGAGGTGGAAACATTATGCTTTGGGGGTGTTTTTTTGCTAAGGGGACAGGACAACTTCCCCGCATCAAAGGGACGATGGACGGGGCCATGTACCGTCAAATCTTGGGTGAGAACCTCCTTGCCTCAGCCAGGGCATTGAAAATGGGTCGTGGATGGGTATTCCAGCATGACAATGACCCAAAACACACAGCCAAGGCAACAAAGGGGTGGCTCAAGAAGAAGCACCTTAAGGTCCTGGAGTGGCCTAGCCAGTCTCCAGACCTTAATCCCATAGACAATCTGTGGAGGGAGCTGAAGGTTCGAGTTGCCAAACGTCAGCCTCGAAACCTTAATGACTTGGAGAAGATCTGCAAAGAGGAGTGGAACAAAATCCCTCCTGAGATGTGTGCAAACCTGGTGGCCAACTACAAGAAACGTCTGACCTCTGTGATTGCCAACAAGGGTTTTGCCACCAAGTACTAAGTCATGTTTTGCAGAGTGGTCAAATACTTATTTCCCTCATTAAAATGCAAATAAATTTATAACATTTTTGACATGCATATTTCTGGATATTTGTTGTTGTTATTCTGTCTCTCACTGTTCAAATAAACCTACCATTAAAATTATAGACTGATCATGTCTTTGTCAGTGGGCAAACGTACAAAATCAGTAGGGGATCAAATACTTTTTTCCCTCACTGTACATACAGGTAGGGATAAAGTGACTAGGCAACAGGATAGATAAACAGTTGCAGCAGCATATTTGATGAGTCAAAAGAGTTAGTACAAAATATTTTAGGGCATCCCTACTTCAAATTTACAGGGATGCTGTAATGTTTTACTGTAAGCAAAATAGTAATGTGAAATATATTAGAGCATCTCTGCGGTAAAGCTAAATTAAAGTATTAAACTGGCAACTGGTGCCAGGATAATGCTGTAAATGGACAGTGAAATTCTCCCTGAAATCTAAATGTAAGAAAAAAAAAATGGTACACAAAATACATTTATTCAAATTAGTAACAACATTAACAAAACATTAAACAACAGAATTGACAATAGAAGTAACAACAGTTAACAAATATGTAACCAAATAAGAGCATCATTCCAACACTAATTTAAAAACTATATTGTGTGCCTGTGTGTGTGGCGTGTGGGGTAGAGAGAGAAAGAGAGAGAGGGAGTTAATATTGGGATCGGGTAAGGGGGTTCAAAGGCGGGCCTGCAATACGATGTCACGCAGCTGCTAGAAACAAGCCATTTTCTCTGTAGTAATGGTGAAAACATAATGGTTACGAATTTCCTCTCAGTTTATTCTCTATGACACTCAGAGGCTGCGGTACAGTGAAGCTTATTATCACAACAATTATTATCTGGGTGATTTTTTTCTAGGTTGCGCAGCAAAATATTTACGAGCAATTTAGAGCAGATTGAAATGGCTTGTGTCAACTTGAGCTAGCTAACTAGCTACCCAGCTAACGTTAGCCAGCTAACTAGCTGGCTAGGTTAGCAAAACATACAGTAATTCAACGTTGGCTAGCAATGAAGATACTTATAAACAAGTCAAGGTACCTACCCAAGAAGATATTTACTAAAATATATCTGAGCTTCATGTGTCTCACCCGACAGCATGAGGTTGGCACCTGAAACTGATCATTCGAATCTACAGTAGGCATAAGCTATTACTGTAAAGAAATACAGTATGTTAGAGTAATTTTTACAGGAGGCTTCCAATTAAATTTAATAACAGTATTTTTCAGCATTTTACCCATAATGCAGTGCTATATACAGCATTAATGCTGTAAAACACATGTAAGGTATTTTACTGTGCAATATACAGTGTTTTACTGTTGAGATTACAGAAAAGTATGTGTACTGTACTACTATCACAGACTCATACAGCTGAAAAGCAAATTACAGCTGTTGAAGAAACTTCAATTAAATTAACTAATTGTTGCCATTAATTAATAAGGAAATTGCAAGACACCTCAAAACAGGTTTGCTGTTTGATTGACAAGCTTGTGATTTCATTCTCCCACGCCCAAAGCCCAGGAAGTAAAAGCTAAATAAGGCCTAAACCTCCCATTGCAGCTCTGCCTCTACTCTGGCTCTCTCCGTCTGTTTCTCGCAATCTACTCTCTCTTTCTCTCCCTCTTTCCTTCTCCCTCTCCATCACTTCCTCTTTTTCCCTGTCTCCCACCCACTCCCATGCCTATCCTTTGCTTGCTAATGAGCCATGAGATTGACAGCTGGATTACTTGGCTGGTAATCCTTTAATTTCTCCATTTAAGATAATCACCCTGTGGATGGAGCAGTGCCTCCTCGTCCTGTGCCCAAATCCACCCCCCCCCCCCCCCCCCCCCCCCCAACACACACACACCTCAGGCTGTAGTAGAATAGTAACACTACAGATAATAACACTACAGATAAACACCATGACAGAGCGACAAACAAACACACATACATACTACATAGCAAACACACCGAGACATAACATTAAAACACAAACACACTCAGTAATACTCATATACCAACACACCCACAAACACAGAACACAGTCTGCTTGCCAGGATGTGGGAAAACAAAATGAAAGAGGTAAGAGCATAGGAACATAGATACTATGACTAGAGATACAGAAGAACATGGTTGAATGAGACAACAAAAGACTAAACACAGTGATTTCTGTGACTTTAAAGCACAAACGGAAGTGAAGCCTTTTAATTACAAAGATAAAAACCCTGTGGTTACAGAAATAGATGCAGCCTATAGTACACAGTGGCCCTAGAGATAGATGTGTGTAGCTGCGGCTCGAAGGAATACAGTGGGGGAAAAAAGTATTTAGTCAGCCACCAATTGTGCAAGTTCTCCCACTTAAAAAGATGAGAGAGGCCTGTAATTTTCATCATAGGTACATGTCAACTATGACAGACGAATTGAGGAAAATAATTGCATCCAAAGAACACCATACCTACTGTGAAGCATGGGGGTGGAAACATCATGCTTTGGGCCTGTTTTTCTGCAAAGGGACCAGGACGACTGATCCGTGTAAAGGAAAGAATGAATGGGGCCATGTATCGTGAGATTTTGAGTGAAAACCTCCTTCCATCAGCAAGGGCATTGAAGATGAAACGTGGCTGGGTCTTTCAGCATGACAATGATCCCAAACACACCACCCGGGCAACGAAGGAGTGGCTTCGTAAGAAGCATTTCAAGGTCCTGGAGTGGCCTAGCCAGTCTCCAGATCTCAACCCCATAGAAAATCTTTGGAGGGAGTTGAAAGTCCTACAATGTGATTTTCATGAAAACAAATTCTCGTTTTGTCTGTCATAGTTGACGTGTACCTATGATGAAAATTACAGGCCTCTCTCATCTTTTTAAGTGGGAGAACATGCACAATTGGTGGCTGACTAAATACTTTTTTCCCCCACTGTATATGAGTTGCGCGCAGCATGGCGTAAATCACTTTGATTGTACCATGTTTTTCAGCTCGTCCAGTGATGGTGACTGAGGATATGAACACTGGGGAACATGGGGGTAAAGTGGCAGCACAAGGTAAGTTTGTTTCACCGTAACGTATCAATAAAGTAAGACGCCATCTAATGTCCCTGACTCAGGAGAGAGGAAGAAAGAGGGAGAGAGAGAAAGATACGGAAGGAAGAAGAGTGAGGAGGAGTGAAATGGTCCCAATCCATAAACTGCTTAATGTAACAGCATCATTCAGACTAACTGCTTCAGATGATGATTATTCATGGTGAATAATGACTAGGATGATGGTGTGCCTATACTAAATGGATGGGCTGACTGACATTTATTTTGGAGGGGATATTTTTTGCCCATTACTCATTGAACAGATAAAGCTCTCCAGGAACCTCCTTTGACATAAATGTGCAGATGCTGCCATATTGTAGCATCATACATAGTAATAATATACACAAACAGTATGCACTATGCACCACAGTGAGTGAATCAAACCGATGCACATTGGAACATTGTCCCCTGTAGCTCAGTTGGTAGAGCATGGCGCTTGCAACGCCAGGGTTGTGGGTTCATTTCCCACGGGGGGCCAGTATGAAAATGTATGCACTCACTAACTGTAAGTTGCTCTGGATAAGAACGTCTGCTAATTGACAAAAACATTTAAAAATGTAAAATTGTGATGGATGTAGAGAAAGGACGAAGAGGGAAAAGCTCTGCCTAAACCTTTCATAAATGAGCCATGTTGTCCATGGTATTTGTGTTTCCAGAATAAACACTTTCTGTTGGGCAAAGGAAATTAACATTTGATTATTTATTATAGACATGCTCTGGAACTTTGGCGACTACTAAGTATTTTTTAAACCTCCCACTTTGAGCTGGATTTGTCAATGTGTAGTTCATACATGCATAATCTATGAGCAGAATTACTGTTTTACCTCAATTAGCCACAAAATCCCTAGTTTGAAAGCAACGGTTTTTCTGGAAGCTGTGCTGCGCCATTTTCCCTACATTTCCCCCCACATGGACCAGCCCCCTAGAAAATTGAGTTCAACCAATGAGCTTCAGCCTCTCTGGATGAGTGACAGCTAGCAAGATGCACATGATGTGCCCACAGCAGAGTGGGAGAGAGAGCAATGATGTGGTGCACATATCTGCACATATGTGACATAGAACGCAATTTTCAGGGACCACTTTTCACCCGTGAGCTCTACTTTCAGAACTACAGGCTAAAAAGTATACAAAAGTAAGGAGAATCCCTTTAAGTTTATTTGGCAGGGACAATATACAACAAAACAAGTCTCAGAGTATGAGAAGTGATGCGTTGCACCAGATTTAGCTGACAGCTAATTTACATCTGCAGTCCTTGGGCAGGTGAACATATAAACATGAAAACATTATGTATAAACAGACATTTTAAAAACAGAGATCAGGACATACAGGCACATTTCAACACAGAAAATCAACACATTTCACATTAGTGTTGCACGGTATACCAAAACTTCAGTACCTTTTTGATACTAGAACATGAAAAAACGTTTCTTTACTAGAATTGCAGCTGACACAGCACAAGCCACTTTTGAGAAGCAAGTGAGAGGAGAGAAAATGCTGACAGCATGGCTTCTTCAAACAAAAACATCATACCTCCACGCCTGCAGCTTGTTGCCAAAACTGGCTGCAGAAGCAAACTATGGGAATACTTTGATTACAGAGCAGATGATGAGGGCCAGCCCACCAAAACAACTAAGCAAAAGGTATTACAAAGCAATGTAAGGTAGGTTTAGTTCCAAAACGACATAAAAAAAACTATTTTAACTGTGACATTTGCATTGTAACCCTGTTGTTATTCTACTAGCAAATAAATGTGAATTAATTTTTAGTGAAAATGACATATATTCAGCATGACATTCATGTGAGCATTATAATATTATTAGAACCCAAAAGTAATGTGAAATGCACTCACAACTTGACAACAATATTTAGACTACTTCACATTTGTCTAGGCTTGCGAGCAGTAGCCAGCCAGCAGCTCTGGGCGGAGAATTGCACCCTGGGAAGTGAAATGCACTCTGGGAATCGTAGTATGCTGTGTAAAATCCATTGTATTTCTATGGTGTGTAGACTATTGCAATATAGAAACTTCAAAAATGAGCTTCAAAGTTGTATGTTGTTTTGGAACTAAACTATTCATTTAATACATTACATGATTTAGCTGTAATGAATAATTAATCATATGTCTAATGAATGTCATTTGACCCAATATTATGGCCATGACCCTGATATGTATCAAATATTTGTTTACAGTTTAGATGTAATTATAAAATAATTTTGTCTGCTCTGAGTCTCAGATATGGTTAAGTGATAATGCCAGAGAAGCCGGTGTTTGAGGATATATTGGCACGGCTGTTGTTAGGCCCGAGCCTAAGTCGAGGGCCGGCAAACCGTGCCAATAATATATTATATCCTCCAAACACCGGCTTCGAGGGCATTATCACTTTTATACAATGGGTTACCAGCATATTCAAATAATGATTTACATATTTTCATTAAAAACTTTATTTTGATGAATTTATTCATACTATTTCATACTATAGTCCCGACACAAATCTAGGGTTGCTACCGGCTGGTCGTTCGTTCTATCGGTTCTGTTGCCAAAGTTGCGACCCAGTCGTTCAGTCTTTTTGTTCTGTATCTATGGACGCGACCCAGTCGTCTGTTCGAAATGTTCCATTGCCATACTGGCTGCCAACGTTCTTATCCCTTGCTTGCTAGCTAGCCAACTACGGCTAACTTACAGTCACGTCAAACAGTGCAGCCAGAATAACAACGAAGTAGCTGCATTTGCATTTGTTTAAGCTGTTTTCTAGTGGATACATGATCTCAATGATGTGTGATTTCACCTAGCATAGAAAATGTGCTCTCTCGTTAAGACACTGTTGTTCAATAGCTAGCCAACAACACAGCTAACACAATCACTTCAAACTGAAGTTGGAAAGACTTCAAACTAGCTGCACTTCAATTAGTTGTACCTGTTTTCTATTGATAGTTCTTTGTATATACAGTACCAGTCAAAGGTTTGGACACACCTACTCAATTAAGGGTTTTTCTTTATTTTTACTATTTTTTACATTGTAGAATAATAGTGAAGACATCAAAACTATAAAATAACACATATGGAATCATGTAGTAACCAAAAAAGTGTTAAACAATGTCACGATCGTCTTCAAAAGGAGTGGACCAAGGCGCAGCGTGTGAAATGAACATGACTTTATTATATTAAAGTATCTAAATTACAAACAAAACACGACTCGTGAAGTCCACGGTTACACTGACCGCATAAGGAACAAAAACCCACAAACACATGGTGAACACAGACAGTTTAAATATGGCTCCCAATCAGAGACAACGAGCCAACAGCTGACACTCGTTACCTCTGATTGGGAGTCACTCAAACAAAGAAATACAACAACCTAGAAATAGACACAACAGAACTACCAACATAGAAATAAACACATAGAATGCACACACCCTGGCTCAACATAATGAGTCCCCGAGCCAGGGTGTGACAGTACCCCCCCCTAAAGGCGCGGACTGCGACCGCGCCTCAACTAACCAAAACAGGGGAGGGCTGGGCGGGCATACCTCCTCGGTGGCGGTTCTGGCTCCGGCCTTGACCACCACCCTTCAATACACCCCCCAATGCGCCCCTGGTCCAGTCTGGCCCCGCCGGCTGGAGCAGGACTGGACTTAACAGGAGCGGTCCTTTCCAGGATGTCGACTCGCACCCCTGGCTTGGTGCGTTGAGGAGGAATGGGCCTTACCAGGCTGACTTCTCGCACCCCTGGCTTAGTGCGAGTGGCAGGAACAGGCCGGACCGGGCTGGCGACGCGCACCGTAGGTTTGGTGCGAGTGGCAGGAACAGGCCGGGTCGGGCTGGCGACGCACACCGTAGGCTTGGTGCGGGTGGCAGGAACAGGCCGGACCGGGCTGGCGACGCGCACCGTAGGTTTGGTGCGAGTGGCAGGAACAGGCCGGGTCGGGCTGGCGACGCGCACCGTAGACTTGGTGCGGGTGGCAGGAACAGGCCGGACCGGGCTGGCGACGCGCACCGTAGGTTTGGTGCGAGTGGCAGGAACAGGCCGGGTCGGGCTGGCGACGCGCACCGTAGACTTGGTGCGGGTGGCAGGAACAGGCCGGACCGGGCTGGCGACGCGCACCGTAGGTTTGGTGCGAGTGGCAGGAACAGGCCGGGTCGGGCTGGCGACGCGCACCGTAGACTTGGTGCGGGTGGCAGGAACAGGCCGGGTCGGGCTGGCGACGCGCACCGTAGACTTGGTGCGGGTGGCAGGAACAGGCCGGACCGGGCTGGCGACGCGCACCGTAGACTTGGTGCGGGTGGCAGGAACAGGCCGGGTCGGGCTGGCGACGCGCACCGTAGACTTGGTGCGGGTGGCAGGAACAGGCCGGACCGGGCTGTGGAGACGGATAGGAGGCCTGGAGTGAACAGCGGCCACCACCCGTCCTGGCTGAATGCCTACCCTCACACACTCTGTGTGAGGCATCCGCACAGGACGTACAGGGCGGTGTACCCCTGGCCTGGTGGCCTCCTGGATTCGCCCCATCTTTGCCTCCGTCAGCCCCGTCGTCCATGCCGTGTGCCCCCCCCTAAAAATTTCTTGGGGTTGCCTCTCGACCCTCCGACGCTGCTCCCACGTCCAGGTTGCCTGTTCCTGGACACGCTGCTTGGTCTTGGTATGGTGGGTTTTTCTGTCACGATCGTCTTCAAAAGGAGTGGACCAAGGCGCAGCGTGTGAAATGAACATGACTTTATTATATTAAAGTATCTAAATTACAAACAAAACACGACTCGTGAAGTCCACGGTTACACTGACCGCATAAGGAACAAAAACCCACAAACACATGGTGAACACAGACAGTTTAAATATGGCTCCCAATCAGAGACAACGAGCCAACAGCTGACACTCGTTACCTCTGATTGGGAGTCACTCAAACAAAGAAATACAACAACCTAGAAATAGACACAACAGAACTACCAACATAGAAATAAACACATAGAATGCACACACCCTGGCTCAACATAATGAGTCCCCGAGCCAGGGTGTGACAAACAAATCAAAATATATTTTATATTTGAGATTCTTCAAATAGCCACCCTTTGCCTTATTGACAGCTTTGCACACTCTTGGCATTCTCTCAACCAGCTTCATGAGGTAGTCACCTGGAATGCATTTCAATTAACAGGTGTGCCTTTTTAAAAGTTAATTTGTGGAATTTATTTACTTCTTAATGCGTTTCAGCCAGTCAGTTGTGTTGTGACAAGGTAAGGGGGGTATACAGAAGATAGGCCTATTTGGTAAAAGACCAAGTCCATATTATGGCAAGAACAGCTCAAATAAGCAAAGAGAAACAACAGTCCATCATTACTTTAAGACATGAAGGTCAGTCAATACGGAACATTTCAAGAACTTTGAAAGTTTCTTCAAGTGCAGTCACAAAAACCATTAAGCGCTATGATGAAACTGGCTCTCATGAGGACCGCCACAGGAATAGAAGACCCAGAGTTACCTCTGCTGCAGAGGATAAGTTCATTAGAGTTATCAGAAATTGCAGCCCAAATAAATGCTTCACAGTGTTCAAGTCACAGACACATATCAACATCAACTGTTCAGAGGGGACTGTATTAATCAGGCCTTCATGGTCGAATTGCTGCAAAGAAACCACTACTAAAGGACACCAATAAGAAGACGAGACCTGCTTGGGCCAAGAAACACAAGCAATGGACAGTAGACTGGTGGAAATGTGTCCATTGGTCTGGAGTCTAGATTGGAGATTTCTGGTTCCAACCGCCGTGTCTTTGTGAGACGTGGTGTGGGTGAACAGATGATCTCCGCATGTGTATTTCCCACCGTAAAGCATGGAGGAGGAGATGTTATGGTGTGGGGGTGCTTTGCTGGTGACACTGTCTGTGATTTATTTAGAATTCAAGGCACACTTACCCAGCATGGCTGCCACAGCATTCTGCAGCAATACGCCATCCCATCTGGTTTGGGCTTAGTGGGACTATCATTTGTTTTTCAACAGGACAATGACCCAACACACCTCCAGTTTGTGTAAGGGCTATTTTACCATGAAGAAGAGTGATGGAGTGCTGCATCAGATTACCTGGCCTCCACAATCCCCCAACCTCAACCCAATTGAGATGGTTTGGGATGAGTCGGACGGCAGAGTGAAGGAAAAGCAGCCAACAAGTGCTCAGCGTATGTGGGAACTTCTTCAAGACTGTTGAAAAAGCATTCCAGTTGAAGCCGGTTGAGAGAATGCCAAGAGTGTGCAAAGCTGTCATCAAGGCAAAGGGTGGCTATTTGAAGAATCTCAAATATAAAATATATTTTGATTTGTTTAACACTTTTTTGGTTACTACATGATTCCATATGTGTTATTTCATAGTACAATGTAGAAAATAGTAAAAAATAAAGAAAAAAAGCGTGTCCAAACTAAAAATTATGCTGATTCATGATTTCGACTGGCTGAGAAAAGCTGCCTATCTGTCTGTCTCATCCTGACTCCCGACACATTCATTACTATGGGACAGCTGGAGATCGAATTTGAATATTGAAACAATGTTGCAAATATCGGAGCGACAGACAGCAAGGTTTATACAAATCTCCGCTGTTGAAAACTAAATGTTAGTCTAAAAGAAATGTGAGATAATGTCTAGATGCTTTTTATAGTGGAGAATAAGTTTATAAATTGCCTGGCTGGGCTGATGAGTCAGTGGCTTGCGCAGTCAGATGGAACAGAGAAAATAGGCATTTTAACGTCATAGATTTAGCCGGTGGTAACTTATGGAACAGACAGACGCTGGAATGCGGTTTAAACCAATCAGCATTCAGGATTAGACCCATCTGTTGTATAATTTTGCATATGGAACATTGAAGGTATTCTTCTGTTATTTAATATGGTGTTTTATTTTTGCAAGTTATTGAATAGAGAATTAGTTATTTTATTTGTTCTACCAGTTATCAACATATTGTTCAATGTTTTTTTTAAATGAAGCCCAGTGGTTATTCTGTGACTTTAGCGAATACGTTTCTTTATTTTATTTTTTGCAGCGGTATCGTTTCGGTATCGAGTATCGGTTTGGAATCGAGTATTGTTTCAGTTTCGAGTATCATGATACTAAACCTGGTATCAGTATCAAAGTCAAAAATCTGGTATCGTGACAACACTATTTCCCATACGTCATAGAAACAACATTGCTGTGGGACCTGATATTTGTAAAGCATCTATTAAAAACAAAAAATTGCACATAGCCCAATTATTGCACTTATGAATACCAACAAAGCCCACTACTTTCTCTTCCTCCCTCGTCCTCCTGTTTTATTGAGGAGGGGAGTGAATGGAGCCACTCTGGGCTGAATCACATCCCTCCTCCCCCAGGCTGAGACAGACCTCCAGAACTAATCCACTCCACTCAGTCCACACAGTAATTAAAACACTACCAGAGGGCTTCTAACCATGGAGGCTGCAGCTGAGAGAGGTCAGGGTTAACACACTGACATAATCACACAGGTAGGTCGGAGGAAGACAAGAAGACAAGGATGCAGATTTCATATTTCATCTCAAAGCTTGAGAGGATACTTAAGCCATGCAAAGAAGTATCATTGAAAGAC
Source organism: Coregonus lavaretus (assembly GCF_964263955.1). NCBI lineage: Eukaryota > Metazoa > Chordata > Actinopteri > Salmoniformes > Salmonidae > Coregonus > Coregonus lavaretus. The sequence goes on along the minus strand of NC_139995.1, from coordinate 18,511,417 downwards.
CACTGCTATAAAAGGTAAAAGTGAGGGTAAGACATAATCCAAATGGCTTTCCAAGAGGTATCTCAAGCACAAGGCTCTCAGGATACACATTTCACCTTGTCACGCCCTGACTCAGGTTCTACTAAGCTATATGGAATTGTTTAAAGAAGGTCATACCAAGGATCATTTAGCTATTTTATGTTTTATTTTAAGACCCCTTGAAGTATCAAATCAATATTTAAAAAACATGTATTTGATGAAAACAAAATATTGGCCTTACTGCTATTAGCCCATACAAACGCATTGAATAACAGATTCACTACATGGAACAACAGACAGTGCCCCAAAAAAATCTAAAGGAAGTTTGTTCTGAAGTGTCTGTTCTATAGCTGAAAGATATAAGAAAGATCATGTATTTAACCACTTATTTCTGGCACTAAATAGTGTCTACATATACAGTACCAGTCAAAAGTTTGGACACACCTACTCATTCAAGGTTTATTTCTTACTATTTTCTACATTGTAGAATAATAGTGAAGACATCAAAACTATGAAATAACACACATGGAATCATGTCGTAACCAAAAAATGAATGAAAATATATTTTATGTTTGAGATTCTTCAAAGTAGCCACCCTTTGCCTTGATGACAGCTTTGCACACTCTTGGCATTCTCTCAACCAGCTTCACCTGTAATACTTTTCCAATAGTCTTGAAGGAGTTCCCACATATGCTGAGCACTTGTTGGCTGTTTGTGAGAGTTTCATCTTTCCATAGAGGGGTCATAGTAGTTTTTAGGCCAAACTGTTCGGACGCTACAGACATTTCAGGATGTCTCATGGTCTGACAAACACCGCTCTAGCTCTGTCACCTTTCACTGCAGATGCGGAAGTGCGACATAGGCGGATGCGGTGGATTGAGACGCACCCAAAGCAAAAAAACAGATATAAATCAGATATCTCTAGCTTAAACTGACTGATTTATATTGGGACTTTCATATTATGCTAATTATATTTATCGTTATCAGATCAATTCAGGTAATTTATCGCAATATGGATTTTGTCCATATCGCCCAGCTTTACTATTAATAATTAAAATCTGCTTAATAACCCAACAAATGTTATGACATGAAAACATATCTGTAGCAAAGATCCAAACAAATAAGATAACAAGTGAATAAATAGTCTAAAGTCAGCTAAACCTCACTTGAACACAAAAGCCGATTTGTATTCAGATGCATGTAAATCCTGGGGTTTAGGGGAGGGGGAAAACCTTGGTAATGAACTGGTTGATGCTGGGTTACACAGACAGTTACGAAGTGAAACTGAGGCTTCCCACAGAGGAAAATCACTAGTTTCTGTAACACAACAAAAGATATCAGGGTCTCAAATTGTTAAAGAGCACGAAGATGTAAAGCAATAAAGCATATTGATTAAGAGAGGGTGGCTGATTAAGAAAATATCTTGATTAACAATGCAAATTGCATTCATAGAACACAAATTTCTCTCTTTGGACGAGATCAGGTGTTACATGGGGATTATGTAGCTGGTGGAACTATGCTAGAAATTGGTTGCTTTCCATCGCCATTTCTTTACAGAAATTCTCACTCTATGCTGTATCCCATACTAAAATAGTGAACTTCAACCACCTCTGTCCCCCCAAATTAATCTCCTGGCCAGGACTATTTTGAGAAAAACATATTATATGCCCTTTCTCTCTCGCTCCTTTACCTTTCTGTTAGTGCTTTGACTGGTTGGCTGCCGCTGGCTCTAGAATATCCAATCTCAGGTCTGATAATATCATGATTACCTCATTCTGAAGGTCAGACTTTGGGACACCTTTTGCTCATCTCTTAATTTTCAATGAATTTAGGTCTATTGCATAACCTTCCCCGGCCGACTACTGAGGCACAGGGCTTGGAAATGGATTGCAGCAGGAGTCCAGGATAGAACAATGCAACATGTTTTTTTGTCTCTCTTCAGCTAAGGCTCCTGCTGAGCTAGCTATATGAATGGAGGGCAGTTGGGTCAGAACATATCCTAAACTTTATTAACATACCCTTAACTCTAAAACACAGAGAATAGAGGCTGCTATACTGCCTACTGGACTGAACCACTGACACATGGTTACTGAGCAAAAGGTCCGGACACAGATACACTTTTAATCAATAATTTCATACAGTATACAGAGGTGGTGCTTTCCATATTTGACTATTCTGAACCCCACTAGTCACTGTAACATTACCAGGATAGGTTTTGGTATATAGTTCTCATGACAACATCCACTATTTCTGTTAACAGTTAGCTATCCTCTCAACAGCTCTTTACAGTACGTCACCCACTATAGAGGGGACGACCAACAATAAATGGAAAGCATTGTATTGTACCGTATATGTATCTTGGGTGGCTGGGTTGAATGGGCTAGCAGTGGATGTCATGTTGTTGGGGGATATAGGGCCATACCTCGTGTTGTGTGTGAAGGGAAGAGGAGATAGAGAGAAATGATGTGGCTCATCCACACTACCTGTATTCTATCAGCACACCACAGACTCTGTGTCCTGTGTGGAGAGATGAAAGGCTCTCGAGGACAAGAGAGACAGAGTGAGTCTGAGGGAAAATGGCATCCTGCTTATCAAAATGCCTGAAATCGTAATCCCTTTCCCTGGGTTTGGACATACTTATGAAAGCACTGCTGCCTGACTTGGAGAGAAGCAAGACGAGGTGTCTGAGGTTCTGTAGAGCAGAGTACACACCAGACAGGCTGTTTTATCCAAGATCCCACTGAGCAAATACTGGTTGAATCAACATTGTTTCCACGTAATAAATTTTTTTTAAAATCTGTGATGATGTTGAATCAATGTGGAAAACTGATTGGATTTGCAAAAAGTCATCAACGTAAGGGAATTTCATTTTTTTTACCCAACTTTTAACCTAAATCCAATGATGGTGAAATATTTTGTTGATTTCACGTTGAATTCATGTTAGTTGACAACTTGGCCAAATGTAAATCAAAACTAGACGTTGAACTGACGTCTGTGCCCAGTGGGATATTACTATCTTTGTCAGATATTTTCAAATGTCATTTGATTGGGGTTACATGTCATTCCACACAAGCGACTTCTAAAGTTGTGGGTTAACAGTCAGTAAAGTGCTGATAATTGAAGGCATCTGGTTGATGGTAAAGTTATATGATAAACACATCTTGCCTAGCTCCCAATCAGATAAAATCATATGGATGCGTGTAATACTGATATTATCTAGCGACATCTAACAAAGTGTAAATGCAGAAGGCAAACCACCTGTTTATCAACTGCTGGACAGCAAAGAGAAAATAGCACATATTGAAAGAATATGAGGGGAGTGAAAAGGTAACACAAGTAAGAAACAAAGGGAGAGATCAAATCCCATGTTTCTCACAAAGTAAGGCAGATGGTTCAGATTCCTTGAAGATACACAAAAGAAATGTGAAACAAAGTTTGGACATAAAAAAAAGTCCATTCTGTTTGAAAGTGGATAGAAGTATGTGTTGCGGTTCACAAAGCACAAGCTTCAATAAAAGATGCACTTGTCCACAGAACTGATACTACACTAGTGTTGCTGTCACCCTGAAGACCAAGTTGTCATTGTCCCTCCTGAACCTCCATGCAGTATACTTTTATTAGCTGCCTTGATTCAATTCCTTTAGAGAGAATCAAAAGCATCCCAAAGCAACATTGCTATTCATTTTAAAGTTGCATTGTACCTTTGCTTGACACATTAAGCCATAGAGCCATAACAGAAAACACAAATATGCACTTAACAAAACCCCCCGTGCCTTTCTCACCCCTGCCGTGGTGGAAGGTGATGAGCGAGGGGTGAAACTCATCACGGATTTCTTTTTGAATACGTACCGACAGCCACTTCAAAAGCCACTATCCTGAAGAAACTGCAGTTCAAATCAATGTATTTTGTGATCTCCCCCCCCACCAACCCCTCCCCCTCCCGTCCACGTTCCTAGGTGTCTGTTCCAGCTCTTAGACCGAGGTGACGGTTTACACTGCGATGTGCAATCACCAGAATATCCCTTTTCATGGCCAATCTGGCCACAGCAGGAATCTACATGGAATGAGCGCTATGCCTCTCTAGGCTCACTGACATATAATCTCTCCAACTCCTCCCCTACAGAGACAATCAGCTCCATAGAAGTATGTGTTATTTGACTCTGTTAAATTTTAGGGCAGCCAATATATTTATGTGATGATAAACAATAAAGGTATTTTGTGTTACCATAAACCAATAGAAGCATGTATAACATATAGGGAAATGGAAGCATGGCCGGCCAGCTGAGACTGGATAATGGCAGCTAGAAGAGTACTGTACTCACAAATTGACCACAACTAAGCCCAAAAAGATTGTATTTGAAAATAACATCATTTCATACCTTGATTACGTTGAGACACGGTCACATACATAACCGTTCAAAAGTTTGGGGTCACTTAGAAATGTCCTTGTTTTCGAAAGAAAAGCAATTTTTTGGTCCATTAAAATAACATTAAATTGATCGGAAATACATTTACATTTACATTTTAGTCATTTAGCAGACGCTCTTATCCAGAGCGACTTACAGTTAGTGAATGCATACATTATTTTTTTTCCAACCCCCTGTGGGAATACAGTTTAGACATTGTTAATGTTGTAAATGGCTATTGTAGCTGGAAACTGCTGATTTTTTATGGAATACCTACATAGGTGTACAGAGGCCCATTATCAGCAACCATCAGTCCTGTGTTCCAATGGCACGTTGTGTTTGCTAATCCAAGTTTATCATTTTAAAAGGCTAATTGATCATTAAAAAAAAACTTTTGCAAATATGTTAGCACAGCTGAAAACTGTTGTGCTGATTAAAGAAGCAATACATCTAGCCTTTTTGCAACTAGTTGAGCATCTGGAGCATCAGCAATTGTGGGTTTGATTACAGGCTCAAAATGGCCAGAAACAAAGAACTTTCTTCTGAAACTCGTCAGTCTATTCTTGTTCTGAGAAATGAAGGCTATTCCATGCGAGAAATTGCCAAGAAACTGAAGATCTCGTACAACGCTATGTACTACTCCCTTCACAGAACAGCGCAAACTGGCTCTAACCAAAAAAGAAAGAGGAGTGGGAGGCCCCGGTGCACAACTGAGCAAGAGGACAAATACATGACTGTCTAGTTTGAGAAACAGACGCCTCACAGGTCCTCAACTGGCAGTTTCATTAAATAGTACCCGCAAAACACCAGTCTCAACGTCAACAGTGAAGAGGCGACTCCGGGATGCTAACCTTCTAGGCAGAGTTGCAAAGAAAAAGTCCAGTGTCTGTGTTATTTTGCCCATCTTAATCTTTTATTTTTATTGGCCAGTCTGAGATATGGCTTTTTCTTTACAACTCTGCCTAGGTCAGCATCCCGGAGTCGCCTCTTCACTGTTGAGACTGGTGTTTTTTTACAGGTACTATTTAATGAAGCTGCCAGTGTAGGACCGGTGAGGTGTCTGTTTCTCAAACTAGACACTTTAATGCATTTGTCCTCTTACTCAGTTGTGCACCGGGGCCTCCCACTCCTCTTACTATTCTTGTTAGAGACAGTTTGTGCTGTTCTGTGAAGGGAGTAGTAAACAGCATTGTACTACTCCCTTCATTTTGATCCTGTAATCGAACCCACAATTGCTGATGCTCCAGATACTCAACTAGTCGCAAGAAGGCCAGTTTTATTGCTTCTTTAATCAGCACAACAGTTTTCAGCTGTGCTAACATAATTGCAAAAGGGTTTTCTAATGATCAATTAGCCTTTTAAAATGATAAACTTGGATTAGCAAACACAACGTGCCATTGGAACACAGGACTGATGGTTGCTGATAATGGGCCTCTGTACATCTATGTAGATATTCCATAAAAAATCAGCTGTTTCCAGCTACAATAGCCATTTACAATATTAACAATGTCTAAACTGTATTTCCGATCAATTTGATGTTATTTTAGTGGACCAAAAAATTGCTTTTCTTTCGAAAACAAGGACATTTCTAAGTGACCCCAAACTTTTGAACGGTAGTGTATCTCTATTTCTATTTGTGGGAATACTTGGGAACAGATTTACCCCCCACAAAAAATGTTGGCTGAATTCCTGGTGATTTTATACACTTTTTGGACCAAACACTAAAATCCTTACTAAAACTGGCCTGCGTGGCCGCCTGTTGCCGATCCCTGCATTAAGGCCACAGATATGAAAAGGCACTGAGGTGGGTGGTTAACAAGATAAAATTACCATTTGTGCCATAAGGCAATGTTCTAACATCTACCCACACACCCTCCAAACAGTCAATATGACAAATACTGTCTAAAAGCTCTTCCTTCCCACCACCTTAAAGACTGGATGAATGGTGTGGGATTAGAACATAGAAATGGATGAGGTTCACTGTCCAGCTAACAGCATAGAAGCCATTGTCAGGTTACACCTGGCTGGCTGCTAGAGCAGTATTCTGTGATGCTGGGCCTATCACTCAGTGTCTTCCTTTCACTGGGAGCACAGGCTGCAGTGGCTATAGAACTTCAATGGTCCAGCAACCCTACCACTGTAGCACCTCAGCCCCTCCCTCTTCTCTACCTCACCATTAATGTATTAGATGACGGTTCTGGGTTACACACACAGTATTGTTAGTATTAAAGTTTTCCTCCTTTTCTCCATGTTGCATTGTGTTGTGGAGAAAACAAACCCTCAGTCAGGCCAGATGTGGCACATTAATCATAGCAGGAGGACTTAGCAAGCTCCTCCAGCCGATATTCCTCAGAGTGGCCAGTAGGGAGGACAGCACGACTCAAAGATTGATTTTCACAGAGCAAACTGAGTGAGAGGGTACAGAGGTAATATTGTGTTGAAGCAATGGATGCTGTACAATAAAGACCAAATGAAAATGATCTAGTACTGGAGTGGTGGATGATTTTTGCTGAAACTTGAAGCTGCAGGCAGCAGTGTTTCTCTCTCTGAAACACACACACACAGGCCCACTATGTTGTACAAGCTGTCCAAATGCATCAGATTCTGTCAACATTGTTTTTGACGCGGGTCACTAAGGACACCTCAGCCAATTTCCAGACAGGCAGGTCCCTTCAACCCCAAGCCTCCAGGCAAAGTAGCTCCCTATTGACTGAATGTGTCCTTCTAAATAACCTCCGCAATAATTAAATTGCTTTCGTTTAAAGCTGGTGACATGTCCCAACAACCATTAAAACAAGAGCTCCATTTCATCTTAGCAAATAACCTAAACTTTGCCTGTGGGAAAGATAAGTGTCTGGGGAGTGTCGGGCTCATCTTTCTCTAGTGTTAAGCCACTGAGAAGAGTCATAGGGGCTAAGGTCAGTTTTAGGAGTACCTTAACCCTGCCCTCATCCCTAAACCATGCTGAGTTCACAAAGTTCTTAATGTACAACACCTAACCAGGATGTTTTCATTTAATCAATATCAAATGTACAATTCTAAGATGAATATGCAATGCATGCAAATAGAATGATCAATTAACAAGAATGAGAAAATAATCTGCCAGTGAGGTTTCTTTTTGCAATTTTAGAAGAGACTTCAAGACAGAAACATGAGCCATGCTGAAAAAATTCAGCATAATTTCACGTTTTTGGAGGAACCTCACAATAGATGTGATGCACCGAAAAGGAATGGAGCGCATGAAAAGATAATTGAATTCCTCTGAAAAATAAAGAGAATAAAAGGGAAAATGTATTACATTGAATAAAGGGAATACAATAAAAGCTGTGAGCTTCCAGCAGCAAACACACAGAGCAGGAGATAGATGGGTGATTAAGTGATCATTTAGGAAAGGAGAAATTCAATGTTTTCAATGGGAACACTCTTATGTTCGCTTGGAAATGCTGTTCATGTGATAAGAATGAATAGATTTTTATATTGCAAACCTCTTATCAAATGAGAAACAGCTATCTTTAGGGCCGGGACGATACCAGTATCGTGAAATTTATTCCATGGCAAAAATGAAAACATGAAGCAGACCAAACTCTTTGGTCCTGTAAAAACCTGCAGTATGTAAAAAATGGTGTGCTATGGCTAGGAAAATAAATACGTGTGACTCTGTATGACAACATAATGATGTTTGTTTGCAACATTAGGGCTGTTTTCCTAAAGAAGTTAAATCCGCTTCATTTTTTGTTTCCTTGACACAATACTAACTAGTGTTGCGATGCTGGTATCGTCCCGGCCCTAGTTATAATGTAGATTCAAACCACATAGTGTACATTCCATCCAACTTTGGACACACCTACTCATTCCAGGGTTTTTCTTTATTTTTACTATTTTCCACATTGTAGAATAATAGTGAAGACATCAAAACTATGAAATAACACATATGGAATCATGTAGTAACCAACGAAGTGTTAAGCAAATCAAAATATAGCCACCCTTTGCCTTGATGACAGCTTTGCACACTCTTGGCATTCTCTCAACCAGCTTCAACTGGAATGCTTTTCCAACAGTCTTGAAGGAGTTCCCACATATGATGAGCACTTGTTGGCTGCTTTTCCTTCATTCTGCCATCCAACTCATCCCAAACCATCTCAATTGGGTTGAGGTCGGGGGATTGTGGAGGCCAGGTCATCTGATGCAGCACTCCATCACTCTCCTTCTTGGTAAAAATAGACCTTGCACAGCCTGGAGGAGTGTTGGGTCATTGTCCTGTTGAAAAACAAATGATAGTCCCACTAAGCCCAAACCAGATGGGATGGCGTATTGCTGCAGAATGCTGTGGTATCCATACTGGTTAAGTGTGTCTTGAATTCTAAATAAATCACAGACAGTGTCACCAGCAAAGCACCCCCACACCATAACACCTCCTACTCCATGCTTTACGGTGGGAAATACATATGCGGAGATCATCCGTTGACTCACACCGCGTCTCACAAAGACACGGCGGATGGAACCAAAAATCTCCAATTTGGACTCCAGACCAAAGGACCAATGTCCACCTGTCTAATGTCCATTGCTCGTGTTTCTTGGCCCAAGCAGGTCTCGTCTTCTTATTGGTGTCCTTTAGTAGTGGTTTCTTTGCAGCAATTCGACTATGAAGGCCTGATTCACACAGTCCCCTCTGAACAGTTGATGTTGATATGTGTCTGTGACTTGAACTCTGTGAAGCATTTATTTGGGCTGCAATTTCTGAGGCTGGTAACTCTAATGAACTTATCCTCTGCAGCAGAGGTAACTCTGGGTCTTCCATTCCTGTGGTGGTCCTCATGAGAGCCAGTTTCATCATAGCGCATGATGGTTTTTGTGACTGCACTTGAAGAAACTTTCAAAGTTCTTCAGATTTTCCGTATTGACTGAACTTCATGTCTTAAAGTAATGATGGACTTGGTCTTTTACCAAATAGGGCTATCTTCTGTATACCCCCCCTACCCTGTCACAACACATCTGATTGGCTCAAATGCATTAAGAAGGAAATAAATTCCACAAATAACTTTTAAGAAGGCACACCTGTTAATTGAAATGCATTCCAGGTGACTACCTCATGATGCTGGTTGAGAGAATGCCAAGAGTGTGCAAAGCTGTCATCAATGCATAGGGTGGCAATTTGAAGAATCTCAAATATAAAATATATTTTGATTTGGTAAACACTTTTATGGTTAATACATATGTGTTATTTCATAGTTTTGATGTCTTCACTATTATTCTACAATGTAAAAAATAGTAAAAATAAAGAAACCCCCCCCCCCCCCCACACACACACACACACACACACATACACACACACATACTCTATCACTCTCTGGTTGGGATCTAGCTCCGGAGAAGAGGGGGACAAACACTCAATAAATGAGATCCAGCGCCTCCACAACCACAGTGCTTACCTTTGAGAATGCTCTGACCTCGCAGTAGATCCCTAGAGACAAACACTGTGTAGAAGCTCTCGGAAAAGCCTGGTCTGCATGGGGGTTTAGGTGGTTGGTCTGCCTTGGTCGCCTGGGGAGAAAACAAGACAGCCTATAAACATTGGAAAATGTACTTGTGGCCAGAGGGTCGCGGGCTGATCTTGCAGGCGTTGAGACTGGTATTGAACCTTCGGACAGATTAGCGACTGGTAAAGTTGGGCGGCATACCGTATATACCATATCCCGGGGTATTTCGAAATACCCTCGGTATGATTTTCCAATACTGTCAATACTGTTTTTGTTTTTTTATACATTTGAATATTTGTACTTTTTAAAACCTGGATAAGAGCGTCTGCTAAATGACTCAAATGTAAATGTAAATGAAATACCTGCAGTCTACTTGTGCATTTGGTAATAGATAAAGCAGATCGCGTTCATGATCTAGCTCAGCGCTGCCCCCTCTCATTGAGTAACTCAAATTGAAGGCCGACCTGGGTACTGCAGGCTGCTATTAGCAACTAAAATATCCTTATAACTTCTTCTGTGTGCGATTTTAAAACAATCGGTTCAATATAACTTCTTCTGTGTGCGATTTTAAAACAATCGGTTCAAGGACAGACATCTTGTGTATTAGAAGCAATTATCGGTGCCATGATTGTCTTCGAAACATTTTCTTATTTACACAAAGATTGACCACAAAGATTTTTTCCATTCACTATAATAGGGGATCCTGTTTGCTGCTAACAATGCCTGCAGTACCACGGCATTGAACTCCCGTGGCTTCAATAAGAGGGGGCAGTCGTTCTCGCCTGGGTTCATGAGATGAGTCGCTCCTGCAGCGCAACTTAAGTGAGGTGATGAAGTAAGTGAAGTGAGGTGATCAAGTAGTGAAATTCACTACTAATGTTTGCCAGCTATATATTTTATAACTATTAAGTTAACTATCTAAGATGTGCCAAATAAATTCTCTCCAGCTGGGTTTTGATAACTTGCTAATGTTAGCTAAGTGGCTAACGTTAAGCGTGCTAGATCAAGCTTCTTGGTAACAGCAGCAGAGACAATCCCCTCCTGGATTAAGATCCCTGCTGTCTAATATTTGTTTTGTGCGTGCTGCAAACTGCATTTTGAGATACTTGCATAACTTTGAGCTGGGTTGTCTGTCTTAGAAGTAAATTTTTGGGTATTGGGGATTCCTTAGTACTTGTTAGCATTTTGTAAGCATTCTGGTAGGTGACGTAAAAAATAAAAATGGTGACCCTTGTGTGCACTGCCGGTAATACAGTATGTACCGGGATGGCACAGTATGTAGGTATGGAAATCTGGTTACCGCCCAACCCAAGAGACTGATGTTGCTGATTTGCTTCATTCCATAGCCTGCTGTTTAAATTACAAAATTTGCAAGTGAATCACCAATACCAGATATACCAGTGGGTTCATTGGACACCTTTTTGTTTTATTTTGTCCAGTGTAAGCTCCCTTAAACCTTAAAGCATTCATGGGAAAGGGAAAGGGAGAAGGAGGACAGAGGGGAAGAGTAGGCCTATGCCATGTGTATATATGATGATGATGAGCAACAGAAATGTGCATATTAGATCATAGGCCTACTGAGATCATGCGCATAGTCTCAATACAGTAGGCATATAGTAAAAAGAGACAACCTATTCAAAATGTCTAACTTATTGTTACGATTATCAGTATTGTCTGCAGTTTTCTACTCTTATCAGTCTTCACTCTCTACACTGCTGCAGCAAAGGTGCAATCCAGGAGACAAATGTACATCTTTCAGTCATGTGTAGGCTATAAAAAAAACATATTGGCCGTCAGTTCAGATACGTTTTATAATGTAAATGCAATCCAATTATAAGAATAGTGAATTGGATATTGTATCGAGAGATAGGCTATAATATGTTATAACGAGTAATGGGCTAGTGCTGATCTAATCAAAGGAAATATGACAGTCCATATTGTAAACGTGCATGAAGTTCGCAGCCTCCTATAGCCTATAGAATTTATGAAACCAAAGGCTTCGGCATCCTCTGCAATGACATATAACACACTAGTAGACTACTGCAGTTCATTCAGTAGACTAAAGTAGCCTAAATGAGTAAAAAAGGCGCTCAAAATGAATAGGCGATTGTTTTTTTCAGGCACCAGTCATTCAATAGGATTTAGCTTTTTGTTACCAAACCCGAAATGAGTACTGCCTACAAAATCTTTTTTTAGTATCGTTTGAAAGTATCATGACATTATACGTAATTTAAACGCAGCATGTTCCCTATTGCGCAAAATTCTACTGCAGGGGAAAAGTCGCTCATCGCCACAATTCAGCACCACATGCACTGCAAAGCTCGTGGATGCCAAACGGGCACAGCAGTGCAGTAGACTACTCCTATCGTATTTCGAAAATAAATAAATATATCTTACCCAAGATGTGCCCACAAGTAAGGTGCACGTCAAGACAAGAACGGAGCCTAAATTCATCTTTGACAGAGCGCTGTAAAATCAAGGGACAGAGATTGGACCGACTCGCCTTCCTCGAATAAATTGTATTAATTCCCGGAGCTTTCTTCTTGGATGCAGAGTTCTAAGCACAATAAGAAGCTCTCTGTGAGAAATTGTCCCGACTTGTCTAGAGCAAAACTGCCGCTGAGGAGAGCGATGCTGATGCTGCTCTGTACCAAGGAGCCGCTCGCTTATTGGTTGCAAACGTCACTACAACACCTCCTACGGAACAGAATGCACCGTAGGCTAATGTCACTGTAAAACAGGGATCATCAACTAGATTCAGCCGCGGGACGATTTTTTTCTTGAGCGGCAGAACATAATTACATATCATTTGTAGACTGCAAATTGACCGCAAGAAGCCCAAACAGATATAATATTTGACTAAAACATAACCATTTCAAACCTTGCTTACATTTGTTAAATGATTTGTATATGATCACGTGTTTCTCTACTATGCATGGGAATACTTTTTTTTGCTCAGAAATGTATAACTTGTACATGTGTACAAGGAAGACAGGTCCACGACACATAGGCCTACCGTGTAATAAAGAATAGAGTCTAAAAGGCTATGTATTCTTTTTTTGCTTTATGGAGTAATATTCTTGCTGGAAACTTGCACATCTTGGTTTGAGTGAATCTATCAACCCTTATTCTTGTGTGACCATTACCACGTGGGAGTCTATTTCACACCTCAGTTACCTGCATTTATAAACAATTTTGTCCTGACATTGTATTTTTTTTCTTTTTTCAACTAGACCAAACCACTGCAGTAGGCTATAAAATGATGCATTGAAATAATAATACTCATATTCTCATAGTCTCAAAACAATAGTATGGGTCAGCATAAAGACAAAGCTTAGGCTTCCATTTGACATGTTGCAATGTTTCTGAAATGTTTGGTTAGAATGGGCCGGCATATGAATAATAGGTTACTGGAATTTTCCAAATCAAATTGTATTTATTACATGCGCCGAATACAACTGGTGTAGACTTTACAGTGAAATGCTTGCTTACGAACCTTTCCCAAAGATGCAGAGTTTACAAATAATAATACAAAATGGTAACTAACACGAGGAATAAAATTAAATACACAAGAATGGAGCTTTATACAGGGAGTACCAATACCAGATCAATGTGCAGAGCTACGAGGTACTTGAGGTAGGTATGTACATGAAGGCAGGGTAAAGTGACTAGGCATCTGGATAGATAATAATAAGAGTAAAATAAAGAACAGAGTAAGTACCAGCAGCAAATGATGAGTGTGCGTGTGTATGTATGTTTGTTTGTGTTGTGTCGGTATTCGTGTGTGTGTTATGTGTGTGCGTATGTATAATGAACAAAAATATAAACACAACATGTAAAGTGTTGGATCCATGTTATGAGCTGAAGCTTATTTCTCTCACATTTTGTGCACAAATGTGTTTACATCCCTGTTAGTGAGCATTCCTCCTTTGCCAAGATAATCCATCCACCTGACAGGTGTGGTATATCAAGAAGCTGATTAAACAGCATGATCATTACACAGGTGCACCTTGTGCTAGGGACAATAAAAGGCCACTCTAAAATGTGCAGTTTTGTCACACAACACAATGCCACAGATGTCTCAAGTTTAGAGGGCGCGTGCAGTTGGCATGCTGACTGCAGCAGAGCTGTTGCCAGAGAATTGAATGTTAATTTCTGTACCATAAGCCGCCTCCAATGTTGTTTTAGAGAATTTGGCAGTACGTCCAACTGGCCTCACAACCACAGACCATGTGTAACCACGCCAGCCCAGGACTTCCACATCTGGCTACTTCACCTGTGGGATTGTCTGACACCAGCCACCCGGACAACTGAGGAAAGTGTGGGTTTGCACAACCGAAGAATTTCTGCACAAACTGTCAGAAACCATCTCAGGGAAGCGCATCTGCGTGCTCATCGTCCTCATGACTGCAGTTCGGCGTAGTAACCGACTTCAGTGGGCAAATGCTCAACTTCGATGACCACTGGCACGCTGGAGAAGTGTGCTCTTCATGGATGAATCCCGGTTTCAACTGTACCGGGCAGATGGCAGACAACGTGTATAGCTTCGTGTGGGCGAGCGGTTTGCTGATGTCAACGTTGTGAACAGAGTGCCCCATGGTGGCGGTTGGGTTATGGTATGGGCAGGCATAAGCTAGGTACAACAAACACAATTGCATTTTATCGATGGCAATTTGATACTGAATGGTTTTCTGATCCACGCCCCTCCCTTTTTTTGTGCATATCAGTATTCAATAGATTAGGGCCTAGTGAATTTATTTCACTTCACTGATTTCCTTATGAACTGTAACTCAGTAAAGTCTTTGAAATTGTTGTGTTTATATTTTTGTTCAAATGTAGTGTTTGAATGTGTGAGGGATTTGTGTGGGAGTGACAGTGCAGTGTGTGTGAGTAAGTGTGTACTGTATATGGTGTGTATATAAAGTCTAGTGAGTGTGCGTAGGGTCAGTGCAGATAGTTTGGGTACCATTAATTGACCATTTAGCAGTGTTGGCTATTTAGCAGTCTTATAGCTTGGGGTAGAAGCTGTCTTGGAGCCTGTTGGTCCGAGAGCCGATGCTCCGATACCGTTTGTCGGACAGTAGCTGAGTGAACAGTCTATGGTTTGGGTGGCTGGAGTCTTTGGCAATTTTTCAGGCCTTCTTCTGACACCGAATGATATAGAGGTCCTGGATGGCAGGGAGCTCGGCCCCAGTGCAGTAGCGGTGCGTGGGTAAAATCACAGGGGAAGCCAAGCCAAGAAAAAAAAGCCATATTACAAACTATGTGTTATGATAATTGCTTTGTTTGCTCTATAACCTTTTAGTTCATATGCCTTGTCCGGTGGAGTCTATAAAGCATATTGCATGTACCAAACAGTTACATGACCTACAGCATGGTCAGTGAAGTTAATGTTTCCGACATTTTTGGAACACTAAACAACTATTTATTTAGAACACCGGAGAGTTATTGCAGATCGCAAAGAAAACAGGAGCTGGCTCCACTATTCCAGCACCATTTCAGCTTCAACATAATCAAATCACCTATGCTTAGTCTAATACAGTGACAACTAAAAGATTCCAAAAACAATTTAGTCCAATCAACGTAAGCTAAATATAATGTGGCTGTCTATGGTACTGATTTCTCTCTCTCTCTCTCTCTGTGTGTGTGTGTGTGTAAGTAGAAAAAAATAACATGTTGCCCTACCCTACTTGTAGAGAAATGCAAATGCCATCAATCAATCAATCAATCAATTTTATTTTATATAGCCCTTCTTACATCAGCTAATATCTCGAAGTGCTGTACAGAAACCCAGCCTAAAACCCCAAACAGCTAGTAATGCAGGTGTAGAAGCACGGTGGCTAGGAAAAACTCCCTAGAAAGGCGAAAACCTAGGAAGAAACCTAGAGAGGAACCAGGCTATGAGGGGTGGCCAGTCCTCTTCTGGCTGTGCCGGGTGGGCACATCCTCCTCTCTTTCATGTTGCCGAAACGGTCTATGACTCTCATACAGTACATGCTTTTAGTTTTTGTTGTCCTAGCCTACCTGGCTAAAATACTTGCTCGCTAGCCTAACATCTTTTTATGGGCAATGATTAGCCAGCTAGTTTACATAGCGTACATCATCTAGCTATATATTGAACTTCTATCCTCTCAGGCCAGAGGCACATTGTATGAATTTATGGTTGGATCAGAATCGCCATTTTAATCATTGGCCAGTATGGATAATTAAGTAAAACCACAAGTCCAAATCCCTTTCTCCATCCAAGGCCAATTTTAGCTAGCTAGCTAGCCACCGGAGGACAACAACACAACGAGATGCAACAATTCACGTTTTTTTCTGTCAATGACATTTGGCTTGATGTGATGTGATGTGATTGGTGTGAAGCCATAACCAAACTGGCTTCCCTTGACACTTTATTTTTGGTGCACCAGGACCATTCACAGTTGAGCTCACTCAGTTTAGCTCAATGCTGATTTGACTATTATTGTATAAAAAAAAATATCAAGGGAGGCCAAATGCTCACTGGCTTCCCTTGCATTCAATGCTACGGGCGGCAACAATATCATACTCTTTTTGACCAGACAGTATCGGATAGATGGGCTACAAATGCAGAGACAGAGGGGCGCTGTTTCACTTGCTCGGATGCTTTCTCCGGTGAGAAACATTCAGCCTCTTGTGAATTGAAGGAAAATTATGAAACACAGAGAGACGAAAGATAAATACATCTTTTTTTTTTTTTTAAGCCTGGCTTCCCTTGGCATCCATGAATACACACTACTGCCCTAGTGATGAACTGGGCTGTCCGCACCACCCTTTGTAGCGCTTTGTAGTCAAGGGCGGTGCAATTGCCATACCAAGCGGTGATGCAACCAGTCAAGAAGCTCTCGATGGTGCAGCTGTAAAACCTTTTGAGGATCTTTTCAGCCTCCTGAGGGGGAAGAGGCGCTGCCGTGCGCTCTTCACGACTGTCTGGGTATGTGTGGACTATGTTAAGTCCTTAGTGATGTAGACGCCAAGGAACTTAAAGCTCTCGACCCGCTCCACTACAGCCCCTTCGATGTGGATGGGGGCGTGCTCTCCCCTTTTTCTCCTATAGTCCACGATCAGCTCCTTGGTCTTACTAACGTTGAGGGAGAGGTTGTTGTCTTAGCACCACACTGCTAAGTCTCTGACCTCCTCCCTATAGGCTATCTCATCATTGTCGGTGATCAGGCCTACCACTGTTGTGTCGTCGGCAAACTTGATGATGGTGTTGGAGTCATGTGCGGCCACGCAGTCGTGGGTGAACAGGTAGTATAGGAGGGGACTAAGTACACACCCCTAAGGGGCCCCTGTGTTGAGGGTCAACGTGGCGGAGGTGTTGTTGCCTACCCTAACCACCTGGGGCCGACCTGTCAGGAAGTCCAGGATGCAGTTGCAGAGGGAGGGGTTTAGTCCCAGGGTCCCTAGCTTAGTGATGAGCTTGGAGGGGACTATGGTGTTGAACGCTGACCTGTAGTCTATGAACAGTATTCTCACATAGTTATTTCCCCTCTGTATTTCCATAGACATGCCAATTTACAAGGCCTAATGCCATTTCTGTAAGAACCATTGAATACCAAATGGTTCGTTCTCTCTCTCCCTCTCTCCTTCCCTTCCTCCCAGGAAAAAGCTGTAGCCTCTACTGCTCTTCCTTATCAGATATGTGTTGTGATTGCTGTAGAGTAAGATGTTGATACCAAATATAACATGCCTGTACAATCTGTCTCAAAATAAACAACCAGGCTATGAATTTGGATCTGTAAGAAATAGACAATGCTGCAGTCTATCGTTCATAGTATTATTGAGACTCATAACATACTGTAACACTGGAGACTATGGAAGGTGTTGCTATGTTGAGCCTTAGCTTGGTCTACATTTTAATAATGCTGACATTTTATAAAGCCTATGAGGGTTCCTGGATTTCCATATCTAAGAGGTCATGACAATTTAATCCCATCAAAAGGAATATGACAGTGCAGCTGCGTCAATCATCGCAGCCCAGTTTCTGCGCCTGACACTGCCATTAACTTTGTTTCTTTATTTATGTTTTCATCAATGAGCATCCCAAAATGTGTCAAATGTCCTTTGGAAATTTTGGCCAAGTAAATGTAATGATAATCTGCTGTTTGCATAGCTAGTAATACTTAAGTTGTACTGTAGTAGCCTACATTGCACCTGGTCTTTATGTTACAACAAACACAAATTAAAACCATATATTTATGGCTGACCAGTGGGAAGGGGTTTTGGGCACATATATTATTCCATGTCTCTACAGGGCATTGTGACTGTGTTTTCATTAACCCCAGCCAGGCCTGGCAGGAAGGCTTCTCAATAACCGTTGGACTTAAAATCCACTGGCATGTTCTTTAAACAATGATTTTAATAATTAATGTCACTTTATAGCTTCTACCCTGCTTCCACTTCCTGGACAGAACAGGACTGTTGACAGGAAACATGACTTTGTATGAATAGAGAATGCAAACCTCTCCTCGTTTTATGTCACTTCAGATCTCCAGATAGATCCCAATTCAACGAGGTATCTTCCGTAGCCTTTGGAGCACTTGAATCCAAAGGTTGACTACCTTTGTTTCAATTAGGCTCTAATTTCCTAGATCGTCACCACCGTCTTGAACAGTGGAGGCTGGTGGGAGTAGCGATATGAGGACGGACTCATTGTAATGGCTGGAATGGAATATGTTTGATCTGTTTGATACCGTTCCATATATTCCATTCCAGCCTTTACAATGGGCTCGTCCTCCTATAGCTCCTCCCACCAGCCTCCACTGGTCTTGAAGAGCAAGTGTCGAGGGTCTGACATTCTCAGTGTTATGGAACCCCAGTGCACCACCTCAATGTCAGGCCCTCTGCTGTGCCCATTATGATTTAATGGCTCTAACACAGGCCTACAGAGCTGCCAGTCTCATCCCACAGAACAAACACAATGCTATTCATGAAAAATATTGTTTTGCTGAATTACTACCCCAAAGCAGGGGCTGACTGATTCTCTGCTCAGTAAATTCCATGGCTCGGAGGTACTCTGCCAGTTTTGGAACGCAAGTAAATTATTCCACTTGACTATAGAGCATTTGCCTAATAAAAATACCATCTGGGCACTTGAAGTGAATTGGTTTAAGGCCATGCTGAATTATTAAACAAATCTCACCAAATGGGTCCCAGTTCTCTTTTTAAAAGGGGAAATAAGTTACATGCACCATACCATAGACTCTACAGACTGCTGCTGTCTCAAAACACATTTGATTCTCCAATCGTTTTTTCCTAAATTGTTTCCCTGCAGAGCCTATTGTATTACAATGAGTTGGACACTGAAGGGAGTTTCTCCCCTTTCTCTCTTAGCGTTAACTTAAAGTTTACATTTTTCTAATGACATTGTGACTCCAATAGAAATAAGTCTTATGGAATAACACTTTTCAGTTTGTCATATTAGATCACTTCTCTTGATCCCTTCCTGCATATAGTAACATTTGTTCTTATATCTGAGTAGTAACACTGTTATTACTGTTGTATTTCACATGTTGTTACGTAGTCATTGAGTAGTTGCATTGTTATAGCATGGTAATGGAGCTTAGCTGTATTACTCAAGAGGAATGTCAAGTTAGCAATAACACACAAATAATGGATTGAGATCTTTTGTCACGAATAGTCTGATTATCCAGTGGTGAATGATAAACAAAAATAAGCAAAACACATTCCCTCTCAATTGAGAAGAAATATACTATGAGCAAAGCAATTTCACTCATGATCTGATTCTTTAATCTAACACTGACTAGATAATGTGCTATATCGTTGTGCACTGTTCTGATATGCTTGGCACAGACAGTGACTTCAGAAAGTATTCACACCCCTTTACTTTTTCCACATTTTGTTGTGTTACAAGGTGGGATTAAAAATGATTGAATTGTCTTTTTTTCACAATCTGCACAAATTAAATATTAATGAAAAATACATAAGTATTCAACCCCCTGAGTCAATACATGTTAGAATCACCTTTGGTAGCGATTACAGATGTGAGTCTCCCAGTGTCTGTTGGAAAGCAGACAACCAGTTTTGTCCTCTAGGATTTTGCCTGTGTTTGCCTATTCCATTTATTTTTATCCTAAAAAACTCCCTAGTCCTTGCCGATGACAAGCATACCCATAACATGATGCAGCCACCACCATGCTTGAAAATATGAAGAGTGGTACTCAGTGATGTGTTGTGTTGGATTTTCCCCAAACAACATAATGCTTTTTATTCAGGACATAAAGTTAATTTCTTTGCCACATTTTTGCAGTTTTACTTTAGTGCTTTATTGCAGGATTAATATTTTGTATTCTGTATAGGCTTCCTTTTTTTTGCGTAGCATTGGAAAACCTCCCTGGTCTTTGTTGTTGAATCTGTGTTTGAAATTCACTGCTCAACTGAGGGACCTTACAGATAATTGTAGGTGTGGGGTACAGAGATGAGGTAGTCATTCAAAAATCATGTTAAGCACTATTACTGCACACATAGTGAGTCTATGCAACTTATTATGCGACATGTTAAGCACATTTTTACTCCTGAACTTAATTAGGCTTGCCATATCAAAGGGGTTGAATACTTATTGACTCATTTTTAATTAAGCTGTGAAAATGTCTTAAAACATGTTGGGGACATGTTTAGGCCAGTGACACAAAATCTAAATGTAATCCATGTTAAACTCAGGCTGTAACACAAGAAAATGTGGAAAAAGTCAAGGGGTGTGAATACTTTCTTAAGGCACTGTATTTCAACACAACAGAGCAATCCTCTCTATGCACAAGGCTGTCTTCTACACCCAAACAGCCGAAATAAATCATTAGTTAATAGGTCAGCTTTTGTAGCCATGACTATGGGCCATAAATAATGATCTGTCCATACAGAATGTAGGGGATGAGGACCAGGAGCCGCCTGTATCTCCATGACCTTTTGACTGCACTTTCATAATACAATGATTGCATGATAGGCGCATAGAGCCCCTGACTGTGATGGATGACTGTGGATGTCGTTTTATTTTCATTTGAACTGCAACGTCAGGATCTACTCTGCTTAATTAACCTCTCTGTCTGTTTCCACTTCACCGCGTGTCCAAGTCACGTGGAGGAAATGGCTAGCGTGGCTACGGAGCCAATGTATGTCACACAAAATGTACTGTAACATCTATTGGAGGCAAATGTTACTGGAATTGACACTTGTTTAATAGAGGTCCCTTGAGAGGATGTTGGGTATATGAGTGTGCATGTACGCATTCCATTTATTCAGACATTGAGGAAAATAAATTACTATGTTTCTTGTGATGGTTATATTGTTATTTGGGAGTGCTGAGAAGCCTTACAGCAGCTTTAAAGGGATACTTCGGGATGTTGGCAATGAGGCACTTTATCTACTTCCCCAGAGACAGATACACTCAGGGATACCATTTTTATGTCTCTGCATCCAGTATGAAGGAAGATAGAGGTAGTTTCATGAGCCAATGCTTACTAGCGTTGACTGGAAGTCTAAGGTATCTACTAGCAAGCAATTACGCTAACGCTAGTTAGCAACTAACTTCAAACAGCAAGCAGAGACATTAAAATGTTATCCACGTGTTCATCTGAATCTGGGGAAGTAGATAAAGGGCTTCATTGTCAAAATCCTGAAGTATCCCTTTAAGGCTCGCACACATGCACCGAATGTGGATCTAGCGTTCGTCTGCCGAACGTTCAGCGCGCAGTGTTTTAGGGACCACCTGCTGTAGACGTCTGACTGCCTACATTTTTCACACAGTTCTACATGTAAAATTGGTGCACACTCAGTTCACAAATTATGTTCAGAGGTGCCAAGTACTGTCAGACAGCAAACTCTACTGGTGTGTGGGCCTCCCGATTGGCGCAGTGGTCTAAGGCTGTGCCACTAGAGATCCTGGTTCGAATCCAGGCTCTGTCGTAGCCGGCCGCGACCGGGAGACCCATGGGGCGGCGCACAATTGGCCCAGCGTCGTCCAGGGTAGGGGAGGGAATGGCCGGCAGAGATGTAGCTCAGTTGGTAGAGCATGGCGTTTGCAACGCCAGGGTTGTGGGTTCGATTCCCACGGGGGGTATGAAAAAAATAAAAAATAAAATAATGTATGCACTCACTAACTGTAAGTTACTCTGGATAAGAGCGTCTGCTAAAATGTAAATGTGTCTTAGGCCTACAGGGCATTCAAGGGAGGACAGGTTGTACTGAACAAGGCCAGGGATATGTGTACGTGCATGCGTTGTAATTTGTAAAGAATGTTATGTTCCTTAAACTTTTTATAAAAAAGGAGGCAGGCTACTAATTGTACTGATTATGCAATTTATGTGTAAATTATATGAATTCATAGTTGTTTAAACAAAAATGCAAACACAGCATTTACAGGAATGCATTGTGTACTCTCATATGGGGCTATATTAATTAATCAAATATGTAATCTTGAGGGGGGTTCACTTCAATAACGGCAGCCTCACAACTTCTTTCTGTCTCTACAAAAATGCAATAACGCACAAAACTGCAGTGTGAATAATTCAGAGGCAGAATGCATAAATAGTGGATTAGACTTGATTTAATTATGTCTGTGCGAATGTAGAGTGTGGCATTATACAAACAAATGCAGGCAACCGAAATGAAACTACTCTGTGCTCAACTTTAGCTGTCTGACAGAGGAGCCAAGAGCAGGTCTCTGTACAGATCAAACACTACTTATAAGGCACCACCTCACCCAGGGCCCAGCGGCTGGTACTGAAATTGAGTGTTATAATACAGTGGGGGAAAAAAGTATTTAGTCAGCCACCAATTGTGCAAGTTCTCCCACTTAAAAAGATGAGAGAGGCCTGTAATTTTCATCATAGGTACACGTCAACTATGACAGACAAATTGAGGGAAAAAATCCAGAAAATCACATTGTAGGATTTTTAATGAATTTATTTGCAAATTATGGTGGAAAATAAGTATTTGGTCACCTACAAACAAGCAAGATTTCTGGCTCTCACAGACCTGTAACTTCTTCTTTAAGAGGCTCCTCTGTCCTCCACTTGTTACCTTTATTAATGGCACCTGTTTGAACTTGTTATCAGTATAAAAGACACCTGTCCACAACCTCAAACAGTCACACTCCAAACTCCACTATGGCCAAGACCAAAGAGCTGTCAAAGGACACCAGAAACAAAATTGTAGACCTGCGCCAGGCTGGGAAGACTGAATCTGCAATAGGTAAGCAGCTTGGTTTGAAGAAATCAACTGTGGGAGCAATTATTAGGAAATGGAAGACATACAAGACCACTGATAATCTCCCTCGATCTGGGGCTCCACGCAAGATCTCACCCCGTGGGGTCAAAATGATCACAAGAACGGTGAGCAAAAATCCCAGAACCACACGGGGGGACCTAGTGAATGACCTGCAGAGAGCTGGGACCAAAGTAACAAAGCCTACCATCAGTAACACACTACGCCGCCAGGGACTCAAATCCTGCAGTGCCAGACATGTCCCCCTGCTTAAGCCAGTACATGTCCAGGCCCGTCTGAAGTTTGCTAGAGTGCATTTGGATGATCCAGAAGAGGATTGGGAGAATGTCATATGGTCAGATAAAACCAAAATAGAACTTTTTGGTAAAAACTCAACTCGTCGTGTTTGGAGGACAAAGAATGCTGAGTTGCATCCAAAGAACACCATACCTGCTGTGAAGCATGGGGGTGGAAACATCATGCTTTGGGGCTGTTTTTCTGCAAAGGGACCAGGACGACTGATCCGTGTAAAGGAAAGAATGAATGGGGCCATGTATCGTGAGATTTTTAGTGAAAACCTCCTTCCATCAGCAAGGGCATTGAAGATGAAACGTGGCTGGGTCTTTCAGCATGACAATGATCCCAAACACACCGCCCGGTCAACGAAGGAGTGGCTTCGTAAGAAGCATTTCAAGGTCCTGGAGTGGCCTAGCCAGTCTCCAGATCTCAACCCCATAGAAAATCTTTGGAGGGAGTTGAAAGTCTGTGTTGCCCAGCGACAGCCCCAAAACATCACTGCTCTAGAGGATATGTAAATGGAGAAATGGGCCAAAATACCAGCAACAGTGTGTGAAAACCTTGTGAAGACTTACAGAAAATGTTTGACCTGTGTCATTGCCAACAAAGGGTATATAACAAAGTATTGAGAAACTTTTGTTATTGACCAAATACTTATTTTCCACCATAATTTGCAAATAAATTCATTAAAAATCCTATAATGTGATTTTCTGGATTTTTTTCTTCTCATTTTGTCTGTCATAGTTGACGTGTACCTATGATGGAAATTACAGGCCTCTCTCATCTTTTTAAGTGGGAGAACTTGCACAATTGGTGGCTGACTAAATACTTTTTTCCCCCACTGTATAATGTTGTATTGTAATGTTATTGGAAAAGGTTGGGGATATATGGTGTAGGCGTACAGTACAGTATCTAACACCAAGCTCCAACCTGGGTACTGACCTTAGCCTTACCGACAGTTGTTGCTTTATAAAAGGCAATCAACAGTATCTTGGTTTAAGTATGACACTGATATACTAATATACGGTACCAGTCAAAGGTTTGGACACACCTACTCATTCCAGGGTTTTTCTTTATTTGTAATATTTTCTACATTGTAGAATAATAGTGAAGACATCAAAACTATGAAATAACACATATGGAATCATGTAGTAACCAAAGAGTGTTAAACAAATCAAAATATATTTTCTATTTGAGATTCTTCAAATAGCCACCCTTTGCCTTAATGAGACCAGCTTCACCTGGAAAGATTTTCCAACAGTCTTGAAGGAGTTCCCACATATGCTGAGCACTTGTTGGCAGCTTTTCCTTCACTCTGCGGTCCGACTCATCCCAAACCATCTCAATTGGGTTGAGGTCGGGGGATTGTGGAGGCCAGGTCATCTGATGCACTCCATCACTCTCCTTCTTGGTAAAATAGCCCTTACACAGCCTGGAGGTGTGTTGGGTCATTGTCCTGTTGAAAAACAAATGATAGTCCCACTAAGCCCAAACAAGATGGGATGGAGTATCGCTGCAGAATCCTGTGGTAGCCATGCTGGTTAAGTGTGCCTTGAATTCCACACCATAACACCTCCTACTCCATGCTTTACGGTGAGATATACACATGCGATCAACCGTTCACCCACACTGCTTCTCACAAAGCCACGGCGGTTGAAACCAAAAATCTCAAATTTGGACTCCAGAC
Source organism: Coregonus lavaretus (assembly GCF_964263955.1). Lineage (NCBI taxonomy): Eukaryota > Metazoa > Chordata > Actinopteri > Salmoniformes > Salmonidae > Coregonus > Coregonus lavaretus. The sequence continues at coordinate 18,486,290 of NC_139995.1, read as the reverse complement.
CAAAGGACAAATTTCCACCGGTCTAATGTCCATTGCTCGTGTTTCCTGGCCCAAGCAAGTCTCTTCTTATTATTGGTGTCCTTTAGTAGTGGTTTCTTTGCAGCAATTCGACCATGAAGGCCTGATTTACACAGTCTCCTCTGAACAGTTGATGTTGAGATGTGTCTGTTACTTTGCATTTATTTGGGCTGCAATTTCTGAGGCTGGTAACTCTAATGAACTTATCCTCTGCAGCAGAGGTAACTCTGGGTCTTCCATTCTTGTGGCGGTCCTCATGAGAGCCAGTTTCATCATAGCGCTTGATGGTTTTTGCGACTGCACTTGAAGAAACTTTCAAAGTTCTTGAGATTTTCCGTTTTGACTGACCTTCATGTCTTAAAGTAAAGATGGACTGTTGTTTCTCTTTGCTTATTTGAGCTGTTCTTGCCATAATATGGACTTGGTATTTTACCAAATAGGGCTATCTTCTGTATACCCCCCCTACTTTGTCACAACACAATTGATTGGCTCAAACGCATTAAGAAGTAAAGAAATTCCACAAATTAACTTTTTAAGAAGGCACACCTGTTAATTGAAATGCATTCCAGGTGACTACCTCATGAAGCTGATTGAGAGAATCCCAAGAGTGTGCAAAGCTGTCATCAAGCAAAGGGTGGCTATTTGAAGAATCTCAAATATAAAATATATTTTGACTGTGTATTTTGAGCCAGGGTGTGTTCATTTGGTTGTGTTTGTTATTGGTTGTGTTGTATTTGGTTGTGTTTCCTTGTTTGGTCGTGTGACTCCCAATCAGTGGTAACGAGTGTCAGCTGTCGGCTCGTTATCTCTGATTGGGAGCCATATTTAAACTGTCAGTGTTCACCTTAGTGTTGTGGGTTTTTGTTCCTTGTCAGTCATTGTAACTGAGGACTTCACGATTCGTCGTTGTTTGTTGTTTTTGTAGTGAGTACTTTAATTTAATAAAGTCATGTTCGCTCAACGCGCTGCGCTTTGGCCTCCCTCATTAGACGATCGTGACAGAAAAACCCACCTTAACCAGATCAAGCAGCATGAAGAAGAGAGAGGATGGACTTGGGAGCAGTTGAGTAGGAGTCTCGACTGGGCCAAGCCAAGAGAAGAGGAGAGAGGTTGGACTTTGGAGCAGTGGGGTGATAGTCTGGCGAGAACGATGGAGGCCTGGTCCACGAAGAGGAGAGAACCCCAGAAAATTTTTAGGGGGGGGCTCACGACGTCGGACCAGCAGGAGGCCGCGATAGAGCGGTCCAGTGGGTTGCCGGAGGAGGCCGTCGGGTTACGGGGGCCACTGGTCGAAGAGGGGATGGAGGAAGTAGAGGCACGGCGAGAGGTACTGGCGTGTGTTGCCAGTCCGGTCCGGCCCGTTCCAGATCCCGGTGTAGGGCCAGAGGTGTGTGTCCCCAGTACAGTCCGGCCCATCCAAGCTCCCCGGACCAAGCCAGTGGTGTGCGTCGTCAGCCCTGTCCGGCCCGTTCCTGCTCTCCGCACCAGGTCTGTGGTGCGCGTCGCCAGCCCAGTCCGGCCCATCCAAGTTACTCGCACCAAGCCAAGGGTGCGAGTCGTCAGCCGGATTCTGCCTGTTCCTGCCACTCGCACCAAGTCAAGGGTGCGAGTCGTCAGCCGGATTCAGCCCATTCCTGCTACTCGCACCAAGCCAAGGGTGCGAGTCGTCAGCCGGATTCAGCCCATTCCTGCTACTCGCACCAAGCCAAGGGTGCGAGTCGTCAGCCGGATTCAGCCCATTCCTGCTACTCGCACCAAGCCAGGGATGCGAGTCTTCAGCCTGGTGAGGCCTGTTCCGGCTCCACGCACCATGCAAAGGGTGCGTATCGTCTGCCAGGTCCGGTCCATTCCTGCCTCACGCGCCAAGCCAGGGGTGCGCGTCGGCAGTCCTGATCCAGCTAACTGGGTCAGATCGGACTGGGGGCACTACGGGGGGATTGTAGTAGGGTGGTGGTCAAGCCCGGAGCCGGAGCCGCCTCCGAGGAGCAATACCCACCCAGCCCTTCCCTATTTGGGGTGTAGGCGCGGTCGGAGTCCGCGCCTTTAGGGTGGGGTACTGTCACGCTCTGGCTCCGGGACTGTGTATTTTGAGCCAGGGTGTGTTCATTTGGTTGTGTTTGGTATTGGTTGTGTTGTATTTGGTTGTGTTTCCTTGTTTGGTCGTGTGACTCCCAATCAGTGGTAACGAGTGTCAGCTGTCGGCTCGTTATCTCTGATTGGGAGCCATATTTAAACTGTCAGTGTTCACCTTAGTGTTGTGGGTTTTTGTTCCTTGTCAGTCATTGTAACTGAGGACTTCACGATTCGTCGTTGTTTGTTGTTTTTGTAGTGAGTACTTTAATTTAATAAAGTCATGTTCGCTCAACGCGCTGCGCTTTGGTCTCCCTCATTAGACGATCGTGACATTTGTTTAATTTTTTTGGTTACTACATGATTCCATGTGTGTTATTTTATAGTTTTGATGTCTTCACTATTATTCTACAACGTAAAAATAAAGAAAAACCCTTGAAATCAAATTGATCAGAAATACAGTGTAGACATTGTTAATGTTGTAAATTGCTATTGTAGCTTGAAACGGCTGATTTTTTATGGAATATCTACATAGAGTGTCTAGTTTGAGAAACCGACTCCTCACAGGTCTTCAACTGGCAGCTTCATTAAATAGTACCCGCAAAACACCAGTCTCAACGTCAACAGTGAAGAGGCGACTCCGGGATGCTGACCTTCTAGGCAGAGTTGCAAAGAAAAAGCCATATATCAGACTGGCCAATAAAAAGATTAAGATGGGCAAATGAACACAGACACTGGACAGAGAAAGATTGGAAAAAAGTGTTATGGACAGAGGAATCGAAGTTTGAGGTGTCTGGATAACAAAGAATACAATTTGTGAGACGCAGACCAAATGAAAAGATGCTGGAGGAGTGCTTGATGCCATCTGTCAAGCATGGTGGAGGCAATGTGATGGTCTGGGGGTGCTTAGGTGGTGGTAAAGTGGGAGATTTGTACAGGGGAAAAGGGATCTTGGAAGAAGGAAGGCTATCACTCCATTTTGCAATGCCATGCCATACCCTGTGGACGGGGCTTGATTGGAGCCAATTTCCTCCTACAACAGGACAATGACCCAAAGCACAGCTCCAAACTATGCAATAACTATTTAGGGAAGAAGCAGTCAGCTGGTATTCTGTCTATAATGGAGTGGCCAGCACAGTCACCAGATCTCAACCCTATTGAGCTGTTGTGGGAGCAGCTTGACCGTATGGTACGTAAGAAGTGCCCATCAAGCCAATCCAACATGTGGGAGGTGCTTCAGGAAGCATGGGGTGAAATCTCTTCAGATTACCTCAACAAATTGACAACTAGAATGCCAAAGGTCTGCAAGGCTGTAATTGCTGCAAATGGAGGATTCTTTGACGAAAGCAAAGTTTGAAGGACACAATTATTATTTCAATTAAAAATAATTATTTCTAACCTGTCAATGACTACATTTCCTACTCAAATTCATTTCATGTATGTTTTCATGGAAAACAAGGACATTTCTAAGTGACCCCAAACTTTTGAGCAGTAGTGTATACTTAATTACTCATCATCATTACCAAAGGGTCTGCTGGATAAACATTCAGCATCCATTGGTTGTTTGCTGTAGCCCAACACACAAGTATGTGGACACTCCTTCAAATTAGTGGATTTGGCTAGTTCAGCCACACCCGTTGCTGACAGGTGTATAAAATCGAGCACACAGCCATACAATCTCCATAGACAAACATTGGCAGTAGAATGGCCTTACTGAAGACTCAGTGACTTTCAACGTGGCACCGTCATTGGATGCCACCTTTCCAACAAGACAGTTGCCAAATTTCTGCCCTGCTAGAGCTGCCTCGTCAACTGTAAGTGCTGTTTTTGTGAAGTGGAAATGCCTAGGAGCAACAACGGCTCAGCTGCGATGTGGTAGGCCACACAAGCTCACAGAACGGGACCGCCGAGTGCTTAAGCGCGTAGCGCGTAAAAATCATCTGTCCTCGGTTGCAACACTCACTAACAAGTTCCAAACTGCCTCTGGAAGCAACGTCATCACAAGAACTGTTCATTGGGATTTTCATGAAATGGGTTTCCATGGCCGAGCAGCCGCACACAAGCCTAAGATCACCATGCGCAATGCAAAGCGTCGGCTGGAGTGGTGTAAAGCTCGATACCATTGGACTCTGGAGCAGTGGAAACTCGTTTTCTGGAGTGATGAATCACGTTTCACCATCTGGCAGTCTGATGGACGAATCTGGGTTTGGCGGATGCCAGGAGACAGTACCTGCCCGAATGCATAGTGCCAACTGTAAAGTTTGGTGGAGGAGGAATAATGGTCTGGGTCTGTTTTTCATGGTTTGGGCTAGGCCCCTTAGTTCCAGTGAAGGGAAATCTTAATGCTACAGCATACAATTACATTCTAGACAATTCTGTGCTTCCATCTTTGTGGCAACAGTTTGGGGAAGGCCCTTTCCTGTTTCAGCATGACAATGCCCCCGTGCACAAAGCGAGGTCCATACAGAAATGGTTTGTGGAGATCGGTGTGGAAGGACTTGACTGGCCTGCACAGAGCCCTGACTTCAACCACATCGAACACCTTTGGGACGAATTGGAATGCCGACTGCGAGCCAGGCCTAATCGCCCAACATCAGTGCCCGACCTCACTAATGCTGTTGTGGCTGAATAAAAGCAAGTCCTCTCAGCAATGTTCCAACATCTAGTGGAATGCCTTCTCAGAAGAGTGGAGGCTGTGACAGCAGCAAAGGGGGGACCAACTCCATATTAATGCCCATGATATTGGAATTAGTGTCCACATACTTTTGGTGATGTGGTGTATATCCTGTATATGAGTGTGTGGTAAGCAAGTATCAGAGATGAGTTATGGGCATAATAACTGTATTACAATAGAAATAAGGCAGTGTGTAGAGAGGATGTTGAGTGGCCAAAACATTGTTAACATCTCCTCCACATGATTCCCATTTACGGAGTGAAATTGATCCCGCTACATCATTCTATGCTACTAATATTTCAACCCTGAGTAGAGTGTCTATTCAGGTTGTGTGGGAGCAGGTGTACCTGAGAAGGCTATGGTGAGAAATGTGAACTGATTGCAGAGTTAGTCTGTGGGTCATGGAATTCAATATGAGGAACTAACAGTAATCTCAGGCGTACATGGGCTGAATTGCTGATCGAGTTCAGGGAGAGAATGAGACTTGGCAGTAAAGCAGAGAAGACCCTTTTCATCCAGAGCCATCGGCTTTCATTACAAACACCTTTGAAACGGACATTGTATAATTACAGGCAGAACCTAATCACAGAGCAAAACTCATATTATTCACAAATAATAGTATTCAAACTTTCAACTAAACCTAGCCTACACGAGGTGCGCACAACACATTTAAAGCTGTAAAGTCAGACAATTTGATTTATGCTAATGTCGCCTCCATTTTATTGTTGTCCTCACATTACATTTTCTTCTTTCCATAGTGCTAGCATTTGCCATCTTGCCCACTGTGTTCAATTTGCAAATCTTAAAATGAATGGATTTATAGCCCCCGTGAGCAGCTGTCAGCTGTTGAACCTCCTGCAGTATTTCCCATTGGCAAGACTGTTAAAACTATCTGTGTATGTGTGTCATACATTTTACCCTATTTTAATTCGCTCTGCCCTCTGTGTCTCCTTCCAGGTAAAGATATTAAATATTGACTGCTCTCATCTGGAGCCGCATATCCCCCCTCAGCTATTTCACTATCAAAGTGCTGACACAGCAAAGTGTGGCAAGAGAGAGAGAGAGAGAGAGAGAGAGAGAGAGAGAGAGAGAGAGAGAGCAGCAGGCACTCGAGGAAGATTCAAGTTCAGACAGAAAAATGATAGCCACAAAGCAATATGAAGTACATAATCACAGATATAGGTAGAGAAAAGATGATGGAGGTATAGATGGACGATGGTAAACAGAGGTGATAAACATAAACCACTAAGTGGCAGTGAAAGGAGAGAACGAGAACGAGAAAACAGAAGGATACACTTTCGTGAAGAATTGCTGTTTTGAGGGCATGCATGACAATATGTTTAATTGTAGACAGTAATTATGTATTGTGATGATCCTCTGCATAAATAAACTCTGATCCAGTATCCTGTCTCTCCATCCAAAGCACAGACATCACAGAAGGGGAAGCTGTGGTCCTGTCTGTGACAATTCTGGGAGAACAGATCCCCGGTCTATCATTAACGTTTCCATTTACAGTAAATCTATAGGCAGAGAATGAGGGAGTCATTACTGAAGAGCTAACTGTTTGTGATGGTGCTTTTGTTTCCCATGTGAGATGAAAGGGTAGACCAGAGGGTGTGTCCTGTGATTTTCCACAATGATGGACGGGGGAACATAAAACATGAAAAGTGGCTAAATATGCAAACAGATTAACTTTAATGGCGATAGAAATGGATCTCGACTTAGCTATGAATCTCTTGGGGAATATGTAAGGGTGAATCCATGAGAATAAACAAAATCCTCTTAAAATAACTGCCATAAACTCAGTTTTAAGAGTTTAGCTTTTGATTTAAGGGTTTATTGTCCCCCGTTCGTACGTTCGCTCGTACGTTAGTCACACGCGATATCTCAGACAGCACTGGCCCGACTTTGACAAAACTTGGGTGAATGATGCGTCTTGCCATAGAGACCCAGCATTACAAAAGTACACTGATTGGCCAGATGGTGGCGCTATAACGAGATTGAAAATTCAAACTTTGAAAGGTCACGCCCCTCACCCCATTTGACTTAAAGTGATTAAATTCGGGACATACAGTAGGTCCCGCTCCTCACAAGGAGCACATTTGCCTCAGGGACCCATAAGGTCCGCCATGATGGATTTTCCGCCATTTAGCATTTTGTGAAAATGCTACTCTTCTGGCACCCAATTACCGATCTGCATGGAACTTGATATATGGCATGTATGGACAAAGGTCTCTCAATGCAATATTTTCCAGACTAGTACCTAAAACAACATGCCCAATAAACATTCACAAAGTAGAGCAGAGCTCAATTTTTTCAATCCCCGCACATTTCTCCTGCTGAATTAATTGTTGGTGAAATCCCTATGTAAGCGGAGCTACAAGGTTCGCAGGTTGATGTTTATTGTCATGAGTCTTTTCATGGAGGCAGAACTGAGCAATTTCCCCTTTAGATAGGAGGCTGCAAAGTCATTATTGGCTATATTGTACAAACAATCATGAAAACAACCATTAGTTTAAGGTTAGGGTTAGGCATTAGGGTTAGCATTGTGGTTAAAGTTAGGGTTAAAATCAGATTTTATGACTTTGTGGCTGTGCCAGCTAGTGACCAGAGCTGCCCCCAGAACAAGATTCATGACGAAAAATGCTAACCTGCGCAAGGTTCACAGCCAAGGGAGTTTAATCCTTTGTCTGGAGAGGCCAGAAAATGTGACATGTCTCTCCCTTTGCAAATGATGTGTCAGATTTCACATACTGCATCTCAGATGAGAGCGGAAAACGTCATGTGAAGCGGGGCAACCAGAGCAGTCACGCAGTGCACAGAAATTGATGTTGCACCACCACAGATCTCTGTGTACTCAAAAATGTTGGTCGGAAGCGGTCCAGAACCGCTCAAAGTCCCCTAAAATATAAATGTATGCTGTAATGCCATCATACCTCTGATGATCTGATGAGCATTTCAATAAACAAGCGAGATGATTCAAAACCAGGATCGGCAGTATGAATGGCTCTGACTCATCTTAAGCAGAATATGTACAGTTAGCTTTGGGACACAACATCGGGAGTCTGTGTATTGGTTGGACTCCCTGAGTTCTGGTGGGTGGTGACGGAAAATAACCCTTCCAAAATATAGCCAGCTTCACCCCAATTTATTTTACTGTCAACAAAGGCATATATATAAACTCTATGAACTACTTACCAGACATAAAGTGAAATGTGTCCCTCGCTATAAAATAAACTTCTCAATCCAACTTTTGTCCGAAACGCAGTATATTCGTGCTGAGTTAGACAGTGGGTTGCCATTAGACCACACAGCTGACGCGAGACTTCCTACCATGAAATCTACCACTGTCTACACAGCAGGAATATGGTGCGCTTCGTACAAAAGTTGAGATGTTTATTTGAAAGCGAGGGACACATTTCACTTTACATCTGGTAAGTAGAGTTCCTAGGGGTTTTCAAACTCAAACTATCCCTTGAATGTGGAGGAAATTACAATAATTGGCGCTAATTACAGGGTTTTCTGTATAGTACATAGGTGGTAATTTTCGGGATGGAAAAACAGTGTCAATGTCAACTGAAACAACCAAAGCCAGATAGAAAGCATGCCATATATAATTTATTTATATACACTGCTCAAAAAAATAAAGGGAACACTAAAATAACACATTCTAGATCTGAATGAATGAAATAATCTTATTAAATAATTTTTTCTTTACATAGTTGAATGTGCTGACAACAAAATCACAGAAAAATTATCAATGGAAATCAAATTCATCATGGAGGTCTGGATTTGGAGTCACACTCAAAATTAAAGTGGAAAACCACACTACAGGCTGATCCAACTTTGATATAATGTCCTTAAAACAAGTCAAAATGAGGCTCAGTAGTGTGTGTGGCCTCCACGTGCCTGTATGACCTCCCTACAACGCCTGGGCATGCTCCTGATGAGGTGGCGGATGGTCTCCTGAGGGATCTCCTCCCAGACCTGGACTAAAGCATCCGCCAACTCCTGGACAGTCTGTGGTGCAACGTGGCGTTGGTGGATGGAGCGAGACATGATGTCCCAGATGTGCTCAATTGGATTCAGGTCTGGGGAACGGGCGGGCCAGTCCATAGCATCAATGCCTTCCTCTTGCAGGAACTGCTGACACATTCCAGCCACATGAGGTCTAGCATTGTCTTGCATTAGGAGGAACCCAGGGCCAACCGCACCAGCATATGGTCTCACAAGGGGTCTGAGGATCTCATCTCGGTACCTAATGGCAGTCAGGCTACCTCTGGCGAGCACATGGAGGGCTGTGCGGCCCCCCAAAGAAATGCCACCCCACACCATGACTGACCCACCGCCAAACCGGTCATGCTGGAGGATGTTGCAGGCAGCAGAACGTTCTCCACGGCGTCTCCAGACTCTGTCACGTCTGTCACATGTACTCAGTGTGAACCTGCTTTCATCTGTGAAGAGCACAGGGCGCCAGTGGCGAATTTGCTAATCTTGGTGTTCTCTGGCAAATGCCAAACGTCCTGCACGGTGTTGGGTTGTAAGCACAACCCCCACCTGTGGACGTCGGGCCCTCATACCACCCTCATGGAGTCTGTTTCTGACCGTTTGAGCAGACACATGCACATTTGTGGCCTGCTGGAGGTCATTTTGCAGGGCTCTGGCAGTGCTCCTCCTGCTCCTCCTTGCACAAAGGTGGAGGTAGCGGTCCTGCTGCTGGGTTGTTGCCCTCCTACGGCCTCCTCCACGTCTCCTGATGTACTGGTCTGTCTCCTGGTAGCGCCTCCATGCTCTGGACACTACGCTGACAGACACAGTAAACCTTCTTGCCACAGCTCGCATTGATTGATCCTGGATGAGCTGCACTACCTGAGCCACTTGTGTGGGTTCTAGACTCCGTCTCATGCTACCACTAGAGTGAAAGCACCGCCAGCATTCAAAAGTGACCAAAACATCAGCCAGGAAGCATAGGAACTGAGAAGTGGTCTGTGGTCACCACCTGCAGAACCACTCCTTTATTGGGGGTGTCTTGCTAATTGCCTATAATTTCCACCTGTTGTCTATTCCATTTGCACAACAGCATGTGAAATGTATTGTCAATCAGTGTTGCTTCCTAAGTGGACAGTTTGATTTCACAGAAGTGTGATTGACTTGGAGTTACATTGTGTTGTTTAAGTGTTCCCTTTATTTTTTTGAGCAGTGTATATACAGTTGAAGTCGGAAGTTTACATACACTTAGGTTGGAGTCATTAAAACTTGTTTTTCAACCACTTCACACATTTCTTGTTAACAAACTATAGTTTTGGCAAGTCGGTTAGGACATATACAGTGGGGAGAACAAGTATTTGATACACTGCCGATTTTGCACGTTTTCCTACTTACAAAGCATGTAGAGGTCTGTAATTTTTATCATAGGTACACTTCAACTGTGAGAGGCGGAATCTAAAACAAAAATCCAGAAAATCACATTGTATGATTTTTAAATAATTAATTTGCATTTTATTGCATGACATAAGTATTTGATACATCAGAAAAGCAGGTAACGAGTTCAAACAGGTGCAGTTAATACAGGTAATGAGTGGAGAACATGAGGGCTTCTTAAAGAAAAACTAACAGGTCTGTGAGAGCTGGAATTCTTACTGGTTGGTAGGTGATCAAATACTTATGTCATGCAATAAAATGCAAATTAATTACTTAAAAATCATACAATGTGATTTTCTGGATTTTTGTTTTAGATTCCGTCTCTCACAGTTGAAGTGTACCTATGATAAAAATTACAGACCTCTACATGCTTTGTAAGTAAGAAAACGTGCAAAATCGGCAGTGTATCAAATACTTGTTCTCCCCACTGTACTTTGTGCATGACACAAGTAATTTTTCCAACAAGTGTTTACAGACAGATTATTTCACTTATAATTCACTGTATCACAATTCCAGTGGGTCAGAAATTTACATACACTAAGTTGACTGTGCCATTAAACAGCTTGGAAAATTCCAGAAAATGATGTCATGGCTTTAAAAGCTTCTGATAGGCTAATTTGAGTCAATTGGAGGTGTACCTGTGGATGTATTTCAAGGCCTACCTTCAAACTCAGTGCCTCTTTGCTTGACATCATGGGAAAATCAAAAGAAATCAGCCAAGACCTCAGAAAAAAACATTGTAGACCTCCACAAGTCTGGTTTGTCCTTGGGAGCAATTTCCAAACGCCTGAAGGTACCACGTTCATCTGTACAAACAATAGTACGCAAGTATAAACACCATGGGAACACGCAGCCGTAATACCGCTCAGGAAGGAGACGCGTTCTGTCTCCTAGAGATGAACGTACCTTGGTACGAAAAGTGCAAATCAATCCCAGAACAACAGCAAAGGACCTTGTGAAGATGCTGGAGGAAACAGGTACAAAAGTGTCAATATCCACAGTAAAACGAGTCCTATATCGATATAACCTGAAAGGCTTCTCAACAAGGAAGAAGCCACTGCTCCAAAACCGCCATAAAAAAGCCACACTACAGTTTGCAACTGCACATGGGAACAAAGATCATACTTTTTGGAGAAATGTCCTCTGGTCTGATGAAACAAAAATAGAACTGTTTGGCCATAATGACCATCGTTATGTTTGGAGACAAAAGGGGGTTGCTTGAAAGCCGAAGAACACCATCCCAACCGTGAAGCAAGGGGGTGGCAGCATCATGCTGTGGGGGTGCTTTGCTGCAGGAGGGACTGGTGCACTTCACAAAATAGATGGCATCATGAGGAAGGAAAATTATGTGGATATATTGAAGCAACATCTCAAGACATCAGTCAGGAAGTTAAAACATGGTCGCAAATGGGTCTTCCAAATGGACAATGACCCCAAGCATACTTCCAAAGTTGTGGCAAAATGGCTTAAGGACAACAAAGTCAAGGTATTGGAGTGGCCATCACAAAGCCCTGACCTCAATCCTATAGAACATTTGTGGGCAGAACTGAAAAAGCGTGTGCGAGCAAGGAGGCCTATAAACTTGACTCAGTTACACCAGCTCTGTCAGGAAGAATGAACCAAAATTCCCCCAATTTATTGTGGGAAGCTTCTGGAAGGCTACCCAAAACGTTTGACCCAAGTTAAACAATTTAAAGGCAATGCTATCAAATACTAATTGAGTGTATGTAAACTTCTGACCCACTGAGAATGTGATGAAAGAAATAAAAGCTGAAATAAATCATTCTCTCTACTATTATTCCGACATTTCCCATTCTTAAAATAAAGTGGTGATCCTAACTGACCTAAGACAGGGAATTTTAACTAGGATTAAATGTCAGGAATTGTGAAAAACTGATTTTAAATGTATTTTGCTAAGGTGTATGTAAACTTCCGACTTCAACTGTATGTGTGTGTGTGTGTGTGTGTGTATATATATATATATATATATATATATATATATATATATATATATATATATATTACACACTACCGTTCAAAAGTTTGGGGTCATTTAGAAATGGCCTTGTTTTCGAAAGAAATGCATTTTTTTGTCCATTAAAATAACATCAAATTGATCAGAAATACAGTATAGACATTGTTAATGTTGTAAATGGCTATTGTAGCTGGAAACGGCTGATTTTCTATGGAATATCAACATAGGCGTACAGAGGCCCATTATCAGCAACCATCAATCCTGTGTTCCAATGGCACGTTGTGTTTGCTAATCCAAGTTTATCATTTTAAAAGGCTAATTGATCATTAGAAAACCCTTTTGCAATTATGTTAGCACAGCTGAAAACTGTTGTGCTGATTTAAAGAAGTAATAAAACTGGCCTTCTTGAGACTAGTTCAGTATCTGGAGCATCAGCAATTGTGGGTTTGATTACAGAATCAAAATGGCCAAAAACAAAGAACTTTCTTGTGAAACTCATCAGTCTATTCTTGTTCTGAGAAATGAAGTCTATTCCATGCGAGAAATTGCAGATCTCATACACCGCTGTGCAGAGCATATGAGCGGAGTGGAGCGGGAGCGAGCGTGGAGCGTGAGCGGACGGATTTTGAACAGAGCGCAGAGCGGCATTTTTAAAAGGACGGAGCGTCGCCCTATGTCCCGCTCCAATTTCGCTCGCTCACACCACGAGTCTGAAGCATGCTCAAGCCTGACCCAGAATCCATCTGTTTAATTTAATTTGTGTCGTCCATTAATTTGTATTTTATAGAGCGAGAGGAGCAGCAGCAGCAACAAGAGAAAAGGGTTGAGGAATTCAAAAGTTTATTCACTGCACGCAAAGGCCCAACCATAACAAGGGAGAGAAAAAGAGAGCTGGATGTAGCATTTTTTGAAATGATTTTCATGGACTATGAACCGCTGAGTAAAGGAGAACGCGAAGGGATGCAACACTTCGCCAGCGCAGCTCAACCGGGCTACACTCCCCCAAGAAACTATGATAAATCAGTACTTTACTTTGTCAAATTTACATCTGAGATGCCCCATTCACATGCTTCAGCTGGCGATCAAAAACGCTGTTAACAAGCACGACAACATTAATAGGCTGTTAGTGAAAGTCGGGCACCTGGTGAAAAGTGTACGCAAGAGCACAGAGGAAACCGACCAATTAGGTGTCCGCCCCACAAATGCCTGCGCCATTCGATGGAGCAGCCAGCTGCGGATGATTCAGTCGTTCATCCGGTTGTTCCAAAAAGACCCGTTATGGTAAAACAAACTCAAGTCTAATGTTGCTAACATCACCCTGAATCAAGTACGGCAGCTGACGCACCTTGTCAGTGTGCTGACACCACTAGCAGACCTCACAGACAAAATGCAGAAGGAGCTGGGGAACCTGGGGATGATCCTCCCTGCTGTCACAGAAATCAAATCCCTGCTCACCGATTACACTCACGCTGCACTTCCAATGGGCATCGCTGCTTTTGCAGAAACATTGGCAAACAACGTGTCAATTCGCTATGGAATATACTATACTGATTAACATCTCATTTTAGCGTCAGTGTTAGATCCCCGTTTCAAGACAGAATGGATAATCCGAGATGAGTCTGTATGCAACAAATTCGGGGAGATAAAGTAAGGCTGTGGTTTAAGCTAAAAGTGAAATACATGCAGATTTTGTTCCTTTTTTGGAGTGAGCGGGGGGCGATTTGAGTGGAGCGCGATGCAAACTGCGTTGAGCGCTGAGCGATAATGAGCGGACTGGCCTGATGTGGCTTTGAGCGGGGGGAGCGGAGGGGTGAACAGCTCTGTGAGCGAGGAGCTGAGATTCTCACCGCTCCACTCCGCTCATATGCTCTGCCGCTGTGTACATTTGACATTTTAGTCATTTAGCAGACGCTCTTATCCAGAGCGACTTACAGTTAGTAGGTGCATACATTATTATTTCATACTGGCCCCCTGTGGGAATCAAACCCACAACCCTGGCGTTGTAAACACCATGCTCTACCAACTGAGCTACATCCCTGCCGGCCATTCCCTCCCCTACCCTGGACGACGCTGGGCCAATTGTGCAACACCCCATGGGTCTCCCGGTCGCGGCCGGCTATGACAGAGCCTGGATTTGATCCAGGATCTCTAGTGGCACAGCTGCCTTAGACCACTGCGCCACTCAGGAGGTTGTACTACTCCCTTCACAGAACAGCGCAAACTGGCTCTAACCAGAATAGAAAGAGGAGTGGGAGGCCCCGGTGCACAACTGAGCAAGAGGACAAATATATTAGAGTGTCTAGTTTGAGAAACAAACACCTCTCAGGACCTCAACTGGCAGCTTCATGAAATAGTACCCGCAAAACACTAGTCTCAACGTCAACAGTGAAGTGGTGACTCCGGGATGCTGACCTTCTAGGCAGAGTTTCAAAGGAAAAGCCATATCTCAGACTGGCCAATAAAAATAAAATATTAAGATGGGCAAAAGAACACAGACACTGGACAGAGGAAGATTGGAAAAAAGTGTTATGGACAGAGGAATCGAAGTTTGAGGGGTTCGGATCACAAAGTAGAACATTTGTGAGACGCAGACCAAATGAAAAGATGCTGGAGGAGTGCTTGATGCCATCTGTCAAGCATGGTGGAGGCAATGTGATGGTCTGGGGGTGCTTTGGTGGTGGTAGAGTGGGAGATTTGTACAGGGTGAAAGGGATCTTGAAGAAGGAAGGCTATCACTCCATTTTGCAACGCCATGCCATAACCTGTGGACGGTGCTTGATTGGAGCCAATTTCCTCCTACAACAGGACAATGACCCAAAGCACAACTCCAAACTATATACAAACTATATATGTATACTTAAGTACTCATCATCATTACCAAAGGGTCTGCTGGATAAAAGCACAGCTCCAAACTATGCAGTCAGCTGGTATTCTGTCTATAATGGAGTGGCCAGCACAGTCACCGGATCTCAACCCTATTGAGCTGTTGTGGGAGGAGCTTGACCGTATGGTACGTAAGAAGTGCCCATCAAGCCAATCCAACTTGTGGGAGGTGCTTCAGGAAACATGGGGTGAAATCTCTTCAGATTACCTCAACAAATTGACAACTAGAATGCCAAAGGTCTGCAAGGCTGTAATTGCTGCAAATGGAGGATTATTTGATGAAATCAAAGTTTGAAGGACACAATTATTATTTATATTAAAAATAATTATTTCTAACTTTGTCAATAACTGCATTTCTTATGCATTTTGCTATATTTCCTATTCAAACTAATGTCATGTACAGTGAGGGAAAAAGGTATTTGATCCCCTGCTGATTTTGTACGTTTGCCACTGACAAAGACATGATCAGTTTTAATGGTAGGTTTATTTGAACAGTGAGAGACAGAATAACAACAACAAAAATCCAGAAAAACGCATGTCAAAAATGTTATAAATTGATTTGCATTTTAATGAGGGAAATAAGTATTTGACCCCTCTGCAAAACATGACTTAGTACTTGGGTTAGGGTTAGGGTTAGGGTTTTTATGAGCAGGGGGACCTTGCGGGCGCTGCAGGATTTCAGTCCTTCACGGCGTAGTGTGTTACCAATTGTTTTCTTGGTGACTATGGTCCCAGCTGCCTTGAGATCATTGACAAGATCCTCCCGTGTAGTTCTGGGCTGATTCCTCACCGTTCTCATGATCATTGCAACTCCACGAGGTGAGATCTTGCATGGAGCCCCAGGCCGAGAGAGATTGACAGTTATTTTGTGTTTCTTCCATTTGCGAATAATCACACCAACTGTTGTCACCTTCTCACCAAGCTGCTTGGCGATGGTCTTGTAGCCCATTCCAGCCTTGTGTAGGTCTACAATCTTGTCCCTGACATCCTTGGAGAGCTCTTTGGTCTTGGCCATGGTGGAGAGTTTGGAATCTGATTGATTGATTGCTTCTGTGGACAGGTGTCTTTTATACAGGTAACAAGCTGAGATTAGGAGCACTCCCTTTAAGAGTGTGCTCCTAATCTCAGCTCGTTACCTGTATAAAAGATACCTGGGAGCCAGAAATCTTTCTGATCGAGAGGGGGTCTAATACTTATTTCCCACATTAAAATGCAAATCAATTTATAAAATTTTTGACATGCGTTTTTCTGGATTATTTTGTTGTTTTTCTGTCTCTCACTGTTCAAATAAACCTACCATTAAGATTATAGATTAATCATTTCTTTGTCAGTGGGCAAACATACAAAATCAGCAGGGGATCAAATACTTTTTTCACTCACTGTATGTTTTCATGGAAAACAAGGACATTTCTAAGTGACCCCAAACCTTTGAACGGTAGGTTGTGTGTGTGTATGTATGTATAAATATACACACACTACCAGTCAAAGGTTTGGACACACCTACTCATTCAGGGGTTTTTCTGTATCTTTACTATTTTTTGTGGGTGTGCTTTGCTGGTGGCACTGTCTTTGATTTATTTAGAATTCAAGGCACACTTAACCAGCATGGCTACCACATCATTCTGCAGTGATACACCATCCTGTCTGGTTTGGGCTTAGTGGGACAATCATTTGTTTTTCAACAGGACAATGACCCAACACACCTCCAGGCTGTGTAAGGGCTATTTTACTAAGACGGAGAGTGTTGGAGTGCTGCGTCAGTTGACCTGGCCTCCACAATCCCCGACCACCCAATTGAGATGGTTTGGGATGAGTCAGACCGCAGACTGAAGGAAAAGCAGCCAACAAGTGCTCAGCATATGTGGGAACTCCTTCAAGACTTGGAAAAGCATTCCAGGTGAAGCTGGTTGAGAGAATGCCAAGAGTGTGCAAAGCTGTCATCAAGGTGAAAGGGTGGCTTATAAATAATTTGTTTAACACTTTTTTGCTGACTACATGATTCCATATGTATTATTTCATAGTTTTGATGTCTTCACTATTATTCTACAATGTGGAAAATAGTAAAAATAAAGAAA
>NC_139995.1:18431301-18468974 GCF_964263955.1 Coregonus lavaretus | reverse complement strand
GGAAAATAGTAAAAATAAAGAAAAACCCTGGAATGACTAGGTGTGTCCAAACTTTTGACTGGTACTGTTTATATATATATATATATAGCATCTTTTGAGAACTAACAAACAAATAAAAGCTAGACAGTCAGGGAGAGTCAAATTCAAAAAACCGGGCATTCATGGCACATGCCAATTGATTTTGTTATAATGTTTGAGCAGAACACAGAATGAGCCATGGCAAAATGCATAGAATTGTAGGACAATGTTTCGCAGCTCCATGCCAAACTGTGTAGAATTGCAGGAAACTAGCTCGAACACAAATCTATGCCGCCAAGATACCTGTACCTTTTTATTGCTAATATGTTAGAGTTTATAGTCTAACATGTGAGGTAGATTTGGAGGGCTGTCCTGTCCTGGATGTGCTACGGTAGGGTACACTGTGAAAGGAAAGCGGACGTTCATTACCTGGGTCTTCAGAGGGCTGCTCAGTGCAGGCAGAGCTGGTACTCTTCAAGGCTGCGCTGGCCTGACCCGCTGTCAGGTGTTTATGGAGACATCACGTCATTAGCTGTGGACCTGTGCTGGACGGACATAAGGGCCCACCATCTGCTCAGGAGAGAGATGAGAGAGAGAGAGTGAGAGAGAGAGAGAGAGATGAGAGAGAGAGAGAGAGAGAGAGAGACGAGAGAGAGAGAGATAGATAGAGAGAGAGAGATGAGGAGAGAGGAGAGAGAGAGAGATCGAGAGAGAGAGAGAGAGAGAGAGAGAGAGAGAGAGAGAGGAGAGATGAGAGAGAGAGAGAGAGAGAGAGAGAGAGAGAGAGAGAGAGAGAGAGAAGAGAGAGTTTTTCACCATGGCCTGAAAGGAAATAAGAAAAAAAATTACATAAACATATTGAAGTTGACTAAATAGCTTTTCAACTTGCAAATATACAAACAGGAGTGCTTCACTGAAAGGTTAATGTAGTGTTCGAAACAGTTGTATATGTGTGCACATGAGCAGGCTTGCAGTATGTGGGTGTGTAATTTCTAAGTACAGCAGAAAAAAACCGAGATCACCTCTTTATGTTTTCCATTACTTAAGAGTAATGGGGGAAACATTCAAAGGTCACCAATGTTTGTTTTCCTGCTGTCACACTAATGTGTTTTAATTCATTAGACCAGCAGAGAACATCAACCTTAGTATAAAAAGCTGTGCCTTTTAATGGTAATATTTGGGCATAAACAAGCATTAGAGCCAACAGTCTGCACCTCCTCCAAGTAGTAATGAGAGCTGCTCAGATCCTCCATGCATCTGATGATACCCAAACACACAGGCCAGCTCAGAGGGTATTCGCTAACTCGGCTAATTGCCTTCACAGGCACTGATGAGTGCCATTAGCGAGGCCACGATCCCTCCCAGGAGTCGTAATGCAGAGGTGCAATTAAAACAGGGCAGGTAGCCTAGTGGTTAGAGCATTGGGCCAGTAACCGAAAGGTAGCTGATTCAAATCATAGAGCCGCCTAGTTGAAAAGTCTGTCGATGTGCCCTTGAGCAAAGCATTTAACCCTAATTGCTCCTGTAAGTCGCTCTGGATAAGAGCTTAAATGTGAAACATTTAATCAAAGTCTGTACTTTCACAGCGACTGTTTTGGAGAAAGTGATGCATTAGAAGCGATGAGAGGGGGCAATGAGATGTCAATTAAGGAGATATTTGTCTGTGAAAGATGGCAATATGACCAAAATATAGTTTTCTAAACAGATATATCTCCAAAAATGAACATGAACTGTAGCTCAGTTGGTAGAGCATGGCGCTTGCAACGCCAGGGTTGTGGGTTTGTTTCCCATGGGGGGCCAGTATGAAAATGTATGCACTCACTAACTGTAAGTCACTCTGGATAAGAGCATCTGCTAAAATAAAATAAAAAAATAAAAAAGTGTGTTTCTCTTCCCTACAGAGATATGCCAAGCCAAGAGCCGCAGTGCATCCATCACATTCACGGCTGTGTGAATGTCCCTGCTAACGGCACACCTTTGTACAGCCTGAGCTGGCAAGATACTTTCATCATGTCCTGAACTGAAAGGATCACATATTCATGGCCATTACGCTTCAGGGGTGAGAGAGATCAAACGTCTGATTTAGGGTCATTTAACTGTCTCTCTCGGACACAAAGGGACATAGGTGTTTTTTCTCCAGGGATGGAGTCTGGCCTGGCCTCGTCCAGGGTCCATTAGTAACATGCATTATAATCTCTGAATTTTTTCAGCTATTTTAGCCCTCATTAGAAAGACTTCCATGGCAACAGTCTAATCACTAATGGTGTGTGTGTGTGCACGTGTTTGTGTGTGTAGGGGTATGGATGGCTTATTTCTTCCCTCTCATCTTCTCTCAGCAATCGCTAATCTGCCGGCCAATCTCCATTTACATGAAAAGCAATAACAGTGAGGCAGGGCAGAGTGTCTCATTCCAGAGCAGAAACAAAGGAATGCACAGGAATGTAGCCTAGCGCTCTGAAAGGGAGGAATTTAATGGAGGTATGCTGAGGCACAGCAGCACAATTGGATGTCAGAGCGATTGTCTGCTTTGATAAAGCTAACATTTTTTCTTTTAACAGCTTACCACAGCCTTTGCATACACAGACAGCCACTTGCTGTGGGTATTCATTTACAATTGAAAGCCGAGCTATGTTGTTTTTGGGGTACAGAACTCTAATGAGCCAACAGCTGAGTGTTGATGACAGTAAGTACCCCCTCTGATTCTGATCAAAAGAGATAATGAGTTGCTTTTCAGATGGAAGTGAATTAGGTGATGTTGAAATTAAACAAAAATAATCTAAGAAAAACGTGTGGAACCATAAGAGATCTCAGCAAAAGGAGAAAATTATACTCAATTTTCCCCAAATCCCCACACAATTGAATCAATTCAGTGGCCATTCAACACAGAAAACAAAAGATAATGTGGTTTGGGTTATTACAAAGTTTGGATTTATAAATACAATTCAATCACTGTGCACGTGCACACACACACACGCGCACGCACACAGAAAAGAAAGAGAGACATTTGTATTTTCAGTATGTGAATAAAACAACCCATCCATCACAAAAATAGCTAAATCTTTGACATAATCCAAAACAAACTCCAATGGAATAGGAAGGGAGAGGCAGAGGCAGGGGTTCAGGTCAGAGAGCAGGATAGAGGAAATGAGTAGAGACAACCAGAGCTCTCTGTGGTGAGCCTGTGACACCGCCTGGCCACCTGTCAGCCTGGGTTTGCTGCCTGTCAGCCAGCACAAGGGATGGGACAGGAAAGGAATAGAGCTGCAGGTGGAGGTGGGGCTGAGGTGGGGCTGAGGATGGGACTAGGGCTAGCTGTGTAGACAGAATTAGAGCCCAGCAATCAGAGACTACGGGGAAAAACAATTGGGGCCAGGTAACATTTTACGTCCATTCTCAAGAGCAATAATAATCACAACATGTACAGTTGAAGTCGGAAGTTTACATACACTTAGGTTGGAGTCATTAAAACTCGCTTTTCAACCACTCCACAAATGTCTTGTTAACAAACTATAGTTTTGGCAAGTCGGTTAGGACATCTACTTTGTGCATGACACAAGTGATTTTTCCAACAATTGTTTACAGACAGATTATTTCACTTAGAATTCACTGTATCACAATTCCAGTTGACTGTGCCTTTTAAACAGCTTGGAAAATTCCAGAAAATGATGTTATGGCTTTAGAAGCTTCTGATAGGCTAATTGACATCATTTGAGTCAATTGGAGGTGTACCTGTGGATGTATTTCAAGGCCTACCTTCAAACTCAGTGCCTCTTTGCTTGACATCATGGGAAAATCAAAAGAAATCAGCCAAGACCTCAGAAAAAGATTGTAGACCTCCACAAGTCTGGTTTGTCCTTGGGAGCAGTTTACAAATGCCTAAAAGGTACCACGTTCATCTGTACAAACAATAGTACACAAGTATAAACACGATGGGACCACGCAGCCGTAATACCGCTCAGGAAGGAGACGCGTTCTGTCTCCTAGAGATGAACGTACTTTGGTGCAAAAAGTGCAAATCAATCCCAGAACAACAGCAAAGGACCTTGTGAAGATGCTGGAGGAAACAGGTACAAAAGTATCTATATCCACAGTAAAACGAGTCCTATATCGACATAACCTGAAAGGCCGCTCAGCAAGGAATAAGCCACTGCTCCAAAACCGCCATAAAAAAGCCACACTACAGTTTGGAACTGCACATCTGGACAAAGATTGTACTTTTTGGAGAAATGTCCTCTGGTCTGATGAAACAAAAATATAACTGTTTGGCCATAATGACCATCATTATGTTTGGAGGAAAAAGGGGGTAACTTGCAAGCCTAAGAACACCATCCCAACCGTGAAGCACGGGGATGGCAGCATCATGCTGTGGGGGTGCTTTGCTGCAGGAGGGACTGGTGCACTTCACAAAATAGATGGCATCATGAGGAAGGAAAATTATGTGGATATATTGAAGCAAAATCTCAAGACATCAGTCAGGAAGTTAAAACTTGGTCGCAAATGGGTCTTCCAAATAGACAATAATAATAAGCCATTTAGCAGACACTTTTATCCAAAGCGACTTACAGTCATGCGTGCATACATTTTTACGTATGGGTGGTCCCGAACCCACTACCCTGGCGTTACAAGCACCATGCTCTACCAGTTGAGCAACAGAGGACAATGGAGGACAAAACTATTTTTTTAATGTACCTTTTATTTAACTAGGCAAGTCAGTTAAGAACAAATTCTTATTTACAATGACGGCCTACACCGGCCAAACCCGGACGACGCTGGGCCAGTTGTGCGCCGCCCTATGGGACTCCCAATCACGGCCGGTTGTGATACAGCCTGGAATCGAACCACGGGGTCTGTAGTGACGCCTCAAGCACTGAGATGCAGTGCCTTAGACTGCTGCGCCACTCGGGAGCCCTACTTCCAAAGTTGTGGCAAGGACAACAAAGTCAAGGTATTGGAGTGGCCATCACAAAGCCCTGACCTCAATCCTATAGAACATTTGTGGGCAGAACAGTCCCACCTCTTTAAGCAATACCTGGGATAGGATAAAGTAATCCTTCTACCCCCCCTTACCCCCCCCCCCCCCCAAAAAAAAATAATAATATTGTAAAGTGGTTATCCCACTGGCTATAAGGTGAATGCACCAATTTGTAAGTCGCTCTGGATAAGAGCGTCTGCTAAATGATGTAAATGTAATGTAAATGTAACTGAAAAAGCGTGTGCGAGCAAGGAGGCCTACAAACCTGACTCAGTTACACCAGCTCTGTCAGGAGGAATGGGCCAAAATTCTCCCCATTTATTGTGGGAAGCTTGTGGAAGGCTATCAGAAATGTTTGACCCAAGTTAAACAATTTAAAGGCAATGCTACCAAATACTAATTGAGTGTATGCAAACTTCTGACCCAATGAGAATGTGATGAAAAAAATAAAAGCTGAAATAAATCATTCTTAAAATAAAGTGGTGATAAATAAAGTGGTGATCCTAACTGACCTAAGACAGGGAATTTTAACTAGGATTATATGTAAGTAATTGTGAAAAACTGAGTTTAAATGTATTTGGCTAAGGTGTATGTAAACTTCCGACTTCAACTGTATCTTCCATTGAGTGCACCTGCCTGTTCAAACTATCTAGATGAAGGTGATGATGATGAAGGACTAACCCTGAATGTTTTTCAGATATCCAATACATCCATGTTAAAGGGCAGCTGAACAAAAAAAAATGTATCTGGTTGAAAACGGCCTATGTTGCATCGATATTAGTCAGAAACATTGATTGTGTAAAAATTGACTACAAAGTGTATAGCATAATTTGTGTCATAACGTTTTTTCCAAAACTGAGATTTTCAAGATTTAGGGAAGCAGTTAAGTTCCTAGATCCATTGGATATTTGAGGGTTGGATTTTGAATCCAACAGGTAAGTCCAAACAGTCCAGGTCATACATGGTAAATCCAGCCCATATATATTGTCACTTTTCTATTTTCCGTGGTCCACAGCCACGTGCTCTCTCTCCCCCTTCCTGGTTTGTCTTGACCCCTTATATGTGGGTCGGCCACACCTTGCAAGCATTCCCCTTGCTTCTGGGGTTTGTAGTTTGTGATGGTCGGCCATTTTGTAATCTGTAGTACCTGTCGGGTGGCCATTTTAGTGAGAAGACAGAGCCCGTTTATTAGTTCTGCCCTCACATTACATTTTACATTTTAGTCATTTAGCAGACGCTCTTATCCAGAGCGACTTCCAGTTAGTGAATGCATACATGTATTTTTTTGTAATTATTATAATACATTTTTTTTATACTGGCCCCCCGTGGGAAACAAACCCACATCCCTGCCGGCCAAACCCTCCCCTACCTTGGACGATGCTGGACCAATTGTGCGCCGCCCATGGGTCTCCTGGTCGCGGCCGGCGTCGACAGAGCCTGGACTCAAACCAGGATTTCTAGTGGCACAGCTAGCACTGCGATGCAGTGCCTTAGACCACTGCGCCACATTTCTGCCATTTAACACTCTGACCCCTTCTTTGCCACAACACATACATACACATATAAATACATACATACACACCTACACATACCACTTGCCCAATAACACGGGATGGTAACGCCTAGGGAGAATTGTACATGCATGGGGAAACAGCTCCTCTGACTGCGCTCTGTCCAATCGTAGTAGCAGAACCAGACCTCCAGACAGTGAGACAGTGAGATAGACCTGCTCATTACTCAGCACCTCAGACTTGTTTACGTAAGACAACACGTTGTCAATGTTATGTTGAAAGAGCACTTGGCCCCTAAGCCCTTTATCGAGTGGCCACTTGCTGATATGTTTGATAGTGATCACTCCAGTCTGGGCACTGATAAACAGCGTGTAGCTTGTCCTTTTATTTTTTTACGATAGTTTGACAGCTTGCTGATGAAGTTGTAGACGTGTTCTCAGAAATCAGTCCGTACTAACAGCATGTTTCTAAGCAATATTGAGTCAGCTGAGCGCAGCAGATACTGTCTGCATTGAATAGTTTTCATGCAAATGTTTTAACTTCAGAAATACGGCACAAAACACCTTAGCTAGATGTAATATTTGCAGACTAGGACCTCCTCTGCAAAAACATGAAAATGAATTACAGATTTCTTGATTTATCTTAGATTATCTGACTATTTTGAGGATGACGTGATAAGCAACAATAACTGCCAGGGTACGACATAGCGAACATAACACACCCACATCGAACCACAACCCCAAGACCCAAATCTAATTTTTCTTTATGAGCAGCAGAAAGGCCCAGGTAAAAACGGTGAGTTCAGGAGCACTTTAAAGCACACCAGTGTTCCTAAACAGGCAGTTTAGTTGGGGAAACTTGACAAGCTACATTATGGAGGCTTTCATGAATTTGAAGTTCATTGGTCTGGTTTCTCTTCAGAGATTATGCAGAACACAAATATTGAGACAGGGAATAAGATGGGCATGGGAGAACAAGTTTCAAGTTTTTATTATCACGTGCACTAGTACTGTGAAAGGCCTTTCTTGCTAGCTCTTTCCCAACAACGCAGTAATCTTATTTCAGTTGTAAAAAATGAATACAAAAGTAAAGTAGAATAAAAACACAAGAGAAAATAAATAAGAAGAACACGAGAAAGTAAGTAAGATATATACAGGGTCAATTCCAGGGTCAGTGCCAATACCATATTTAAAATGTGCAGGGATACTGGAGTGGTAGGGTTAGATATGTATAGGCTAAGGTGACTAGGCATCAGCATATATTAAGTGCATTCGCACAGTATTCAGACCCCTTGACTTTTTCCATATTCGTTAGACTTTTTCTAAAATTGATTAAATTACTTTTTTTCCTCATCAATCTACACACAATACCCCATAATGACAAAGCGAAAACAGGTTTTTAGACATTTTTGCTAATTTATTACAAATAAAAAACAGAAATACATTATTTACATAAGTATTCAGACCCTTTGCTATGAGGCTCGAAATTGAGCTCAGGTGCCTCCTGTTTCCATTGATCATCATTGAGATGTTTCTACAACTTGATTGGAGTCCACCTGTGGTAAATACAATTGACTGGACATTATTTGGAAAGGCTCACACCTGTCTATATAAGGTCCCACAGTTGACAGTGCATGTCAGAGCAAAAACCAAGACATGAGGTCAAAGGAATTGTCCGTAGAGCTCCAAGACATGATTGTGTCGAGGCACAGATCTGGAGAAGGGTACCAAAACATGTCTGCAGCATTGAAGGTCCCCAGGAACACAGTGGCCTCCATCATTCTTAAATGGAAGAAGTTTGGAACCACCCAGACTCTTCCTAGAGCTGTCCACCCGGACAAACTGAGCAATCGGGGGAGAAGGGTCTTGGTCATGGAGGTGACCAAGAACCCGATGGTCACTCTGAAAGATCTCCATAGTTCCTCTATAGAGATGGGAGAACCTTCCAGAACGGCAACCATCTCTGCCACTCCTCAGTAAAAGGCACATGACAGCCCGCTTGGAGTTTGCCAAAAGGCACCTAAAAGATTCTCAGACCATGAGAAACAAGATTCTCTGGTCTGATGAAACCAAGATTGAACTCTTTGGCCTGACTACCAAGCCTCACATCTGGAGGAAACCTGCCACCATCCCTACGGTGAAGCATGGTGGTGGCAGCATCATGCTGTGGGAAGGTTTTTCAGCGGCAGGGACTGGGAGACTAGTCAGGATTGAGGAAAAGATTAACGGAGCAAAGTACAGAGAGATCCTTGATGAAAACCTGCTCAGGACCTCAGACTGGGGCGAAGGTTCACCTTCCAACAGGACAACGACCCGAAGCACACAGGCAAGACAACACAGGAGTTGCTTCGGGACATGCCTCTGAATGTCCTTGAGTGGCCCAGCCAGAGCCCAGACTCTGGAGAGACCTGAAAATAGCTGTGCAGCGACGCTACCCATCCAACCTGACAAGGCTTGAGAGGTGTGCCAAGCTTGTAGCGTCATACCCAAGAAGTCTCAAGGCTGTAATCGCTGCTCAAGGTGCTTCAACAAAGTACTGAGTAAAGGGTCTGAATACTTATGTAAATGTGATATAATTTTTTTTATACATTTGCTAACATTTCTAAAAAAAAAACGTTTTTGCTTTGTCATTACGGGATATTGTGTGTAGATTGATGAGGGGAAAAAACTATTTAATACATTTTAGAATAACGCTGTGACGTAACAACGCTGTGACGTAACAAGGATATATGATACAGAGTAAAAGCAGAATATATGATGATTGTATGTGAGTTTGTGTGCATGTGTGTAGAGTCAGTATGAATGTGTGTGAGTGAGTGTGTATAACTTGCATTGTGTGATTGTGCATAGAGACAGTGCAAAAATAAATAGAAGGGTCAATGCAGATAGTCCGTGTAGCCATTTTGTTAGCTAATTACCAGTCTTATGGCTTTGGGATAGAAGCTGTTCAGGAGCCTGTTGGTGTCAGACTTGATGCTCTGGTATCGCTTGCCATGCAGAAACAGAGAGAACAGTCTATGACTTGGGTGGTTGGAGTCTTTAACAATTTTCCGGGCCTTCCTTTCACACCAGCCTGATATAGAGATCCTCGATGGCAGGGAACTCGGCCCCAGTGATGTACTGGGCTGTCCACACCACCCTCTGTAGGGCAATGCTCGAGGGCGGTGAGTTGCCATACCAAGCAGTGACGCAGCAAGTCAAGATGCTATCAATGGTGCAGCTGTAGAACATTTGAGGATTTGAGGGCCAATGCCAAATATTTTCAACCTCCTGAGGGGGAAGAGGCGCTGTTACGCCATCTTCACGACTGTTTGCGTGTGTGTGGACCTTTTTAAGTCCTTGGTGATTTGGACACCTACGAACTTGAAGCTCTCGACCCGCTCCACTACAGCCCTGTCGATGTAGTTGTATTCTTTACGGATCCCCATTAGCAGCTGCCAAGGCAGCAGCTACTCTTCCTGGGATCCAACCACAATTTACATACAATAAAACAATACATAACACAACACCTTATTACACACTACTCTACCATAACATATTTACAATACAAAATCAATAATACAGCAAAATAACAATATTAAAATGTGTGTATGTAGAGTGCGTTCGTTAGCATGTGTTTGCGAATGCTGTGTGAGTGCCTGTGTGTGTTTGTCGTCACAGTCCACGCTGTTCCATAAAGTGTATTTTTATCTGTTTTTTAAATCTGATTTTACTGCTTGACTGAGTTACATGATGTGGAATAGAGTTCCTTGTAGTCATGGCTCTATGTAGTACTGTGCACTTCCCGTAGTCTGTTTTGGAATTGGGGACTGTGAAGAGACCTCTGGTGGCATGTCTCGTGGGGTATGCATTGGTCCGAGCTGTGTGCCAGCATTCCAAACAGACAGCTCGGTACATTCAGCTTGTCTAAACCTCTTTAAAAAACAAGCAGTGATGAAGTCAATCTCTCTTCCACTCTAAGCCAGGAGAGACTAACATGCATGTCATTAATGTTAGCTCTCCGTGTACTTTTAAGGGCCAGCCGTGCTGCCCTGTTCTGAGCCAACTGCAATTTTCCCAAGTCCCTCCTTGTGGCACCTGACCACACTACTGAACAGTAGTCTAGTTGCGACAAAACTAGGGCCTGTAGGACCTGCCTTGTTGATAGTGTTGTTAAGAAGGCAGAGCAGCGCTTAATTATGGACATACTTCTCCCCATCTTCACTACTGTTGTATCAATATGCTTTGACCACGACAGTTTACAATCCAGGGTTACTCCAAGCAGTTTAGTCACCTCAACTTGCTCAATTTCCACATTATTCATTACGAGATGTAGTTGAGGTTTAGGGTTTAGTGAATGATTTGACCCAAATACAATGCTTTTAGTTTTGGAAATATTTAGGACTAACTTATTCCTTGCCACCCATTCCGAAACTAACTGCAACTCTTTATTAAGTGTTGCAGTTATTTCAGTTGGTGTAGCAGCTGACGTGTATAGTGTTGAGTCATCCGCATACATAGACACACTGGCTTTACTGGAAATCGTTAGTAAAGATAGATAGATCGTTAGAAAAAAGCAAGGGGCCTAGACAGCTGCCCTGGGGAATTCCTGATTCTACCTGGATTATGTTTGAGAGGCTTCCATTAAAAATACCCTCTGTGTTCTGTTAGACAAGTAACTCTTTATCCACATTATAGCAGGGGGTGTAAAGCCATAACACATACGTTTTTCCAGCAGCAGACTATGATCAATAATGTCAAAAGCCACACTGAAGTCTAACAAAACAGCCCCCACAATCTTTTTTTAAATCAATTTCTCGTAGCCAATCATCAGTCATTTGTGTAAGTGCTGTGCTTGTTGAATGTCCTTTTCTATAAGCATGCTGAAAGTTTGTTGTTAATTTCTTTCCAGTAAAATAGCATTGTATCTGGTCAAACACAATTTTTTCTAATAGTTTACTAAGGGTTGGTAACAGGCTAATTGGTCGGCTGTTTGAGCCAGTAAAGGGGGCTTTACTATTCTTATATAGCGGAATTATCAATTAGCCTTTTAAAATTATAAACTTGGATTAGCAAACACAACGTGCCATTGGAACACAGGACTGATGGTTGCTGATAATGGGCCTCTGTACGCCTATGTAGATATTCCATTAAAGATCAGCCTTTTCCAGCTACAATAGCCATTTACAACATTAGCAATGTCTACACTGTATTTCTGATCAATTTGATGTTATTTTAAAGGACAAAAAAATGACATTTCTAAGTGACCCCAAACTTTTGAACGGTAATGTATGTTTGCTCAAAACCACTCAAAACCATGCCCATCATTATCATATTTCCCAGCATGCTCTATTGCAGGTTGCTTTTCTGAATTGCTTGTTTCAATACCTGTGTTTTTGCATGTACATTGATTGATTGATTAATCTTATGCTACACAAACATAAATAACATACATTTTTCTAAACTAATCCAATCTGTTGGTGGTTGGACTTTTAGCAAAATCAAATAAAAGTTTATTGGTCGCGTACACAGTTTAGCAGATGTTATAGCGGGTGCAGCGAAATGCTTGTTAATAGCGCCTAACAATGCAGTATAATGTCAAACAAGTACACAAATAATCCAAAACATTTCATAAATCAAGAAATGTCGGAAGGAATCCAATTAACAACCCAAATAGCACAGTAACAGTAATCCAAATGCAATCTATACGTATATACAGCGGATGAATTTACACAAGTAACCTAAGAATGATATGTACAGCAGTAGATATATTAGTGAGCTTTGTCAAGAACCAGTATATAAATACATATTTTGTGTGTATAAACAGTGTAACTGAAGTGCAATGTACAGTAGAATAAATATTAGAATGTGCTATGTCATGAATACAGCATTTAAATACACAGTACAAAACCCCATGGCAAAATGGATAGAATTGTAAGAAATTAGCTTCCGTACCAGAGTCCAGAATATAAATATGTACTGTATGTATGTGGATGCTGTGTAAAGACTGTATGGACAGTATGTGAATAGAAAAGGTGTGTATAGCAGTAGTTATGTAGGATGAACCATTACTAGAATACAGTATACACATATAAAGTTGGTAAAACAGTATGTAAACATAATTAAAGTGACCAGTGTTGAGTGACTCTATGTACATAGCGCAGCAGTCTCTAAGGCGCCGGAGAAGATGGCTGCCGTTTTACAGCCCTCTAACCAATTGTACTATTATGTGTGTTTTTCCGCGTTATTTGTAATTTATTTTGTACATAATGTTTCTGCCATCGTCTCTTATAACCAAAAAGAGCTTCTGGATATCAGGACAGCGATTACTCACCTCGTATTGGACGAATAATTTTTCTTCAACGAGGCGGCCACGAAGGATATCCTACAGACACCCGACAAGGCCCAAATCCCCGTCATTCGCATGAGGAAGAGACGGATATATCGTGGACGTAGGTCGGGGTGCCTTGTAAGGATACGACGGCGAGCGAGTAAACTGCCGCTCCCATCAACCCTATTAGCCAATCTTCAATCATTGGAAAATAAATTGGATGACCTAAGATTACGGTTATCCTACCAACGGGACATTAAAAACTGTAATATCTTATGTTTCACCGAGTCGTGGCTGAACGACGACATGGATAACATACAGCTAGCGGGCTATACGCTACATCGGCAGGATAGAACGGCTGACTCCGGTAAGACAAGGGGTGGCGGTCTGTGTATATTTGTAAACAACAGCTGGTGCACAAAATCAAATACTAAGGAAGTCTCGAGGTTTTGCTCGCCTGAGGTAGAGTATCTTATGCTAAGCTGTAGACCACACTATTTACCAAGAGAGTTTTCATCTATATTTTTCATAGCTGTCTATTTACCACCACAAACCAATGCTGGCATTAAGATTGCACTGAATGAGCTGTATAAGGCCATAAGTCAACAGGAAAACGCTCATCCAGAGGCAGCGCTCCTAGTGGCCGGGGACTTTAATGCAGGGAAACTTAAATCCGTTCTACCTCATTTCTACCAGCATGTTAAATGTGCAACCAGAGGAAAAAAAACTCTAGACTACCTTTACTCCACACAGAGAGACGCATACAAAGCTCTCCCTCGCCCTCCATTTGGCAAATCTGACCATAACTCTATCCTCTTGATTCCTGCTTATAAGCAAAAACTAAAGCAGGAAGCACCAGTGACTCGGTTAATAAAAAAGTGGTCAGATGACGCAGATGCTAAGCTACAGGACTGTTTTGCTAGCACAGACTGGAACATGTTCCGGGATTCTTCAGATAGCATTGAGGAGTACACCACATCAGTCACTGGCTTCATCAATAAGTGCATCGATGATGTCGTCCCCACAGTGACCGTACGTACATACCCCAACCAGAAGCCATGGATTACAGGAAACATCCGCACTGAGCTAAAGGGTAGAGCTGCCGCTTTCAAGGAGCGGGACTCTAACCCGGACGCTTATAAGAAATTCCGCTATGCCCTCCGACGAACCATCAAACAGGCAAAGAGTCAATACAGGACTAAGATTGAATCGTACTACACCGGCTCTGACGCTCGTCGGATGTGGCAGGGCTTGAAAACTATTACAGACTACAAAGGGAAGCACAGCCGCGAGCTTCCCAGTGACACAAGCCTACCAGACGAGCTAAACCACTTATATGCTCGCTTCGAGGCAAGCAACACTGAAGCATGCATGAGAGCACCAGCTGTTCCGGATGACTATGTGATCACGCTCTCCGTAGCCGATGTGAGTAAGACTTTTAAGCAGGTCAACATTCACAAGGCCGCAGGGCCAGACGGATTACCAGGACGTGTACTCCGAGGATGTGCTGACCAACTGGCAAGTGTCTTCACTGACATTTTCAACATGTCCCTGACTGAGTCTGTAATACCAACATGTTTCAAGCAGACCACCATAGTCCCCGTGCCCAAGGACACTAAGATAACCTGCCTAAATTACTACCGACCCGTAGCACTGACGTCTGTAGCTATGAAGTGCTTTGAAAGGCTGGTCATGGCTTACATCAACACCATTATCCCAGAAACCCTAGACCCACTCCAATTTGCATACCGCCCCAACAGATCCACAGATGATGCAATCTCTATTGCACTCCACACTGCCCTTTCCCACCTGAACAAGAGGAACACCTACGTGAGAATGCTATTCATTGACTACAGCTCAGCATTCAACACCATAGTGCCCTCAAAGCTCATCACTAAGCTAAGGATCCTGGGAATAAACACCTCCCTCTGCAACTGGATCCTGGACTTCCTGACGGGCCGCCCCCAGTTGGTAAGGGTAGGTAACAAGACATCTGCCACACTGATCCTCAACACGGGGGCCCCTCAGGGGTGCGTGCTCAGTCCCCTCCTGTACTCCCTGTTCACCCATGACTGCATGGCCAGGCACGACTCCATCACCATCATTAAGTTTGCCGATGACACAACAGTGGTAGGCCTGATCACCGACAACGATGAGACAGCCTATAGGGAGGAGGTCAGAGACCTGGCCGTGTGGTGCCAGGATAACAACCTCTCCCTCAACGTGACCAAGACAAAGGAGATTATTGTGGACTACAGGAAAAAAAAAAAAGAGGACTGAGCACGCCCCCATTCTCATCGACGGGGCTGTAGTGGAACAGGTTGAGAGCTTCAAGTTCCTTGGTGTCCACATCACCAACGAACTATCATTGTCCAAACACACCAAGACAGTCGTGAAGAGGGCACGACAAAGCCTATTCCCCCTCAGGAGACTGAAAAGATTCGGCATGGGTCCTCAGATCCTCAAAAAATTATACAGCTGCACCATCGAGAGCATCCTGACTGGTTGCATCACCGCCTGGTATGGCAACTGCTTGGCCTCCGACCGCAAGGCACTACAGAGGGTAGTACGTACGGCCCAGTACATCACTGGGGCCAAGCTTCCTGCCATCCAGGAACTATATACCAGGCGGTGTCAGAGGAAGGCCCTCAAAATTGTCAAAGACTCCAGCCACCCTAGTCATAGACTGTTCTCTCTGCTACCGCATGGCAAGCGGTACCGGAGTGCCAAGTCTAGGTCCAAAAGACTTCTCAACAGCTTCTACCCCCAAGCCATAAGACTCCTGAACAGCTAATCATGGCTACCCGGACTATTTGCACTGCCCCCCCACCCCATCTTTTTACGCTGCTGCTACTCTGTTAATTATTTATACATAGTCACTTTAACTCTACCCACATGTACATATTACTTCAACTACCTCAACTAGCCGGTGCCCCCGCACATTGACTCTGCACCGGTACCCCCTGTATATATAGCCTCCCTACTGTTATTATATTTCACTTCTGCTCTTTTTTTCTCAACACTTTTTTTGTTGTTGTTTTATTTTACTTTTTTATTAAAAATAATTGCACTGTTGGTTAAGAGCTGTAAGTAAGCATTTCACTGTAATGTCTGCACCTGTTGTATTCGGCGCATGTGGCCAATAAAATTTGATTTGAATTGATTTGCAGGGTATAGTACCGGGTGGTAGCCGGCTAGTGACAGTATCTGAGGTTCAGGGCAGGGTACTGGGTGAAGGCCGGCTAGTGGGGACTGTTTAACAGTCTGATGGCCTGAAGATAGAAGCTGTTTATCAGTCTCTCGATCCAAGTTTTGATGCACCTGTACTGTCTCTGCCTTCTAGATGGTAGTGGGTTGAACAGGGTTGGGCTTGATGATCTTCTTGGCCTTCCTGTGACACCGGGTGCTGTAGACCTCCTGGAGGGCAGGAAGTGTGCCCCCAATGACATCTTGGGCTGACCGGACTACCCTCTTGAGAGCCCTGCGGTTGTGGGCGGTGCAATTGCTGTACCATGCAGTAATACAGCCCATTTCAGGTCCTCGTTGATGTGCGTGGCGATGAACTTGAAGCTTTTGACCCTCTCCACTGCGACCCCAATAATGTGGATGGGGGCATGCTCTCTCTGCTGTCTGATTGCCCATTAACAACTGCACCCGTTACTGAGATGGCTGTTCCATTTAGGTAGTCTCAATAATAAATCTTCCCAGTCATTCTCAATGCAGGTTGCGGGTGATTTAAAAGTTCAAATTATTGGATATATTACACATCACTTTGCAAGCCAGCATAATGTGACTTGCATGCGTGACGAGGCCTGTAAACCAGGAGTTTCAGACCACTGTGTTAGGGCCCTCAAAGAAAGGCTTTATGATATATCCCACTGAGAACACACTGGTTGAATCAACGTTGTTTCCACGTAATTTCAATGGAATTACGTTGAACCAACGGGGAATAGACGTTGAATTGACATCTGTGCCCAGTGGGATGTAATGTATTGTCATAAAGAGTTTAATTTTACACTGGGAAATATGTAAATAAGGTAGAATAAATTCTCAAGTTGAATTGTATGTTCACTCAACCTAAAATTCAAAGTTGAATTTCAATTTGAGAATGTATGTTGGTTCAGCTATATGCCCAAATGTTCATTCATTTTTCATTTTAGTCATTTAGCAGACACTCTTATCCAGAGCAACTTACAGTTAGTGAATACATTTTTTATTTTAACTGACCCCCCGTGGGAATCGAACCCACAACCCTGGCGTTGCAAACGCCATGCTCTATCAACTGAGCTACATCCCTGCCGGCCATTCCCTCCCCTACCCTGGACAAATTGTGCGCCGCCCATGAGTCTCCCGGTCGCGGCCAGCTGCGACAGAGCCTGGATTCGAACCAGGATCTCTAGTGGCACAGTTAGCACTGCGATGCAGTGCCTTAGACCACTGCGCCACTCAGGAGCCCTACAATGCCCAAATGTTGAGAGGACTCCCAATCCTATTGCAGCTGGATGCCTTACAATTGTACGATGAATCAACTTGAATGTTTATTTATATATTTTTTGCAATCTCATACAAACCTAATGCAGGTGGTTGCCTTACAATTGTATGTTGAATCAACATATTTTTTTACAGTGACTAACGCAATGGAATTCCGAGATAAAGTATTTGTCTGAAGCTCATTGAGACACAGGCCATTATGTGTAACCTGTGGCCATCCACAAGACAACACAGCAGCATCCTTTAGATCCCTAAACAGTAACATGTTGAGGAGAGGCCCACCAAGATGAACAAGGATGTGATGAAATGTAATCACTGTTATGTGGTGATTGATGAACCCCAATTAGCTCCTACACAGTACTTTAGACCCCCCAGAGACAATATGGAAATAATTTTCAGACAGTGTAATTTATACCCCCTCTCGTTTCTGAATGCCTCTTCCTTTTAAACAGGTATAATCAAAAAGACAAGATGTGAGCAGACCTAGATAGTGTTTACCCTCTCTCTGTCAGCACTACAATGTATTGTTAATGGCCAGTCAGTTATGGCAATAATAACCATGCCTCCTTGTAAGAAGGTAATCAATTCAATCTTCTGTCAAATGGCTCAGATTGATGCTTAATCTTCATTCCCTATAAAGTGCACCATAATTGAAGATTTCTGCGATTATTGGCTGATGTTGAGTAAACATCTGTTCGGTAATATTTTTTGATGAGCACAACCATTAATTATGATTGGGCATGTTTAACATAGGGGTAAATCCATTTGAATTCAATCACTTTTTGACAGCATCCCTTTTGATTTAAACAAAACTTTCCATACATGTTTGCCCATGGAAGAAGTGGTCAGAAAGTGACTTTTTGGACCCAAATGCCAAACATTCAGGAGATAAAGGTGCTAAAAGTTGACCCATTTTGCATACCCCACCATACAATGAGATATCCATGTCTTCATCACTGGAAAAGATAAACTGTTGAGTTTGATATCATTTAAAAGGTTACAAACAAGGTTGTCAAATAATTGTTAGCCTAATTTGAGTTTGTGACAAAAAAAACAGGTATAGTGTAGAGAATCATAAAGCTGGTGTACAAAACGAAAGTAAAAGATGCAAAAACAAAACGTAAGAACGGGAATTATAAAAATAGTGCACATAGAACAGATCTACTGCTTCTTAGACTTGCCAGATCTATAACTACATTTCTATGTGAATTTCAGGCTGCCCAAAAAGTCACATATTGCAGCTTTAAACCTTTAACGTCAATTATCTAGGAATGCGGAAACTGCGTATTTTTTCTTCATATTCACCAATGTTGTAGCTTAGACCCTATTTCACATCATCTGAGGTTTTTGTGTTGTGCCTGCCATCGGTTGAGACACAACATGCTCTTGAATACAGGGTGGGTGTCATTTCAATAATTGAAATATGATTCATGGACATATCCCTTCAGACCACTGCAATTTAGCTGGTAAACCATTTAAATTGAAATGTTTGTTTGTAATTACTACCACAAAGATGACCGCCGGTCCACCCACTGTCGAATGCCAACTTAAATGGTCATGTCTATTCTATTATCTATATTTCTATGATTTCAATAGTTTTCCTTTGGAGGATTGAAAGTATAACTGATCTTCCCATTCAAGTCAACACTCTCTGATGTGTGGACCACCAACCATCTTTGTGGTACCATTTGAAAGTAGAAATTTCAAATGTATTCCCATTTTAGGACATTTATCAGCCTAAACATGACACCCACACTGTATTCAAGAGCATGTTGTGTCTCAACTGATGGTAGGCACAACACCAAAACCTTAGATGATGTGAAATACGGTCTAAGCTACAACATATGCGAATATGAAAAAAATCGGAGTTTATGCGTTTTTTGAGAAGTTATAAAATAGTTGGACAACCCTGTTTGCAAGCTTTTAAATTATATCAATCTCAACCATTTATCTTTTCCAGTTATGAAGACAAGGATGTCTCGTGGTATGGTGAGGTATGCAAAATGGGTAAATTTTTAGCAGCTTAATCTCTTGAATGTTTTGGCATTCAGGTCCAAGATGTAACTTTATGAGCACTTCTACAATGGTCAAATATGTATGGAAGGTTTCGTTCAAATCAAAAGGGGTGCGGTCCAAAAGTGATTGAATTAAAATAAATTTACCCATAGTGTACAAAGTACGTTTTTGGTTTCCCATTGGTTCTGGGAATGAAGCCCCAATACGTTCCCTGACCGGTAAAACTGAACGTTTTTTAAACGTTCTGAGAACAGAAGTGAACATTTTGCCTGTTCTGGGAACGTACATTTTTAGGTTGCAGGGAGGTTCTGAGAATGTTTTACTATGGTTCCCTGGAAGTTTTCCTGGGAGGTTTTATTACTGTTCTGAGAACAAAATTATACCTGTAGAAAATGTTATGCTGAAGGACTGAAATTCCCACAAAAGAACGTTGTGTCTTAACGTTCTGGGAACAATTTGAGAACATTTCTTTAAATAGAACCATGAGGAAACCTTTAGGAAATGTTATGCTGAAGTACTGAAATTCCCACTTAAGAAACATATGGTTCTCAGAATGTTATGTGCTAGCTGGGTATCCTGCACCATTCCCAGAACATTGTGGGAAGGTTGTATACAAAATAACCATAAGACAACCACACTCTCACCAAGCTCTAAGAAACATATGGTTCTCAGAACGTTATGTGCTAGGTGGGCTGACTGTAAATACAACTGCACCAGAAGCACTTTGCATGTCTGAGTGTGACTGTAGAGGTTATTTACTATCTGAGAGCATGTTCTGTGGGCATGAATATTCCTGAAAGACAGAGAGGGAGGGGGCGAGACAGGGAGAATGGGGTCAGGGAGTTATATTGATCAGAGCTTTATAGAAGTCTGAATTTCAGGATATATTTATGATGACAAGAAACCTCACAATTAAATTAAAACCGCTGGATACAATTGAATTGCCCTGCTGTCCACTAAAAATGTATCTGGCCTTCAAAGGAGTCTGCGGAAAAATCAATACTGCTGTATTTATATTAATGTTTGTCATTTTTGCAAATGAAATCATACTGAAGAGAAACGGTCAAAAGGCCATTATTAACAACATGTGCTCAAATTCTTTCAAGATCATACTCCATCTTCGAAAGCATTCTGTTAAAAGTTTGTATCTGGAAGCAGTCATTCAATTGGATTTGGGCACGCAGACAATTTGTTTGTTGCTCCACAAGTTTCACTCTATTAATAATAATTTTGGTATATTAATATTACCATTACAAAGATGTTTTCGTAATAAGATCGCTATCTCTATATAAAGTCATGGTTAGAACTTACCTTTGATAGCTCGTAAATTAAACTATATGGTCTGACTGCAACCCACGTCCTGGGCGGTTCTTACCTGACCAGGCAAGAACCATCCAGGGAAAACCTGTCACCTCTTTCAATTGGGTCCTGGATGTTTCTCTTTCTATTGGCTCCTGGCTACTTACTACTTCTACAGGTTGCAGTAGCAGGCAGTTTTAAAAACGAGTTAACCATTGAACTACTGCGAGAGTTTGGACTAGGTTTTGAAGCTAGAGAGGATGACTCGGAGTCGGATTTCACTGTTAGTTTTACACACAAAATAATTGTACAGTTTCAGTTATGAAACTACTGATGATGAGTGTACTGTTGCTTGTATGTGTTGCATATGTGTGCTTGCTGTGACTCTCACCCCCTGACATTGGCTACACTAGTAGCTACTTCCCACGCTGTTGCCGGACAGCAGTGCTTGGCAAAACGGGAGCAAAGGACAGTGTCCCGGTGTTGTTGCCGTTCGTGCTCTCCCCATTGAGGAGACTGTATCACGGTGACATCTACAGTGAGGGAAAAAAAGTATTTGATCACCTGCTGATTTTATACGTTTGCCCACTGACAAAGACATGATCAGTCTATAATTTTAATGGTAGGTTTATTTGAACAGTGAGAGACAGAATAACAACAACAAAATCCAGAAAAACGCATGTCAAAAATGTTATGAATTGATTCGCATTTTAATGAGGGAAATAAGTATTTGACCCCTCTGCAAAACATGACTTAGTACTTGGTGGCAAAACCCTTGTTGGCAATCACAGAGGTCAGACGTTTCTTGTAGTTGGCCACCAGGTTTGCACACATCTCAGGAGGGATTTTGTCCCACTCCTCTTTACAAATCTTCTCCAAGTCATTAAGGTTTCGAGGCTGACGTTTGGCAACTCGAACCTTCAGCTCCCTCCACAGATTTTCTATGGGATTAAGGTCTGGAAACTGGCTAGGCCACTCCAGGACCTTAATGTGCTTCTTCTTGAGCCACTCTTTTGTTGCCTTGGCTGTGTGTTTTGGGTCATTGTCATGCTGGAATACCCATCCACGACCCATTTTCAATGCCCTGGCTGAGGGAAGGAGGTTCTCACCCATGATTTGACGGTACATGGCCCCGTCCATCGTCCCTTTGATGTTGTCCTGTCCCCTTAGCAGAAAAACACCCCCAAAGCATAATGTTTCCACCTCCATGTTTGACGGTGGGGATGGTGTTCTTGGGGTCATAGGCAGCATTCCTCCTCCAAACACAGCGAGTTGAGTTGATGCCAAAGAGCTCCATTTTGGTCTCATCTGACCACAACACTTTCACCCAGTTCTCCTCTGAATCATTCAGATGTTCATTGGCAAACTTCAGACGGGCATGTATATGTGCTTTCTTGAGCAGGGGGACCTTGCGGGCGCTGCAGGATTTCAGTCTTTCACGGCATAGTGTGTTACCAATTGTTTTCTTGGTGACTATGGTCCCAGCTGCCTTGAGATCATTGACAAGATCCTCCCGTGTAGTTCTGGGCTGATTCCTCACCGTTCTCATGATCATTGCAACTCCACGAGGTGAGATCTTGCATGGAGCCCCAGGCCGAGGGAGATTGACAGTTATTTTGTGTTTCTTCCATTTGCGAATAATCGCACCAACTGTTGTCACCTTCTCACCAAGCTGCTTGGCGATGGTCTTGTAGCCCATTCCAGCCTTGTGTAGGTCTACAATCTTGTCCCTGACATCGTTGGAGAGCTCTTTGGTCTTGGCCATGGTGGAGAGTTTGGAATCTGATTGATTGATTGCTTCTGTGGACAGGTGTCTTTTATACAGGTAACAAACTGAGATTAGGAGCACTCCCTTTAAGAGTGTGCTCCTAATCTCAGTTCATTACCTGTATAAAAGACACCTGTGAGCCAGAAATCGTTCTGATTGAGAGGGGGTCAAATACTTATTTCCCTCATTAAAATGCAAATCAATTTATAAAATTTTTGACATGCGTTTTTCTGGATTTTTTTGTTGTTATTCTGTCTCTCACTGTTCAAATAAACCTACCATTAAAATTATAGACTGATCATGTCTTTGTCAGTGGGCAAACGTACAAAATCAGCAGGGGATCAAATACTTTCTTCCCTCACTGTAGATGGCTACCAATATGAGTTATTTCTCTTGTAAGCTTCTATCCTACTTGAAATATAATCCTGGGAGGGGACAAATGGGCCACATTACTAGCTACCACTGGCAACACTGTGATAAAGCTGCCCAGTGGGAAGCACCTCAGGTTGGCAGGCACCTTGATATAAC
This sequence comes from Coregonus lavaretus, assembly GCF_964263955.1. Lineage (NCBI taxonomy): Eukaryota > Metazoa > Chordata > Actinopteri > Salmoniformes > Salmonidae > Coregonus > Coregonus lavaretus. The sequence goes on along the minus strand of NC_139995.1, from coordinate 18,446,062 downwards.
ACTGGTGCACTGGTCACCGTATTAGCTACTGCCGGCGACACCGTTATACAGCTGCACAGTGGAAAGCAGTTACCCGTGACTCACTGCGACCCGTAGAACGAGGAAATAGCCAGGTGCCAATAGAAAGAGAAGCATCCAGGAGCCAATTGAAAGAGGGGATGGGTTTTTTCCTGGCCGGTTCTTCCCTGGGCGGTTCTTGCCTGGCCCAGGACGCGGGTCGCAGTCAGACCTAAGTCAATTGAAAAGGTGAAATGTTAGTTCCTTCAGCCTTGTTCGGGTAGGGAGTGTGCCAACCAGAGCTGCGTTCGGGAGGGCCAATTATCCTGTGGTTTGGGTTATGCTATTGTAGGCTAATCCAAAAGGGGGGGATCATGGGTACCCAAGTTTACCCATGTTTATTTACTGCATTAGGCAGTGTTTAAAGTGTATATTTATGGTAATTGTATGCCAGTATAACCTGAATATTGTAGCGATCCTTGCTATAAGAGCCACGTTACAAGTCCCACCAAATGAGTTAACCTTATTGCCGCGAAGTATAGTGTGTTTCCCTTTCACACCAGCGACCCAGGTTCGTTTCCCAGCCCCACCGTTCACTACATTGGTGTCAAAAGTGAGATGGCAGCTGTGAGCCCGGCCCGGCCTGTTCCTGCACCTCGCACCAAGCCAGTGGTGCGCGTCGCCAGTCCGGCCCGGGCCTGCTCCTGCTCCGCGCACCAAGCCAGTGGTGCGCGTCGCCAGTCCGGCCCGTTCCTGATCCTCGCACCAACCTAGTGGTGCGCGTCGCCAGTCCGGCCCGGCCTGTTCCTGCTCCTCGCACCAAGCCAGTGGTGCACGTTCCTAGTCCGGTTCGGCCCGTGCCTGCTCCTCGCACCAGACCAGTGGTGCGTGTGTCCAATCCGGCACGGCCCGTGCCCGTTCCACCGGTGCCTAGTCCGGCACCAGTCAGCAGCTCCAGTCCGGAGCCAGAGCAGTCCGCTCCACCGGTGCCTGATCCAGCTCCGGTCAGCTGCTCCAGTCCGGAGCCAGAGTAGTCCGCTCCACCGGTGCCTGATCCAGCTCCGGTCAGCTGCTCCACTCCGGAGCCAGAGCAGTCCACTCCACCGGGGTCTAGTCCTGCTCCGGTCAGCGGCTCCACTCCGGAGCCAGAGCAGTCCGCTCCACCGGTGCCTGATCCAGCTCTGGTCAGCTGCTCCACTCCGGAGCCAGAGCAGTCCGCTCCACTGGGGTCAAGTCCAGATCCGGTCAGCGGCTCCACTCCGGAGCCAGAGCAGTCCGCTCCACCGGTCCCTAGTCCAGCTCCGGTCAGCGGCTCCAGTCCGGAGCCTGATTAGTCCGCTCCACCGGTGCCTGGTCCAGCTCTGGTCAGCGGCTCCAGTCCAGACCCAGACGTCAGCCCCTCTCCAGGTTCGGGGTCTCCCACACCAGGGTCCAGACAGGGCTTGGAGTATAGTGGGAGGAAGGAGAGGGGAAGCAGCGCGCCGAGGTCCAGACCAGACCAGGGGCGCAACAGGGAGGCGGAGAATAGGTGGTTGTCACGCCCGGAGCCGGATCCGCCTTCCGAGGCGGAATGCCCACCCGGCCCCTAACCTGTTAAGTAAAGGTTGTGCGGTCGGAGTCCGCACCTTTGGGGGGGGGGGGGGGGGGGTACTGTCACGCCCTGACTCTGGGGACTCTTATTTGTTGAGTCAGGGTGTGATTTTCTATTATGTATTTTCTATGTTTGTGATCTAGGTTTTCTAGATCTATGTTGGCCGGTGTGGTTCCCAATCAGAGGCAGCTGTCGCTCGTTGTCTCTGATTGGGGACCATACTTAGGCAGCCTATTGGCACTAGTGGGTTGTGGGATCTTGTTCAGTATGAGGTATGTTGTTTGTGTCTACCTTGGACTTCACGTTTCGTTTCGTTTATTGTTTTGTCGAGTGTTTATTAAGTTTAAATAAACATGTATGCATATCACGCTGCGCCTTGGTCCGTCCCGTTTATGAACGAACGTGACATTAGTTTACTATTATTACATTTCTGTCCAGTTTATGTTCCTGTCTGTTCATCGTCCTGTTTATTGTTTTGTACACTGAACAAATATATAAATGCAACATGTAACGTGTTGGTCCCATGTTTCATTAGCTGAAATAAAAGATCCCAGAAATGTTACATACGCACATAAAGCTTATTGCTTTCAAATTTTGTGCACAAATTTGATTACATCCCTGTTAGTGAGCATTTCTCCTTTGCCAAGATAATCCATCCACTTGACAGGTGTGGCATATCAAGAAGCTTGTGCTGGGGACAATAAAAGGCCACTCTAAATGTGCAGTTGTGTCACACAACACAATGCCACAGATGTCTCAAGTTTTGAGGGAGCACGCAATTGGCATGCTCACTGAAGGAAGGTCCACCAGAGCTGTTGCCAGATAATTGAATATTCATTTCTCTACCATATGCCACCTCCAACGTCATTTTAGAGAATTTGGCAGTACGTCCAACCGGTCTCACAACCGCAGACCACATGTAACCACGCCAGCCCAGGACCTCCACATCCAGCTTCTTCACCTGCGGGATCGCCGGAGACCAGCCACCCGGACAGCTGATGAGACTGTGGGTTTGCACAATCAAATAATTTCTGCACAAACTGTCAGAAACCGTCTCTGTGAAGCTCATCTGTGTGCTCATCGTCCTCACCAGGGTCTTGACCTGACTATAGTTTGGCATCGTAATCGACTTCAGTAGGCAAATGCTTACCTTCGATGGCCCCTCGCACCCTGGAGAAGTGCGCTCTTCACGGATCAATCTCGGTTTCAACTGTACCGGGCAGATGGCAGACAGCATGTATGGCCTCGTGTGGGCAAGCAATTTGCTGAGGTCAAGGTTGTGAACAGAGTGCCCCATGATGGAGGTGGGGTTATGGTATGGGCAGGCATAAGCTCCAGACAATGAACACAATTGCATTTTATCGATGGCAATTTCAATGCACAGAGATATCGTGACAAGATCCTGAGCCCCATTGTCGTGCCATTCATCCACCGCCATCACCTCATTTTCAACATGATAATGCACAGCCCCATGTCACAAGGATCTGTACACAATTCCTGGAAGCTCACCAGGCATGTCACCAACTGAGCATGTTTGGGATGCTCTGGATCGACATGTACGACAGCGTGTTCCAGTTCCCGCCAATATCCAGCAACTTCGCACAGCCATTGAAGAGGAGTGGGACAACATTCCACAGGCCACAATCAACAGCCAGATCAACTCTATGCGAAGGAGATGTGTCGCGCTGCATGAGGCAAACGGTGGTCACACCAGATACTGACTGGTTTTCTGATCCACGCCCCTACCTTTTTTTTAAAGGTATCTGTGACCAACAGATGCATATCTGTATTCCCGGTCATGTGAAATCCTAATGAATGTATTTCAATTGACTGATTTCCTTATATGAACTGTAACTCAGTAAAATCTTTGACATTGTTGCATGTTGCGTTTTTATTTTTGTTCAGTGTAAATCATTTGTACATGCTTTAAATAGGTATGCTGCATCTTATTTCCAGTTCCTCATTCCTGGACATTGCTAACTTAGTCTGCTTCCTCACTGAAACCTCCAACGCCAAGTGTGCCTTTTTCACGCATTCCCACAGGCAAGGCAAATGGTTGTTGTATTCGTGTGGCTCTGCCTCAGTATTTGTATTGATGAAGCAAATATCAGAACATAAGAGACAGAGGTTGAAAGGTACACTTGTATGCAATGTCGTTGCTAATAACATCTACAGTATGTCACAAATTAGTGATGTTAGGTCTATTCCATGTAACATCTTAACAACATAAAATGGTTGAGGACCAAAAAGGCCCAAATGTCAGCTAAACTGACAGAACTAGATCATCTCTATGATAATTTTTCATGTTTGATGTTAAAATATTCTCAAATTGGAAAAGATAACCAATTGAGGGTTTCAGATGTCAGGCAAACATGTCAGTACATTCACAGGACACTAGGTTTGTCATAAACCAAGGAAAATAATATTGATATTGATGTAGCAACACCAACCAGTTAATTCACATTCTGACTCCTATTTACAACTACAGTACTTATTTACAGATAAAAAAATACAAAGATCTTTCTCCAACAATTGTCCTCTCAGGGCAAGGGTATGGGTAAGGCAAAGTGTCTGTCCTCTGCCATGGCAGGCAGTTAATTTAATATCATAATAGAGGTTTTTGTATCTTTTGGAGCTACATCACACTATTCTTCATTCTGTTGATTAATGCATCCTGTCTTGCAGGTCTTTGGCAGCCCCAAAAGCTCTGGACAACCGTAGAGTATTTTATTTACAGACACATAGCAAAGGGTTTACCACTGCGGTCTTACGTACCAAGGGTTCAAGGTGCCCTTGTGAAAACACTGTATGTATGAAAAAAGTAGTTCCAAATTACTTACTGTCAATATGACACAGTCAGGGAGGTATACAAAGTACATACCAGAAAGGACATAACTTTACCTTGAGGAAAAAATACATTATTTTTGATAACATTGATAAGAAGATTTCATTGTAAACGTCATAATACTAATGAGTAAATTCTATGTTCATAAATGTACATTTTCAAAGAAGAGTTAATGTATGAATTTGTAGCTTTACTAAATTCCCTAAAAATGACATATTAACAGAAAGTATTTGTATTGCAAAATATTATGATGTATGATGAAATGTGATCTGTCATTTATTTTATTTTATATTATTTATAGATTTTTGAGTAGGGTTGTTTTTGTAATACTGTGTGTGTTCTTGCCTGACTTGTATATTGTAATGTTATTGTTTATTTTTGTCAAAAAACTAAACAAAACAAAAAACAAGCGAGGACATAACCCACTGGACACCGATGTCAAGTCAACGTCTATTCCACGTTGGTTCAACGTAATTTCATTGAAATGACATGGAAACAAAGTTGATTCAACCAGTGTGTGCCCAGTGGGAATCCTCTGTCACACTCTCCATGTGCACAAACATTGTCTCTTCAATGAAATACAAGAACAGAATTGAAACAAGGTAAACCACAGGGATGGACATGTGGTTTGATAAGAAGCCTCTTCATCTTCACTCACTGAGCTAATTGATAAAAAAAATCTGACACTGACAGTTTTCCATTATCTTCACATGCTCCAGTCCAGACCATTGTGATTTGGAGACGCTAAGAGCAATGCTATCAATATTTATATCAGATCATAATAAAAGCATGAACTTGTCAGCCTTGAATCATTACAATATTGAGCGTTTTCCTGGGGCTGGCTCTTGAGATGAAAGGTAAGAGAAGGGCTATGCGTAGCCTGGTCAACTGATTTTACATTTATGCTATATGCATCCCTTTGAAAATCAAATTCATTGCTCTCAAAAGAGCCTCTTTCTTTGATATTTATCTTGTCACCATGAGCTGAAGCTTTGACCACATTATGTGTGAGATGGGGCAATATTGACTGTTACTTACCATACTTCCTTCTAATTTGATCACAACAGGCAGTAACAAAGAGGACAGAACATCACAGTATGGATACAGCAAGTAAAAAACCTCCATAAACAAGCTACAAAACTGAGATGTGGAGGTTGAAAATGTATGTTTTGTACATGTTAGAATAATTGTAACATACTTTGTCAGAGTGACATTATTTGATGGTACAGATGAAGGATCTTAATTTGAGCCAGTGTGCTACAGCAGAAAAATTATCCTGCAGCAAGAAATGTACATTATTTTGTAGATTATAATGAATGGACATTTTTGTAGGGGTAGATACATGTTTCGTTAGGGCAAATCAAGTCTGAAATTTCAAAGTGGATATGACAAACTTTAGAAGCCTTTTTAAACTCAAATATACTACAAGTTTGAGGAAAATTCTCAGCAACAAAGGAGTGATCAGATTAACATCCTACATACAGTATGTAGTCACATGAGTGATGACACAGATTATTTTTTAAATGTTGGAATTTGATGTCATCTTGCAATGTAGGGTTATGGTTGCATGAGAATTTGTCAAATCAGACCAGGGAGAAAATATTACATTTAGCAGACACTCTTATCCAGAGCGAATTACAGTTAGTGAGTGCATATATTCTTTTTCATACTGGCCCCCCGTGGGAATTGAACCCACAACCCTGGCGTTGCAAATGCCATGCTCTACCAACTGAGCTACATCCCTGCCAGCCATTCCCTCCCCTACCCTGGGCCAATTGTGCACCGCCCCATGGGTCTCCCGGTCACGGCCGGCTACGACAGAGCCTGGATTTGAACCAGGATAGTGGCACAGCTAGCACTGCGATGCAGTGCCTTAGACCACTGCGCCACTCGGGAGGTAATTACATAGAAACTGAGGCCCAAATATGACACCGCCACTGAGGAACCTCTGTAAATGCCTCCAAATGAACTCTAAACCAATCATCTCGTCATGCTGCTGTTAAAACATCATTATGTCTGTCTGGCGTTCTGTGCCACCGAGTTTTTTTTTTTGTTGTCATTTAGCAGACGCTCTTATCCAGAGCGACTTACAGTTAGTGAGTGCATACATGTGCAAGACTGAGAGCCTGCTCCATTCTCTCCCTGGCCAGTCTCTGTGGCAGGAGGAGAACATGCCAGCCGACCCTCTCATCCCAACACTCTGCCTGGGATCTGGAAACTGTGATTTCCTTAATGACCATCCCCAGTGGGCAGGCGGTGGGGCGGCAGAGGCAGGGAGGGTGACTGTCAGCCAGGGCACTGGGCCAGAGGAGGCCTCGCTGAGTGTTGGTCCAGATAATTAACGGCGCCCGTCTCCCCCCTGGGAAAAAAAGCCTCCTGGGGTGGACTGGGCCTAGTAACGCAGGCCTGTGGTCACTCTCCCAGATGGACAGTGTGTGCGTGTGGACAGTCTTCAGAGAGGTGAAATGGAGGTCTCACTCCCCCAGGCCCCTGGCGACAATAGCCAGTGTGATACTGAGCAAGACATCATATTTGATACACTGCCGATATATTTGATACACTGCCGATTTTGCACGTTTTCCTACTTACAAAGCATGTAGAGGTCTGTAATTTTTATCATAGGTACACTTCAACTGTGAGAGACGGAATCTAAAACAAAAATCCAGAAAATCACATTGTATGATTTTTAAGTAATTAATTTGCATTTTATTGCATGACATAAGTATTTGATACATCAGAAAAGCAGAACTTCATATTTGGTACAGAAACCTTTGTTTGCAATTACAGAGATCATATCTGTAGGTCTTGACCAGGTTTGCACACACTGCAGCAGGGATTTTGGCCCACTCCTCCATACAGACCTTCTCCAGATCCTTCAGGTTTCGGGGCTGTCGCTGGGCAATACGGACTTTCAGCTCCCTCCAAAGATTTTCTATTGGGTTCAGGTCTGGAGACTGGCTAGGCCACTCCAGGACCTTGAGATGCTTCTTACGGAGCCACTCCTTAGTTGCCCTGGCTGTGTGTTTCGGGTCGTTGTCATGCTGGAGGACCCAGCCACGACCCATCTTCAATGCTCTTACTGAGGGAAGGAGGTTGTTGGCCAAGATCTCGCGATACATGGCCCCATCCATCCTCCCCTCAATACGGTGCAGTCGTCCTGTCCCCTTTGCAGAAAAGTATCCCCAAAGAATGATGTTTCCACCTCCATGCTTCACGGTTGGGATGGTGTTCTTGGGGTTGTACTCATCCTTCTTCTTCCTCCAAACACGGCGAGTGGAGTTTAGACCAAAAAGCTCTATTTTGGTCTCATCAGACCACATGACCTTCTCCCATTCCTCCTCTGGATCATCCAGATGGTCATTGGCAAACTTCAGACGGGCCTGGACATGCGCTGGCTTGAGCAGGGGGACCTTGCGTGCGCTGCAGGATTTTAATCCATGACGGCGTAGTGTGTTACTAATTGTTTTCTTTGAGACTGTGATCCCAGCTCTCTTCAGGTCATTGACCAGGTCCTGCCGTGTAGTTCTGGGCTGATCCCTCACCTTCCTCATGATCATTGATGCCCCACGAGGTGAGATCTTGCATGGAGCCCCAGACCGAGGGTGATTGACCGTCATCTTGAACTTCTTCCATTTTCTAATAATTGCGCCAACAGTTGTTGCCTTCTCACCAAGCTGCTTGCCTATTGTCCTGTAGCCCATCCCAGCCTTGTGCAGGTCTACAATTTTATCCCTGATGTCCTTACACAGCTCTCTGGTCTTGGCCATTGTGGAGAGGTTGGAGTCTGTTTGATTGAGTGTGTGGACAGGTGTCTTTTATACAGGTAATGAGTTCAAACAGGTGCAGTTTATACAGGTAATGAGTGGAGAACAGGAGGGCTTCTTAAAGAAAAACTAACAGGTCTGTGAGAGCCGGAATTCTTACTGGTTGGTAGGTGATCAAATACTTATGTCATGCAATAAAATGCAAATTCATTACTTAAAAATCATACAATGTGATTTTCTGGATTTTTGTTTTAGATTCCGTCTCTCACAGTTGAAGTGTACCTATGATAACAATTACAGACCTCTACATGCTTTGTAAGTAGGAAAACCTGCAAATTCAGCAGTGTATCAAATACTTGTTCTCCCCACTGTACAAAACTGGGAGACCACAAAACTGGGAGACCATCCAGCCATGTCTCCAGCGGTAAACAGTCTGTAAATGTGTTTCCAGGAGCTGGTTTTACCCAGGGACCTGCTGCACAGTAGCTCCCACCAGGACATTCTCAGATCTATCGCCCCTGCGTCTCATATCAACACATCCAGGCTTCTGAGCTCGGGGCCTGGCAGATCAGTCCCCATGGCCCCCATCATCCACATAGGCTTTGTCACTGGATTTCCTACATTGGACACATTGCTACAGCTTAAGACACTTTGGGTTCTCTGTGGCTTATAATGCAGTTTAATAATGTGATTTTGAATGATCTTAACCCTCAAGAATAAAGGCTACAATGGTTTCTCTTCATATGACGCCATTAATAATTCAGGAAAAACATTTAATTTCTCTATTCACTTCAGCAAAATGTAAAGACCTTAAAGCTGGAATCCGTAGTGCTGAAACGAACACGTCCGTTTCCGAAATTACAACAACAAAGACGTTACTTCAAACAGCGAACACCGTTTTTTCACTCAGGCATCATTGGACATCAATGCACGTGCGATAGAACAGCAGAGTATGTACTATGATCTTTTTTTTGCACGATGCAGGATGCTCCTCTGCCCTGTTTCAAAAACATAATAAAAACAAGAACAAATATTATTTCACCTTATGCGGATCTCAGCTTTAAGATTTCTTCTGCTTTTAATAAGAATTTTTATGCGGGTCTCCAATTTAGTCAGTCTAGAATGTATGAGGTTGTGACATAGGGAATATATACACTTAAGCTCTAAAAATCAAACACAAAACTCTCCAAACATCCAGTATTTGGATGGGTTTTTGCTTTTGTTTCTGGCAAATAACACAGATTTTTAACATGTAGCAGAGTTTCTCCTTTGATTGCTTGGAGAGTGAAACATCTTCAGCTGTGTAGAAACAACAGAACATTTACAAGATACTACAGTCAAATAGATTGCCTTCAATTGAGTTGGAGAAGAAAATCATTCCGAACTAAGTTCTAAACCAGTTTTAGGTCTTACTGAGTCACACTAACATCCCCTCCTGTTTGACTTTAGTTTCCACAGTAGAGACTAGACTGACATCCCCATCTCTCTGAGGCTTTTAAATGCTACATAAAACCGTTATGTCCGGCGACAGTGTCTGGTTGCCAAGGGTGATCTTATTTTTCATTCTCCTGATGCCGCATGCAGTTACCACAGTAACTGCTTGGTTGCAGGAGATGGCTAGGACAGCCAGAAGCGATGGTGCAAACCGTGTTAATTTACGAGTTGTTTTGCCGGCCGGGGAACATTCATTACAAGCAGTCTTCTGGATGAGGGAGTGAGGGATCTTTCTGCCATTGGCTTTGTGAACATGATTTTCCTCAACCGGGATTATTTTGTTTTGAAAGAGTTGGAGAGAGAGAATGAAATAAACAGACACATTAGATGAGGGAGATGGATGGTTGAGGGCATCGCCTCAGGAGCAGCTAGCTCGGAGTAACTGAATTGGGAGTTTTTTCTGTTGCGTTACTGTGGTGACGGAGGAATCCAGGAGTTCCAACTCACTTATTACTTGATGTCAAAATTCACTTATTTTATGTTAAAACTCACTTGTTATCTCTCTCTCTCATTCCGTCTCTCTTGCTTCATCCCTCCTTCTCTCACGGTCTTTCGGTTGTGTTCTTACCCTTTGTGGTGAGCATCTTCTACAGTATCAACCCTATGGTCGATTTACAGTACCGCTGGTTAAGACCCATATTGTCCCTCCATATACAGTGGGTCTCTTTAATTGTGTGCAGTGATCCATTGTTCCCTGGCATAATTCCCAAGAGATGTCATTCTGCTAACACTCTCCTCTAAGTTACTTACCATTGGATGTTGGATGTGCTCCTTGTCCAGCAGGTGAAATGGTTGTGGAGAGCAGCTGTCAGAGGCAGATGTAATTGGAGCCCATTGCACCATTAGGCTTGGCCATTAGGCCTGTTATGATTGCTGTCTGTCTCCAACAGAGTTATAGAGCCACTGTCTACATTTGACCCAGAGCACCGCTCTCAACATGGCCACAGCACTGAGGCTTAATGACTTATCACAAATACACCTGTGACTCTCCGGCGATATTCTGGTAAGTCACATTTCTTCATGCAGTGTTTCATCAGTAATAGTCTAAAATCTTTACAGGGAATTTGAGTGTTCACGGGAGGCAAACATTTGAATAGTTGTGTTTTTCTATCTAGGTGAGAGTGAGATATGGGGGCTGGATTGTGGATTAGCTGGCTGGCAGCTAGCCTGGAGGTGAATAGATGTGATGGTGCGATGATGATCACATTTTATGTCAATACTTTCATAAGAAAGAATCATCCTCAAATCCAACTAGAACAATGCAGACAAAGAAGTGAACTTTGAATCCAGCTTTAGGCCTACTGCTTGTCTTGTAGGTCACAGCATTGTTATCTTTATTGAACACCAGCGAACAGTTTTGTTTTGTTTTTGCAACTTCTTATTCAACTATGGACCAAGAAGAAGCACATCAGTGCATGGTTTATCACTTACGTCATTAATATGCCCTGAGAAAGACTTTGGTGCCAGGAGTCGACAGGGGCGATGGATCACTGATTATTATTTTCCCAGAGTTATAATCCAAATATTAATTGTGCCGCTCTGCGCCCCACAGTATCAATCCATCTGTGAGGAGTACATTAAATAAAGAAGAGGTTATACCTTGGAATCCACCCGCTAATGTTCTGAAACATCATGCACACACATTTGTCTTCCCAGCCGACAGCTTATCCTAGCAGTGAATTACTCTCCAGAGTTCAACAGTGCTTAAAGAACATTAATTTACTCATGGCCAGAGCTACCTATCTATTTCCAGGGCTTCTAAATGGCCCCATATCATTATCAATGATTTTTTTCTCTCTGTTGGCAGGTTTTTTGTTTATGTGTGGGGCTAAACATGTTAGCTCAGCATTTTTGGTGATGGATTAAAGTCCATATATACTCAAGAACTCAAACGCTGTAGTTTAACATTGCAACCCGGAGCTCCACTGAGGACTTCACTGGTCTATTATGAGAGGCAGTTGGTCACAGAGAGAACAGACATTGATCTAATATTAAACGGCGATCCACTACTACAGGCTGACTTGGTTAGACCCTTTGTTATTCTAAAGACTACGCCACCTCACAGGCAGACTGCCCCTAATTTAAAGTTGTAACCCTCCTGAGTTGACACGGCAACATGCTGGGCTTAGATTAGTCTATGTACAGTACAGTAAAATCAGTACAGCATTACAGCAACGTTGACAGTATTATACTCTGTGTAAACACTCAGTATACCAAACTTTAGGAACACCTTCCTAATATTGAGTTGTACCCCCCCCTTTTTTTGCCCTCAGAACAGCCTCAATTCGTCGGGGCAGGAACTCTACAAGGTGTCGAAAGCGTTCCACAGAGATGCTGGCCCATGTTGTCTCCAATGCTTCCCACAGTTGTGTCAAGTTGGCTGGATGTCCTTTTAGTGGTGGACCATTCTTGATACACACGGGAAACTGTTGAGCATGAAAAACCCAGCAGCGTTGCAGTTCTTGACACAAACCGGTGCACCTGGCACCTACTCCCATACCCCATTCAAAGGCACTTAAATATTTTGTCTTGCCCATTCACCCTCTGAATGGCACACATACACAATCCATGTCGCAATTGTCTCAAGGCTTAAAAATGCTTATTTAACCTGTCTCCTCCCCTTCATCTACACCAGTAGTCACCAACCTTTTCTGAGTCAAAATCACTTTCTGAGTCAAAATGCAAGCCGAGATCTACCGCTCAGATTGACTTAAAAAACATAAGCCTATGCAACATTAACCATTTAAAAACAGTTCTGTAGCAATGTTTGTGCAGTAGTCCCAATACATTATCACTGCATATTGGCTACACTTGAATTGCCCTGCTAATGTTGTTCTTCTCAGACAATTTTGAAATTATATTTCAACATTTAAGGTATATGACCAGACTGGTAATAGATCATTTGTTGTAATACTTGTGAGGCACAGCTGAGTGAGCGTAATAATTATATATGTTTTTACTGGACTGATGGCCTACATGGTCAGTCTGAGGGGAGGGAGGGAGCAGCAGTGAGGCTGTCCTTCACCCGACTCACCGTCCCTCCTCCCTCCCTCTGCTGAGAAAAGGGGACACAGTCTTCCAGCTGATGACGAAACTTAAGTCACACTGCATTACTTCTGCCTCATGCACCAATTCATGTTGTTACTCCTATGACCAGAGAAAGTGAAATACTCCTCGATATTAAAAAAGACACAAGCCGCAAATATTAATAACGAACGCTTATCAAAATGCGCATTTTATGGCTTATTAAACTGTTGAACAAAGTGTTGACAGTGCTGAATAACAACTTCAACATGAATTTACTCATAAACACAGCAGCTCTTCGCTGTATTCGTTGAGTCTCTTCAGACTCATGAAATGGTTCATAATGGGAACACTTTGCCTTCCGGGCTTAGGGCTGCTGAATCAAAAGCGCCTACCGTCAGTAGCGCGAAACAAATAAACAAAATAGGAACGCAAGGCTTTATTGGGTTTTTTACAGAAATGTTTGGTGATCGACTAGGAATTGCTTGAAGATCAACCACTGATCTACACTGATTGAAGTGGATTTAACAAGTGACATCAATAAGGGATCATAGCTTTCACCTGGATTCATCTGATCAGTCTATGTCATGGAAAGAGCAGGTGTACTTAATATTTTGTAAACTCAGTGTATATCGCCCTTTCATATGATTTTTGGCATGTTATCCAAGTACGTACCTGCTCTGCTAATAAATACATTATGACAATATCTCTCCATAAGACTTGTATAATTCCAGACTTGAAGACCTGAGAATCAACAGAACATAAAAGCACAGAAATATTTTGGAGATGAAAATTATTGTCTGTATTGTGAATGACTCACCGTATAGTCATAGTGTCTAGGTCCTGCCCCAAGAGAAGCCCCAGAGAAGAGGCAGGTACAGAGGGAACCAAATGTTGACTACATAAACATGAAGGGAGTATCTCTCCACAATGCATATCCTGGGTTGTTGTGGAGGGAAATGGACTGATCATTTTGTTTTATTAGGGAGACTCCAGAAGTCAATTTCCATTTCATTTAAGTTTAGAGAAGAATCGTGGACTGGCAGTGAAAGGTGTCAAATCTGCCCTTATCTACCCTCCACGCAGACAGTTCATCTCCCCACGCATTTACAGCGCACCGAGGTGTCATTTACTGCCAAATCCGCCAATAACATTGGTACACTGTATATAAAAAAAATAGAGAGCAGACGAAGATTGTTTCTGTGTGGTGTACATAGATCTAGAGACAGACAGTGTAACCTTCAAAGTGCAGAGGGTAAAAGGTAGTTCCTAACATTCCTTTCTATACTGTGCTTTCTACTACAGTAGAGACAGATACAGTAGAAGACTTAAAAGTGTAGAGCCCTACCCAGCACTAAATGATATAAATAGTGATGAGTAGGCTATAGATGTTCATCACAGTGGCACCTCTTGGCTTAGATTAAAACTGGGAATGCGTAGGCTGCAAAGTTGAGCGTTTTAGATAAGATAAGCACAACCATTATAGAAAATGTGAAAATATTGCTGGAGAAACCCATATGCAAAGGAAAATAACAGTTACCTGGAAGTATAAACAAACAAAATAGAGAATGTTTAATTGAACTCAACTAAATTGTTTTATGAGTCTAAGATGCTCTGGCCACCCTGCCCTGGGTGTCGACTGCCAGATGCACGCGTTTAATGAAATGGCATGCATTGGGTTGCAGAGTGCTGTATGTCAGTAATTACTTCTGCTGTTCCCGTTTAACTCCACACACACACACATTTAATTGCCTGGAACACAAAAACACAAATCTAGTTAATCTGGTGTAAAGGGATTTCCAGCAGAGAGAGGGGTAGATCGCGATGGGAGCGAGGTGGCGCTTCATCTGCCCAGACAGGACATGACGGGTAGACTCCACGGCTTCCTCTGTAGGAGCCCAGATTAATACGGCTCTGATCCCTATCTTACATATGGCATCATCTGAGGGAGCGCCTCCATGCTTCTGTGTGTCTGTAGGGGGTAGGGATTCTCTCTCTCTCTCTCTCTCTCTCTCTCTCTCTCTCTCTTCATCAACCATCTTTCTG
>NC_139995.1:18118212-18431101 GCF_964263955.1 Coregonus lavaretus | reverse complement strand
CACTCTCTCTCTCTCTCTCTCTCTCTCTCTCTCTTCTCTCTCTCTCTCTCTCTCTCTCTCTCTCTCTCTCTCTCTCTCTCTCTCTCCATCAACCATCTTTCTGCAGCTTTACTTTCTCTCTCTCTCCATCAACCATCTTTCTGCAGCTTACTTCCTCTCTCTCTGTCTCCCTCTCTATTTCTTATTCTCTGTGTCTATCTCAAAAGGATGGTGCTACTCTAATAACATTTGACATTTTCGTACTGGTCCCCCGTGGAAATCAAACCCACAACCCTGGCGTTGCAAGCACCATGCTCTACCAACTGAGCTACACGGGGACCCTCTATAACTCCCCCAGCTCTCTCTTATTCTCTCTGTCCCTATGGCTTAGCCTCTCTGGTATCAAATACATTATGAATCAATCAACATGCACAAAGCTTTTGTAAATGTGTCCCAGTCAACAGTCAACATTTAGTATATCAATAGCCCATAGCACCATAGCATATCACAGTCTTGACATGCAGTCTTCATTGATCTTTCATAAGCTGATAAACAAGTGTCATATCTGATCTTACCTGTGCTGTATGATGACATCACTATCTTTTTCATTATCAAATCTAACAGCACAGGAAATGAGTTGAGGCATGAAAGAGACAGGTATACTGATTGTAATCATGTCAGCTTTTCATCTTCAATGTTGTATCAAAGATAATGCTATTACTTGAATTTCCAAGGTCAACATGGGTCCAATTGCTTTAGTGCTGCTATTGAAATCTATAACACATTTATCCACCTGTTCCTTGACAGACATGCTTTTAAGGTCCCACTTTAGATGGTGTGTTGCAACAACATGTAGAGTACATAATAATTACAAACTGTAAGTACAGTGTAATTATGGTTTATTTTTACAATGTGGTTGGTGTGACTACACATTGAGGTTTATGATTGCACAATTAATTGATTGTGTGATTGTTGAAGTCGGAAGTTTACATACATTTAGGTTGGAGTCATTAAAACTCGTTTTTCAACCACTTCACACATTTCTTGTTAACAAACTATAGTTTTGGCAAGTCGGTTAGGACATCTACTTTGTGCATGACACGAGTAATTTTTCCAACAATTGTTTACAGACAGATTATTTCACTTATGATTCACTGTATAACAATTCCAGGGGGTCAGAAGTTTACATACACTAAGTTGACTGTGCCTTTAGACAGCTTGGAAAATTCCAGAAAATGATGTCATGGCTTTATAAGCTTCTGATAGGCTAATTGACATCATTTGAGTCAATTGGAGGTGTACCTGTGGATGTATTTCAAGGCCTACCTTCAAACGCAGTGCCTCTTTGCTTGACATCATGTGAAAATCAAAATAAATCAGCCAAGACCTCAGAAAACAAATTGTAGACCTCCACAAGTCTGGTTCATCCTTGGGAGCAATTTCCAAACACCTGAAGGTACCACATTCATCTGTACAAACAATAGTATGCAAGTATAAACACCATGGGACCACACATCCGTCATAACGCTCAGGAAGGAGACGCGTTCTGTTTCCTAGAGATGAACGTACTTTGGTACGAAAAGTGCAAATCAATCCAAGAACAACAGCAAAGAACCTTGTGAAGATGCTGGAGGAAACAGGTACAAAAGTATCTATATCCACAGTAAAACAAGTCCTATATCGATATAACCTGAAAGGCTGCTCAGCAAGGAAGAAGCCACTGCTCCAAACCGCCATAAAAAAGACAGACTACGGTTTGCAACTGCACATGGGGACAAAGATCGTACTTTTTGGAGAAATGTCCTCTGGTCTGATGAAACAAAAATAGAACGGTTTGGCCATAATGACCATCGTTATGTTTGGAGGAAAAAGGGGCTTGCTTGCAAGCCGAAGAACACCATCCCAACCGTGAAGCACGGGGGTGGCAGCATCATGCTGTGGGGGTGCTTTGCTGCAGGAGGGCCTGGTGCACTTCACAAAATAGATGGCATCATGAGGAAGGAAAATTTAAATTTAAAAGATTAAATGTCAGGAATTGTGAAAAACTGAGTTTAAATGTATTTGGCTAAGTTGTATGTAAACATCCGACTTCATCTGTATATATGTATATATATATACACTACCGTTCAAAAGTTTGGGGTCACTTGTCCTTGTTTTCGAAAGAAATGCAATTTTTTGGTCCATTAAAATAACATCAAATTGATCAGAAATACAGTGTAGACATTGTTAATGTTGTAAATGGCTATTGTAGCTGGAAATGGCTGATTTTTTATGGAATACCTACATAGGCGTACAGAGGCCCATTATCAGCAACCATCAGTCCTGTGTTCCAATGGCACGTTGTGTTTGCTAATCCAAGTTTATCATTTTAAAAGGCTAAGTGATCATTAGAAAACCCTTTTGCAATTATGTTATACTGCTTAAAACTGTTGTGCTGATTAAAGAAGCAATAAAACTGGCCTTCTTGAGACTAGTTGAGTATCTGGAGCATCAGCAATTGTGGGTTCGATTACAGAATCAAAATGGCCAGAAATAAATAACTTTCTTCTGAAACTCGTCAGTCTATTCCATGTGAGAAATTGCCAAGAAACTGAAGATCTCGTACAACGCTGTGTACTACTCCCTTCACAGGCCCTGGTGCACAACTGAGCAAGAGGACAAATACATTAGAGTGTCTAGTTTGAGAAACAGACTGGCAGCTTCATTAAATAGTACCCACAAAACACCAGTCTCAACGTCAACAGTGAAGAGGCGACTCTGGGATGCTGACCTTCTAGGCAGAGTTGCAAAGAAAAAGCCATATCTCAGACTGGCCAATAAAAAGAAAAGATTAAGATGGGCAAAAGAACACAGACACTGGACAGAGGAAGATTGGAAAAAAATGTTATGGACAGACGAATCGAAGTTTGAGGTGTTCGGATCACAAAGAAGAACATTTATGAGATGCAGACCAAAGGAAAAGATGCTGGAGGAGTGCTTGATGCCATCTGTCAAGCATGGTGGAGGCAATGTGATGATCTGGGGGTACTTTGGTGGTGGCAAATTGGGAGCTTTGTACAGGGTAAAAGGGATCTTGAAGAAGGAAGGCTATCACTCCATTTTGCAACGCCATGCCATACCCTGTGGACGGCGCTTGATTGGAGCCAATTTCCTCCTACAACAGGACAATGACCCAAAGCACAGCTCCAAACTATGCAATAACTATTTAGGGAAGAAGCAGTCAGCTGGTGTTCGGTCTATAATGGAGTGGCCAGCACAGTCACTGTATCTCAACGCTATTGAGCTGTTGTGGGAGCAGCTTGACCGTATGGTACGTAAGAAGTGCCCATCAAGCCAATCCAACTTGTGGGAGGTGCTTCAGGAAGCATGGGGGTGAAATCGCTTCACATTACCTCAACAAATTGACAACTAGAATGCCAAAGGTCTGCAAGGCTGTAATTGCTGCAA
Organism: Coregonus lavaretus; assembly: GCF_964263955.1. Lineage (NCBI taxonomy): Eukaryota > Metazoa > Chordata > Actinopteri > Salmoniformes > Salmonidae > Coregonus > Coregonus lavaretus. Next base: position 18,427,675 of record NC_139995.1, on the reverse strand, counting down.
ATGGAGGATTCTTTGACGAGAGCAAAGTTTGAAGGACACAATTATTATTTCTATAAAAAATCATTATTTCTAACCTTGTCAATGACTATATTTCCTATGCATTTTGCTATATTTCCTATTCAAACTCATTTCATGTATGTTTTCATGGAAAACAAGGATATTTCTAAGTGACCCCAAACTTTTGAACGGTAGTGTGTGTAAATATATACTCTTTTTTTTTTACCTTATTTTTAGTAGGGATAACAGTTAGAAGAACCACACTTTAGATGGGCCCTCTGTACTTTATACAAGAAGCATCATTAAAACAGCACATTTAGTTTCCATAAACTGCAAAATATGATATACAAAAGGAGCCTAAGCAGTGTTTTTGTAGCAGCGATAGGGGTTTGTTTGAAAGTTGCTGACAGTCAATCTGGGGAAGGGAGAGAGAAGGGGTGAGAGAGAGGCATTTTTTTTTCTTCACTAATAACCCTGCCACGCTACAGACAGGATGAGAGGGAATTTCATGTATCCTTTGGTCCTCTGATTAGCTTTATCTGGTGTCTGTTTTTAGTACGCATTTCTGTCAATTTTTCTCCCCATTTATTTTATCTCACACTTCCAGTGAGGTTTTTTAAGCAGAGGCTGCATGCCTGTGTAATATGGGTACAGTTTCCCTCCCTACTATTTTCCATATCTGAGAGCGGTGTAAACCTGTACACCAAGTTTCACCGAAGATCTCTTAGAAAGGTAATATCAATAATTAATGAACTGATTTATGGGTCCTTCATGCTCTTAATTAAAGAGGAATATGTAATCATTTAAGCTTGTTAATGCTGCAATACTTAATTAGAAATATTCGGCAATTAGAAAAGCTAATAACCCACACTGATTAGTGCTATCTGCAAATGAATAAACAAACTTTCATCTCATGTGCATATCAAACATGGAAAAGGGTTCATTTGAGGCACATCAAATGTGCTTTTTGAAATGGTACAAATGATGTGTCCGGATCTGAACTGAGACATTTTATGATGTATTACTGGGAGCTGAGACAATTAGAAATTGTCCCAATCTTTCTGCTTCCAGAATTACCTTTTTTCAGTTATCTTAATCATAAAGGTCAGTGCAAATATGGCCTTCTCATATATCAATATATTTGCATGACTTGCAGAAGCATGGTGATATTTTGGCACATTAATGCATTTCATTTTCATATGCAGCTTTTGTCAAAAGCATTAAGCAAAACAAAGTCTGATGATTGCAGAAGTTTCCATTTCATTACATAATTATTTGCTAACAGTTAACAAAGTCACTGGAGTGGCCAGACTGTTTGTAACTGAAACTTCCGACAGAGAGTAAGCCTAGTGAAGTGGAGCTTGAACAATGATTAAGTACGGTAGTAAGCCAGTCGTCGCTAGTCTATTATCCTACTCCACTTGCCTCATTGAAGGGTAAAAGTGACATTTCATGAGTGATCGTAGTTGATCCTCTTTTGAACACTATGATTTATTACAGATAAGTGGAATGAGCACGTGGTACCCAGACAGTAGGAGGGATCGATACTGGAGGCAGAGTTTGCATTAAGAATATACAGTGAGGGAAAGAAGTATTTGATCCCCTGCTGATTTTGTACGTTTGCTATAATTTTAATGGTAGGTTTATTTGAACAGGGAGAGACAGAATAACAACAAAAAAATCCAGAAAAACGCACGTCAAAAATGTTATAAATTGATTTGCATTTTAATGAGGGAAATAAGTATTTGACCCCTCTGCAAAACATGACTTAGTACTTGGTGGCAAAACCCTTGTTGGCAATCACAGAGGTCAGACGTTTCTTGTAGTTTGCACACATCTCAGGAGCGATTTTGTCCCACTCCTCTTTGCAGATCTTCTCCAAGTCATTAAGGTTTCGAGGCTGACGTTTGGCAACTCAAACCTTCAGCTCCCTCCACAGATTTTCTATGGGATTAAGGTCTGGAGACTGGCTAGGCCACTCCAGGACCTTAATGTGATTCTTCTTGAGCCACTCCTTTGTTGCCTTGGCCGTGTGTTTTGGGTCATTGTCATGCTGGAATACCCATCCACGACCCATTTTCAATGCCCTGGCTGAAGGAAGGAGGTTCTCACCCAAGATTTGACGGTACATGGCCCCGTCCATCGTCCCTTTGATGCGGTGAAGTTGTCCTGTCCCCTTAGCAGAAAAACACCCCCAAAGCATAATGTTTCCACCTCCATGTTTGACAGTGGGGATGGTGTTCTTGTGGTCATAGGCAGCATTCCTCCCCCTCCAAACACGGCGAGTTGAGTTGATGCCAAAGAGCTCGATTTTGGTCTCATCTGACCACAACACTTTCACCCAGTTCTCCTCTGAATCATTCAGATGTTCATTGGCAAACTTCAGACGGGCCTGTATATGTGCTTTCTTGAGCAGGGGGAACTTGCGGGCGCTGCAGGATTTCAGTCCTTCACGGTGTAGTGTGTTACCAATTGTTTTCTTTGTGACTATGGTCCCAGCTGCCTTGAGATCATTGACAAGATCCTCCCGTGTAGTTCTGGGCTGATTCCTCACCGTTCTCATGATCATTGCAACTCCACTAGGTGAGATCTTGCATGGAGCCCCAGGCTGAGGGAGATTGACAGTTCTTTTGTGTTTCTTCCATTTGCGAATAATCGCACCAACTGTTGTCACCTTCTCACCAAGCTGCTTGGCGATGGTCTTGTAGCCCATTCCAGCCTTGTGTAGGTCTACAATCTTGTCCCTGACATCCTTGGAGAGCTCTTTGGTCTTGGCCATGGTGGAGAGTTTGGAATCTGATTGATTGATTGCTTCTGTGGACAGGTGTATTTTATACAGGTAACAAACTGAGATTAGGAGCACTCCCTTTAAGAGTGTGCTCCTAATCTCAGCGTGTCACCTGTATAAAAGACACCTGGGAGCCAGATATCGTTCTGATTGAGAGGGGGTCAAATACTTATTTCCCTCATTAAAATGCAAATCAATTTATAACATTTTTGACATGCGTTTTTCTGGATTTTTTTGTTGTTATTCTGTCTCTCACTGTTCAAATAAACCTACCTTTAAATTATAGACTGATCATTTCTTTGTCAGTGGGCAAATGTAAAAAATCAGCAGGGGATCAAATACTTTTTTCCCTCACTGTACATCTCCAGGACATCAAAATAATTGAGAAGCAATGTTATGTTCAACCAATAACTCTCTCCTTATACCTTTTGATTCTGACTCTCTGAATGCTTGTTACCAAACCAACCATCCCCCCACCCCACATCCTCTCAGTGATCGACCCCCAGCCTTTGACAGTGAGGGAGAAATAAGATACATTGTGTTTCTCAAGGTCACCGTCACAGTCCCAGGCTCCTTTGATGATACTATACACTTCACACAGTCCAGGAGTCTTAAATTAATCTTGGAGTGCACAGATGCAAGGGAGAGTTCCAGCAATGTACGAGACTTACAATGAACTACATACGTATAAAATGGTGGAGAAAGTCAAAGGTATTGATAGCTTGGTCTGCAGGGATATTGTACTCTAGCTGCCAGCAACAGCATGGTGCTTTAGCGAGATCCTTTGGCCCTTCTTTTCTATTAGAGAGAAAGTTCGTATTTCAAACTCTGGCTTAGAGAATGCATCTCCCAGAGCCCTAACTAAATGCATTATAAATCAACTAAGAGTGAAAAGCATCAGTTTGTTCTAAGACAGTGTTTAAAATAAGGACAGCGGGGACATGTTACTTTACATTGACAGTTTAGTCATTTTTTGCTGTGTCAGGTTTTTATCTAGTCAGCTAACGCTGGGTAGTTCTGGCTGTCTGAAAAACTGGTAGTAAAGCCAAGAATACTTGCTAGCTAGTACAGAATTATGTGCGCAATCACTGTCTTAGTCTTCATCATCGGTTCAGCAAGTTAGCAATGGATGTGCCACCAGTCAAGAAGAGAAGAAAAAGTAAAAAGGCAGTTGAAATTCCATTGGATAAAGCCTGTTACTAGGAGATAATGATGATCTATAAATCAGCTGGCTGGACTCATATTAGGATATCTTATTTCCTGAAAATATGTTCCTTAATTAAAACATTCTGTGCATCAGTTGGAACGATTTGAGAAGAGTGGACACATACGTCAGAGGAAGGATTAGGAGGATCTACAGATGTAGGATTTGAATTTGATCACCCTGTTGCAGGAGATATTTCCTGCAATGCAGGATATTTAAAACTTAGTGTATTTGAAGTTTTAAAAGGTTTCTGAAGTGTGTAATTTCCACTTTGAAATTTCAGCCCTACAAACATGTCTGTTAATTACATTGAGTGTACAAAACATAATGAACACTTTCCTAATATTGAGTTGCACCCCCTTTTGCTGTCGGAATACCCTCAATTCATCGGCGCATGGACTCTACAAGGTGTCGAAAGCGTTCCACAGGGATGCTGGCCCATGTTGATCCCAATGCTTCTCACAGTTGTGTCAAGTTGGCTGGGTGGTGGACCATTCTTGATACACACCAGAAAGTTTTGAGCGTGACAAACCCAGCAGCGTTGCAGTTCTTGACAAACTCAAAAGGTGCGCCTGGCACCTACTACCATACCTCGTTCAAAGGCACTTGCATCTTTTGTCTTGCCCATTCACCCTCTGAATGGCACACATACACAATCCATGTCTCAATTGTGCCAAGGCTTAACAATCCTTCTTTAACCTGCTGTAGCAAACTGGCTCAAATTGAGATTCTACATCTGTAACATGGGAGAGGTAAAGGCGCTTAACTGCAGAATTACAGCTGAATTACAGCTGGAATGAGTTTTTAATCGTGCAGTTAATGTTGGGGAAATGTGGGGCCCGGAGATGGCTGACAGTACAAATCTCCCTAACGGTTCATGAAGGATAAGGCACCAGTTGAGCAGGGAAGTGGAAAAGATTGTTTCCTATCATATCTTACTCTAGCATCTCTGTAGACAATATAATTAAGAGATAAGTGTGTCTTTTATAGACACTTTTTATCTCTCTAATCTTTATTCAGTCCAAGTACAGTTGGCCTTAATTAGACATTTCTGGTATTCAACAAGCCTGATCCAATTGTGTATGAGCACTGTCAAAGCCTCTGGGTTCAGCATACATACTGTATGATTTGAAAGTCAAGGCCTTTCCATCTTCAAATCAAAAATATCAATAGTCTCTTTCACCGAACTCTAACAAACTAGTCATTAAAAAGCACAACTCTACTGTTATGGAAGTATTCACTGCTCCATTATAGTACAAAAGTTGTATAAGTGACTCCCACACACTCCCACCCAATCAGTAAGAACACAAGAGCTTACTGTGTGCCCATTAATGAGATACTGGTGATCTCTGTACCACAGCCCCCTATCTCATCTATAGTATTAGTGCTAGTCAGAGCTGAGTTCTGTGTTACTAGTGATGGGAGAGGGTAATGGAAGAGCATCTAGCAGGTTTAGCTAGAGGTTAGCATGACCCAATGGGAATAATGGAAGCGTATCAAGAGCTCCTATTATGTGAGATCTATGTAAAAACGGTGGAAGAAAATAACAGAGAGAGCTGGAATTGTACGCACTCCCTCGTAGATTGTACCAGGGCTTGATGACCTGTATTATAAATTTAGTAATGATTGTATCACGAGGGGTAATTATCCAAATGTTCCTTTTAAGTTGCTTGTAGCCCTTTCCTGCAGTCAATTGACCAAATTGCCCTCTAGTGGCCTCATGAGTGGAACGTTATTAATATTTTTCATAATTTCTGCAGTGGGAAGGTAGGCCCCTAGACTCTAGTAATCTAAACGTGTTGCAGTTGTGCGTCCTGATGTACTAGGCTGACTGCTCCCATATGTATTATTTTGTAAATATATTATGTTAATAGTTATTGCAACGTACCGGCCGCCTACTTGTCTTCTTTCTCATAATTTCATAATAAATAAACATTATTTGTAAAAAACTGCAGAAAATCTGGTGTTTCTATGTCAAACGGTTTCGTTATATTTCAGTCTTCTGTGATGTACACTACCAGTCAAAAGTTTGGACACACCTACTCATTCAGGGGTTTTTCTTTATTTTTACTATTTTCTACATTGTATAATAATAGTGAAGTCATGACTGTAAGTCGCTTTGGATAAAAGCGTCTGCTAAATGGCATATTATATTATAAGTCATCAAAACTATGAAATAACACATATGGAATCATGTAGTAACCGAAGAAGTGTTAAACAAATCAAAATATATTTTATATTTGAGATTCTTCAAATAGCCACCCTTTGCCTTGATGACAGCTTTGCACACACTTGGCATTCTCTCAACCAGCTTCATGAGGTAGTCATCTGGAATGCATTTCAATGAACAGGTGTGCCTTCTTAAAAGTTAATTAAAATTAAAATAAAGAAAAACCTTGGAATGAGAAGGTGTGTCCAAACTTTTGACCTGTACTGTATGTAAAGTGTAATATTGGGATGCAAACTCAAAATGTAATCATTTCAAATCTATATCTGACATGATACAGGTGTCTTCTTTTTTAAAGCCCATAACCATATGTATGAGGTGTATACTTGTGTTTCAAAGTACATTTGTTTAAGATTACCAAAAAACACTGTGTGACCCTGATTTAGCCCACTGCAGTAAAAGGTTAAAAGAATGTTAGAACTTCTCAACCAATAATTTTTATGTTCTGAACACTCTGCTGTGTTCAAAGTAAATTCTCACAAAGAGAACACTTTAATACATAAAAGGGTAGTGAAAGCACTGCCATTCTGTCATTGCCAAGATACCAAAGTTACAGCGAGCAACAAGTCAAATCGCAAGCTTAAATCTGAGAGGAAAACATGTTGGTGTTGAGAACAAATTGTTCTTTAAAAACAAATCTATCATGTTGGTTTTCACTGTATCATACTGTTGCACAGATCTGCCTTTCCCCTGTTGTATCCTTGCTCCCTGTTATTTTAGCTCTTTCCCCACACACTTTCACCTTAGCCACTGCCTTCCTGCATTTCTCCTTGGAATCTCTGTCCCCATGGAGTGCTCACCTTCAGTATACACTGGACCCCACCACATTTCTTTCTCCATCAACCATTAAATTACTACCCATTCAAATTCCCTTCAGTTATTTGTCAATTCTATCCATGGCTAAAGCGTTTCAGTGATAGAGTTATATATTTTGTATTCCAATAAGAATTGGTCTGTTTGATGCCGGGAGAAATTGTAAGAGAAAAAGAATCCATAATCTCTTAAGAGATCAGGACTCTTATCAATCTGTGATGTGTTCTGATCTATTCTCACTTGACTCAAGGTAACCTCTATCACTCGCATACATTCAGACCCTTAGATAAGCTGCAGTTGTTGTTTGATTTGAAGTAGCAGAAAAAAAACTCAGCCAATGCTTTCCTGAAAATACACTGCTGTTCAAAAGCAGAAGCTCTATTTCCCTGTGGAATGGGCAGACTCAATTATGCTTCCCCTCAGAATACAACTTTGGAGAGCCTTTGGGTCAGACAGTTATACATATTATCAAACATATTGTGCTTGGCAGCAGACATTCATATGCATAAGTATGGAGCACCTGGATTCCACTTTTTCCATGCTTGGTAATGCTGTGTAAATGTGGATTTCATCAGAAGTTTGGAAGTGACCATGGCTCCACCAGGCATTGATTAGGTGCCAGTCATAGTTAACAGCAGTAATGGGATCTCTATTACTCCACTTAAAGAACAATGTTTTATTAATGGCCTTGAAATAAGATCACCTTTATCTCAGGGCCGGCTCCAGGCATAAGCGACATAAGCGGTCGCTTAGGGCCCCCGGCCTCTAGGGAACTCAGTCGGGGTCTCAACTTACTTCTGAGAGCAAGAATAGTAAAATACAAGAGGTGCACATTTTGAAATTTGGTTGTGCATCAGCAGTTTGTCTCTTGTTATGTCTGTCACTCAATTAGCTGACAATGAGCCATGTCAGTTTTTAGATTGGTAGTTAGTCTAGCCAGCTATCTAAACTTATAGTAATCATGGCCGAATACCGACCGGGCACGCAGAGCACGTTCTCACTCAGATATCATATTAACATGGCATAAGTCATGGCAAAATGTGTAGAATTGTAGGAATTTAACTTTAAAGGCCCCCACCAGAGGGCAATGCTGCCCCTATTTCTACGTCATTCCTGTCCTATAATGGAAATTCGCGTTTAGGTTCCACCTCTGAAGAATGACGCAGGCTGCTAGTACATATTCATGAATTGGGGGTGGGAACGTTGGGGAATGTAGTGAAGAAATAACAACAAGCAGGGCACTGACAGGTGTCAGTGTAGCAAGCTAGCTAGCATGCTAACCTTATCTAGCTAGCTAATGTTATCTGTTATTGCTACACTGTATTCAAAAAATTTGCCAGCTGCCTAGGCTATGGCTGGCTCTGGAACTGTATTTGCCATAATCATTTAGGGAAAACTTCGCCACAGATGGATAGGGGAAACCAGTATATTTGACTTTGCCATCTATTGTTATCTCTAAAGTTGTGGCATGTTCCATAAATTGCGGCCGCAAATCCCCCATAGAAATAGAAAGAATAAGATAAAGCTCCGGTAATATGGATAGCCTAACTATTGAACAGTTTGGACTAGAGATGCGTTTTTCTACATTGTAATGGACACTGTGCAACCTTTGGTAAGATGCTGGCAGGCTATTCGGCTGCACTACAGCAATGTCAAGTCAGCCCGTGCTCATGCCATGGTTCTCACAGCTGGGGGAAGTGAAATGATAGGCTACAATGACTTTGCTCATGATGCACGCCGCAAATGATATGTAACAATAGCCTGAGCACATCAGACATGAAACGAAACACCAATACAAATGTAATAAGATCACAAAATAGATAAACAAGCTTGTGGAATTTTCTTTCACGGTTGCCTTTTCATTAAAGGATAGACACTTGTGATTTCTAGATGCACCAATCAAAGCAGTGTTGCGTGGTCAAAATCATTCATCTTGGGGCGACGGGGGAGTGGGGTTCCAAAATGCAATCATATCACACGCAATTTAACCATTTATAAAATAGTCATACATTTTTTATATAATTATACAGACTAGCTGAAAAATTTGTGAAACTTAACAAATTATCCAATGGGTTATGATAATTTGCTGGTAAAAAAGTGGAGGTGCAAAAACATAAGTTTGCACCCCCTATTTTAATTTGCTCCATGGCTCAGGCGGCCAAATGTAGGCTACAGCGAAAAGCTGTTTGGCTCAGCAAAAGATTATCAATTATATTGCTCAGCTCAGTCTCAACTAGCAAAGAGGTAGAACTTTGTAGGTGTTTCTGATTAATAAATAATGCCATGCTAAAACCCAGCCCTGAAAAGAGACGAAGTAAAAAGTATTAGCACATCGTAGGGGAAACACACGGCATTGGCACAGAAAATATCAGAAGTTACCACTTCGGATTTCCACTTCAACCCCAAATACTGTAAATCATACTTTGACTAAAATGATGACTTATTAACTTAAATTGTTGTGCAACATCATGGGTAAGCTATGGGCATCATCTTTCAACTCTTGTGGGAGTTTAAAACTGCAAAAATGTCTCTCCATCCAATGGCAAAATGAGTAGAATTGCAGGAAATTATCTGTAAAACTGACATTTGTTCTCTAAGAATTGCATTAAAACATACATTTTTCTCTCCTAAAATGTTATTCCGCGAGGTGGGGGCCCCCCCAACCAAATCTCATTTAGGGCCTCCAAAAAGCTAGAGCTGGCCCTGCTTTATCTCAATAAAAGGCATCAATCTTTGCCCTCTACACTGACTTAGTGTGATCAGTCATTACTCCGTGTATTGATTTTGCTCTCTCAGAAACATGGTCATGCATGTTACATTTGCCAGTGGTTTGACACCACTTACCAGTATCTTACATTTGTCTACAGATTTTCAGATTCTGCCTGACTTTGTGTTCCACCAAAAGCCAATTGTTTTAATGTGTTATTTAGGATACACAGTATATTGTATATTGAGTATTGTGTATGAGATGAGATCTCCTTGGACTATCCCATGTGAAATAGATTAACAAGGATTGCGATGGTAGAATACTGTATATTTGTTTGATTTGTCTTGAATCGTAAAGATATAGAGCTTATTTGTTTTGAGTTAGATGTAAGATATTGACAACATATTGTGTGATTACTCTATGATGTTCTATGACCCCAAGGCTCTGAATCATAGAGCCTTTGGTGGGTTTCTATTGATTTAAGAGGTTAGAAATCCCCATACAGGTATTCCTAACCACCTCTGAGCCCATGTCATAGCCATTTCCCACTCTGGGCTAGAGTGGATGTGTAGCCATTCTCCTACGATTTCCCTCTGAATCCATTTGAACTGTGTTACTGTAGCACAGTGGGGGCGATGGGGGGATGTGGAGTGTGACACAGAGGTAAAATAATTTGAAACAATGACAGCCCCCTCCCCCTCTCCCTCTTCATCAATCAAAGTCCTGATACAAATCGGAGAGATTGATCTCTCTTTCTCATGGGGCTGACACCAGCAGAGCTCAGGCGAAGCTTGTTTAACAAGCGCCATCCTCGCTACCAATATTTTATTTAAAAACATTTTCCCCCCATAAGGCACCTCGTAGGGCAGTACTGGCGGTATATATTAGCCATAACTTATTTTTAAAGGCTGGATTTATAGACCCTGGAGTGGAGATATATGACAGCCCTGTTGGTATTAATTATTCCAAAACAATTTGATAGATCTGATTTATTAATTCTGGGACACGAGCGCGCTTACAGCAGAGATTGCTTGTAAAGGTTGGATTTATCATGTTGGCATTTGGCTAGACGATGCTCTACTCCTCTCTCTCAATGCAGTTGTTCATGGCTCTGTCCTTTAGGGGTTTTTCTCTTGGAAGAGACAGAATTCAAAAATGCCCTTTTCGTCTGTCTTTCCCCTTTTTTTCAATGAGAGAAAGGATTGTGTTACTAAGAGATTACAGTCTTGCTCACAAACGTACACACACAACCCCTGTCAGTGATTGTGAGACACAGTGTGCAGACTCTGCTTGTGGAACATGCATGGTATAGCACACAAATGAAAGGTCAGGCCCATCAACATCCATCTACAATCCAAACAGCAGAGCCTCCACCCATGAGAGGAAGGAAAGGCACAAGCACTGAAGTGGGTTTAGCTGCTCAATCTGCTCCAAATGAATTACACTTTCATGAATTAATCAATAAAGAAAATAGTTGATTCCCGTTGGATTCTGCCACTATGGAAGCGATGGATAGTTGCTCTGTAGGCTGCAGCAGTAACCTGGTAAACCTGCAGGTGAGAACCCTGTCCTAGATGCTGAGCCATCACAAGTAAAGAGTTGATGTAACCAAACCCTTGATATTGACTTATAAAGCCAGGTCTGGGCCTTTAGACCCAGCTTATTAACCATGGAGCCATCTCTGTAGGACTTTAATAGAGTTGACAGGTCATTAAAAATATATATACACTACTGTTCAAAAGTTTGGGGTCACTTAGAAATGTCCTTGTTTTTTTGTCCATTAAAATAACATCAAATTGATCAGAAATACAGTGTAGACATTGTTAATGTTGTAAAGGGCTATTGTAGCTGGAAACGGCAGATTTGTAATGGAATATCTACTTTGGCGTACAGAGGCCCATTATCAGCAACCATCAGTCCTGTGTTCCAATGGCACGTTGTGTTTGCTAATCCAAGTTTATCATTTAAAAAGGCTAATTGATCATTAGAAAACCCTTTTGCAATTATGTTAGCACAGCTGAAAACTGTTGTACTGATTAAAGAAGCAATAAACTGGCCTTCTTGAGACTAGTTGAGTATCTGGAGCATCAGCAATTGTGGGTTCGATTACACAATCAAAATGGCCAGAAACAATTAACTTTCTTCTGAAACTCGTCAGTCTATTCTTGTTCTGCGAAATGAAGGCTATTCCATGTGAGAAATTGCCAAGAAACTGAAGATCTCGTACAACACTGTTGTAATGATGTCATGTCATAGTATTGTGAGGACAGAGGTAGAGTTACGAGATAAGTGGTTTGGGGTCATGAAGTCTACATTCCTTATGTCAAGGTAGATTAGTGATGCTAGGTGAAAAATCTGTCGATGTGCCCTTGAGCAAGGCACTTAACCCTAATTGCTCCTGTAAATCGCTCTGGATAAGAGCGTCTGCTAAATGACGTAAATGTAAATGTAAATGTTTAGGATAGCATGAGTGATGGGCAGGATAGTGGCTTGGGGTAAAGAGTGATGAACATCAAAGACAGGGAGTGCCCATGGAGACTTACCAGATGTATGCCAGGAAGAGGGTAATAGAAGGTATATAAGGTAGAGTGTTTCCTTTGTTCAAGTTAGTTCGTAACACCAAGGGCAAAGCTCTGGTCATTGTTGTAACGAACCCGGTATCGATCATTAAACATTTGCATTAACTATCTACAAAATGTCTAAGTATATCCTTGCATCCTTGATTCTTTGATACCCGAGAAACTCATCATAACAGATTGGCGTCACCAACAAAATGCAGTCTACAGCTCAACTAACAGATAAGCAGACTATCATTTTTTGGATTATGTCAAAATCTGTTTATCTGTGGTAAAGCTGAACTGTAACGAACTTTAAAATTCAATATTTTTAAAGGGGGACGATGAGTGGTATTGAGTTATTTAGTGGGATGTAAGGAGGAATATATAATTTGACTATTACATGGTGCTATGATTCAAATTAGGGTGTGGTCGAAGTAAGGAGTAAATGCAACAGAATAGTGAGAGATAAGGCTCAGGGCACCTTTAATATGATTTAAAAGATTATATTATAAAGAGAGATTAGGCGCAGAGCACCTGTAATATGATTTAAAACATTATATTATAAAGAGAGTGGATGATTCCATTGAATGGGCTCAGGTAAACCCTTGATGTTAGAGACATCATAAAGAGAGTGGGCGGAAGGCATCCTTAATGTATTGTACATTATAAAGATAGTGGGTTTTTAGTCCCGTAGTGTGAAAGACATTATAAAAGAGAGGAATGGGTTACGGACCTTTTGACATAATAAATCGTCATAAAATGAATTACTCAAAACGACGAGGCGATGGAGCCAATGACATGTAACATATTGAATCATAGCACCAAAATGACATTTAAAGGCGAACTACATTTTAAAAACATTTTCAGAAGTGGATATTTGATGGAAGTGTTTACTTACTAACATTGCATGTTACTAACATTGCATGAAATAATAATAGTGATACGTAAGCATAGAGGTGATAATGAATATCCTCAGGAGAGTAGTTAAAAGGGGTATATAGAGCTTGATGTTATTGTAGAAAGTAGTGGAAAAGTCTGTGTTTTCTGGGACAGGCATGGCAGTGTCCTTGGAAATTACAGCATGTTTTTTTGGTTCCGCTGAGAGAATGAAGGAGAGGCTGATTTGGGTTGAATGAGGATTGTTAAACTAACTAAAGGATTATTTGATGTGAGTATCTATAAGTTTCTAATGTTCTATATGGAGTTGTGACGATGTGGAAATAGTAATGACAAAATCATAATTAGAGGGTTTGTATTATTGTATATGTTTGTATTAAACTTGCTCACCCGAACATAGACGTACGTAATGGGTGGGAAAGTAATTAATATGGGTTTTCTAAGTTTATATCGTTGTTGGATCATGTGATAGTGGAATAAACTGACCATAAGTAATGTTGTTTTAGACGTAATGTATAATATAGTACAAAGCCAATAGAGGGTTCAATTGAACTAATTATCATGGTAGAGCTAACGTAGTAAAGTGATGGAACTTCATTTTGTATCAGAGGGTAAGATGAGAAATCATTGTAATGGCGCTATTTGTGGAATTTATTTATCATTTCAATGGCATGGAGTAACAATCTGCATTTATGAGTGTAAATTCCACTGCTGATGTGTTGATTGAATGGGTACGACGGAGTATTTGGTTTGGTGATGTTGAATGTATGATTTGAAGCGTGTGTGGTTTAAATAGCAGGACTCTTGTAGCTCGGTTGGTGGAGAATGGTGCTTGCAACGCCAGGGTTGTGTGTTCGATTCACAAGGGGGGCTAGTATAACTATAAAAAATGTATGAGCTCACTAATTGTGGGTCGCTCGGGATAGGAGCGTCTGCTAAATGACTAAAATGTAAAACTTTTAACGGGTATGGAGAGAAGAGTGCGTGGTAGTACTTTTTTTGGGCATTGAATAAGGTTTTGCTAGATTAAACGAGTGAGAATGGTGGAATATGTCTATAAATAAATTGGATCGTGATAAATGGATGATTTCAATATATGATGGTAAACTACAGCAAGTGTTTGGTGTTACTTGTAGCCTACTTAGAAAGGATAGTTGACTAGATCTCATTCATTCTGATAATGGCGGAGTGATGGTCTTTAGCCAACTCTCTTGCTATCTCTCTCAGAATGACCTTCTTGATCCAAACCAGTCAGGTTTCAGGACTGGTCATTCAACTGAGACTGCTCATCTCTGTGTCACGGAGGCTCTCCGCACTGCTAAAGCTAACTCTCTCTCCTCTGCTCTTGTCCTTCTAGACCTGTCTGCTGCCTTTGATACTGTGAACCATCAGATCCTCCTCTCCACCCTCTCCGAGCTGGGCATCTCCGGCGCGGCTCACTCCTGGATTGCGTCCTACCTGACCGGTCGCTCCTACCAAGTGGCGTGGCGAGAAGCTGTCTCCGCACCACGTGCTCTCACCACTGGTGTCCCCCAGGGCTCAGTTCTAGGCCCTCTCCTTTTCTCCCTATACACCAAGTCACTTGGCTCTGTCATATCCTCACATGGCCTCTCCTATCATTGCTACGCTGACGATACACAACTAATCTTCTCCTTTCCCCCTTCTGATAACCAGGTGGCGAATCGCATCTCTGCATGTCTGGCCGACATATCAGTATGGATGACTGATCACCACCTCAAGCTGAACCCTGACAAGACGGAGCTGCTCTTCCTCCCAGGGAAGGACTGCCCGTTCCATGATCTCGCCATCACGGTTGACAACTCCGTTGTGTCCTCCTCCCAGAGTGCGAAGAGCCTTGGCGTGACCCTGGACAACACCCTGTCGTTCTCCGCTAACATCAAGGCGGTGACCCGATCCTGCAGGTTCACGCTCTACAACATTCGGAGAGTACGACCCTGCCTTACACAGGAAGCGGCACAGGTCCTAATCCAGGCACTTGTCATCTCCCGTCTGGATTACTGCAACTCGCTGTTGGCTGGGCTCCCTGCCTGTGCCATTAAACCCCTACAACTCATCCAGAATGCCGCAGCCCGTCTGGTGTTCAACCTTCCCAAGTTCTCTCACGTCACCCCCCTCCTCCGCACACTCCACTGGCTTCCAGTTGAAGCTCGCATCCGTTACAAGACCATGGTGCTTGCCTATGGAGCAGTGAGGGGAACGGCACCTCCGTACCTTCAGGCTCTGATCAGTCCCTACACCCAAACGAGGGCATTGCGTTCATCCACCTCTGGCCTGCTGGCTCCCCTTCCTCTGCGGAAGCATAGTTCCCGCTCAGCCCAGTCAAAACTGTTCGCTGCTCTGGCACCCCAATGGTGGAACAAGCTCCCTCACGACGCCAGGACAGCAGAGTCACTCACCACCTTCCGGAGACATTTGAAACCCCACCTCTTTAAGGAATACCTGGGATAGGATGACGTAATCCTTCTACCCCCCCAAAAAAAAAAAAAAAAAAAAAAAAAAGTGGTTAACCCACTGGCTATAGGGTGAATGCACCAATTTGTAAGTCGCTCTGGATAAGAACGTCTGCTAAATGACTTAAATGTAAATGTTAAATGTAATGGTTTCATTGTGTGGCTATGATCTTAGTTGATTACAGGGAAATTGAATGTAGTTTAGGACGCACAGAAAAGCGAATGTCTTATATTCATGGGAAGTGAAGCAAGGGAACTAAGACAATTATAGAAATATAAAAAATAAAAAAACTAGGGATAATGTAGCTTTGTTAGAAGTATTATGGGCATACTGTCGTAATAAATAAACTGAACATACATGACGTTACTAGAGCAATTTAGGATGGTTAATGTGGTTACATTAGTTTTTAAACCCTATGATAGAGGTTAATGTATAACGCTGTTTGAGTGTGTGTTAATTTGTCTACTAGTAAAACATGGAAGAATGTCCATGTTTTTGTCTGCGGGTGTTAACCATTGGGGCTTGCTGAAACGTGAGAGCGCTGTAAGGGACATTATGGGTTACGTTAGGTGTACAAGGATCAATGGTTGCTGTGGAGAAGGAAGTCATAGGGGGTTGAATGTTATCGGTGTGAGATGGCTAGCTAGTTAGCGGTGAGAGCTAGTGCGGTTTTCATTAGGTGACGTCACCTGCTCTATGAACTGGAAGTAGTTGCTTTGCAAGGATCGCGGATTTTGTATGGTGTGGCGATGGTGAATGTTGTCTATGTGTAGAGGGTCCCTGGTTCAAACCCAGAGAGGGATAGAAAGCAAAACTTTTACATTGTGGATATTGACATAGATTAATAGGTGACATGATAAACATTTTGTGAAAGGGATTGTCTTACCGACACATAGTTAATTGTATAACATAGTAATTAAAGTTGCATAGCTTTGAATTGGATGTTTTATTTGTTTTGACTATAACTTCACAGTAATTTGTCATCTGTTGAGGTACCGTTATAAGGAAAATTAGCGGTAGAGTATGATAGATATTGTAGAGGGTTTAAAAAGTAAGTAAGTTAATTGGGTAATGAGACAGGTTGACTTGATGTTGAATGGGATTGTTTAATAGAAGTAATTATTTCTATTTAGGTGAATGAGAATATGTTATTAGGTAGTATTGCTTTGTGGAGACGATTTACTAATGAAGAACACGTCTAGATAGGTGAATATGGAACGTTATTTGATCATTGGTAATTATTATTATGACATTATATAGTTTGTTTAAACAGCGGTGAGTTATGACGACGGTTCATTACTTCTGATAACGATAATCTGTTTATAGTACGTTGAACGATGGGAGATAGTTGTTGCTGTTGGCCTGATGGATTAAGTAGACATCTTTTTGTGGGTTTTGGATTATAAAACAATAGGTTTATATTTAAAACATCAATGCAACAGTTTGCGAAAGGGGTTATAGGTTTATAGTAGAAGGTGTAGTTAACTTAATAAACGTGGTATTATCCAGTGTTTTGTGAGTTTTCTTTGTTTGTTTTTTTGAATTGATGGAAGTCTCCTATAGCATTATGATAAGGGGAGAGTAGGAGACAACGTAGCGAACAAATTTTAAATAGATGCCTGGGATAAAATATCAAGTCTTACACAAAGTAAGTCAGGGTATTGGATAATGTATGAAATTTGACATTTAGAGGGAAGTTAGGAACAATAAAAGGGGAAACTGATATTTCCTAGGTTGTTGATAAAGTAAACGAATACAAAGTGTCTAAGTATATCCTTGCATCCTTGATTCTTTGATACCGAGAAACTCATCATAACAACTGTGTACTACTCCCTTCACAGAACAGCACAAACTGGCTCTAACCAGAATAGAAAGTGGGAGGGTGGTGGGAGTGGGAGGCCCCGGGAGGCCCCGGTGCACAACTGAGCAAGAGGACAAATACATTAGAGTGTCTAATTTGAGAAATAGACGCCTCACAGGTCCTCAACTGGCAGATTCATTAAATAGTACCCACAAAACACCAGTCTCAACGTCAACAGTGAAGAGGCGACTCCGGGATGCTGACCTTCTAGGCAGAGTTGCAAAGAAAAAGCCATATCTCACACTGGCCAATAAAAAGAAAAGATTAAGATGGGCAAAAGAACACAGACACTGGACAGAGGAAGATTGGAAAAAAGTGTTATGGACAGACGAATCGAAGTTTGAGGTGTTCGGATCACAAAGAAGAACATTTGTGAGACGCAGGCCAAATGAAAAGATGCTGGAGGAGTGCTTGATGCCATCTGTCCATAACATCTCATGGTGGAGGCAATGTGATGGTCTGGGAGTGCTTTGGTGGTGGTAAAGTGGCAGATTTGTACAGGGTAAAATGGATCTTGAAGAAAGAAGGCTATCACTCCATTTTGCAACGCCATGCCATACCCTGTGGACAGCGCTTGATTGGAGACAATTTCCTCCTACAACAGGACAATGACCCAAAGCACAGCTCCAAACTATGCAATAACTATTTAGGGAAGAAGCAGTCAGCTGGTATTCGGTCTATAATGGAGTGGCCAGCACAGTCACCGGATCTCAACCCTATTGAGCTGTTGTGAGAGCAGCTTGACCGTATGGTACGTAAGAAGTGCCCATCAAGCCAATCTTCAGGAAGCATGGGGTGAAATCTCTTCAGATTACCTCAACAAATTGACAACTAGAATGCCAAAGGTCTGCAAGGCTGTAATTGCTGCAAATGGAGGATTCTTTGATGAAAGCAAAGTTTGAAGGACACAATTATTATTTCAATTAAAAATCATTATTTCTAACCTTGTCAATGACTACAGTTCCTATTCATTTTAATATATTTCCTATTCAAACTCATTTCATGTATGTTTTCATGGAGAACAAGGACATTTCTAAGTGACCCCAAACTTTTGAACGGTAGTGTGTATGTGTGTGTGTATATACACTGCTCAAATAAATTAAGGGAACACTAAAATAACACATCCTAGATCTGAATGAATGAAATAATCTTATTAAATTATTTTTTCTTTACATAGTTGAATGTGCTGACAACAAAATCACACAACAATTATCAATGGAAATCAAATTTATCAACCCATGGAGGTCTGGATTTGGAGTCACACTCAAAATTAAAGTGGAAAACCACACTACAGGCTGATCCAACTTTGATGTAATGTCCTTAAAACAACTCAAAATGAGGCTCAGTAGTGTGTGTGGCCTCCACGTGCCTGTATGACCTCCCTACAACGCCTGGGCATGCTCCTGATGAGGTGGCGGATGGGATCTCCTCCCAGACCTGGACTAAAGCATCCGCCAACTCCTGGACAGTCTGTGGTGCAACGTGGCGTTGGTGGATGGAGCGAGACATGATGTCCCAGATGTGCTCAATTGGATTCAGGTCTGGGGAACGGGCGGGCCAGTCCATAGCATCAATGCCTTCCTCTTGCAGGAACTGCTGACACACTCCAGCCACATGAGGTCTAGCATTGTCTTGCATTAGGAGGAACCCAGGGCCAACCGCACCAGCATATGGTCTCACAAGGGGTCTGAGGATCTCATCTCGGTACCTAATGGCAGTCAGGCTACCTCTGGCGAGCACATGGAGGGCTGTGCGGCCCCCCAAAGAAATGCCACCCCACACCATGACTGACCCACCGCCAAACTGGTCATGCTGGAGGATGTTGCAGGCAGCAGAACGTTCTCCACGGCATCTCCAGACTCTGTCACGTCTGTCACATGTGCTCAGTGTGAACCTGCTTTCATTTGTGAAGAGCACAGGGCGCCAGTGGCGAATTTGCCAATCTTGGTGTTCTCTGGCAAATGCCAAACGTCCTGCACAGTGTTGGGCTGTAAGCACAACCCCCACCTGTGGACATCGGGCCCTCATACCACCCTCATGGAGTCTGTTTCTGACCGTTTGAGCAGACACATGCACATTTGTGGCCTGCTGGAGGTCATTTTGCAGGGCTCTGGCAGTGCTCCGCCTGCTCCTCCTTGCACAAAGGCGGAGGTAGCGGTCCTGCTGCTGGGTTGTTGCCCTCCTACGGCCTCCTCCACATCTCCTGATGTACTGGCCTGTCTCCTGGTAGCGCCTCCATGCTCTGGACACTACGCTGACAGACACAGCAAACCTTCTTGCCACAGCTCGCATTGATATGCCATCCTGGATGAGCTGCACTACCTGAGCCACTTGTGTGGGTTGTAGACTCCGTCTCATGCTACCATTAGAGTGAAAGCACCGCCAGCATTCAAAAGTGACCAAAACATCAGCCAGGAATCATAGGAACTGAGAAGTGGTCTGTGGTCACCACCTGCAGAACCACTCCTTTATTGGGGGTGTCTTGCTAATTGCCTATAATTTCCACCTGTTGTCTATTCCATTTGCACAACAGCATGTGACATTTATTGTCAATCAGTGTTGCTTCCTAAGTGGACAGTTTGATTTGACAGTGTGATTGACTTGGAGTTACATTGTGTTGTTTAAGTGTTCCCTTTATTTTTTTGAGCAGTGTATATATATATATATATATATATATATATATATATATATATATATATATATATATATATATATATATATATACATAAAGCACAATAAAAATGCTGGCTATATATAGATAACGTCCCTTATGACATGTAACCTTCAAGGGGCAATCAGCTGTTGCTACATCCATTAATAAATTAATGATATGTACCCATTGATTCTTGAAGAATATAACTTATAAATGCCTCATGAGCTTAGTTCAACTGCCGTACCCCAATCAGAACCCTAAATATATGCTTGTTTTCACTCCAAGGTATGTAAACAAAGCAAATATAAACAAACATTATATTGCCTCAATTTGGTTAAAACTATAATTGTATTATCATGGATGGTCAGTCCTTGCATCCATAGCTCTGTCTATGAATTTACATTTTAGTCATTTAGCAGACGCGCTTATCCAGAGCGAGTGCGTACATTTTTCATACTGGCCACCCGTGGGAATTGAACCCACAACCCTGGCGTTGCAAGTGCCATGCTCTACCAACTGAGCTACAGGAGGGCCTTGATGGTTTAATTTCTCCAGCCCCATCCCTCAGCTTTTTACCGAAAACAGGGGTGGGGAGAACACTTTGTTATTTTTTCAACTGCTGATTGCCGCTTTAAGAATTATTTCCTTCCTGGCTGTATCATTAAAATGAGTCAGAAAACACCTCTGATGAAATGCCACCCCACACCATGACTGACCTTCCGCCAAACTGGTCATGCTGGAGGATGTTGCAGGCAGCAGAACGTTCTCCACGGCATCTCCAGACTCTGTCACGTCTGTCACATGTGCTCAGTGTGAACCTGCTTTCATCTGTGAAGAGCACAGGGCGCCAGTGGCGAATTTGCCAATCTTGGTGTTCTCTGGCAAATGCCAAACGTCCTGCACGGTGTTGGGCTGTAAGCACAACCCCCACCTGTGGACATCGGGCCCTCATACCACCCTCATGGAGTCTGTTTCTGACCGTTTGAGCAGACACATGCACATTTGTGGCCTGCTGGAGGTCATTTTGCAGGGCTCTGGCAGTGCTCCGCCTGCTCCTCCTTGCACAAAGGCGGAGGTAGCGGTCCTGCTGCTGGGTTGTTGCCCTCCTACGGCCTCCTCCACATCTCCTGATGTACTGGCCTGTCTCCTGGTAGCGCCTCCATGCTCTGGACACTACGCTGACAGACACAGCAAACCTTCTTGCCACAGCTCGCATTGATGTACCATCCTGGATGAGCTGCACTACCTGAGCCACTTGTGTGGGTTGTAGACTCCGTCTCATGCTACCATTAGAGTGAAAGCACCGCCAGCATTCAAAAGTGACCAAAACATCAGCCAGGAAGCATAGGAACTGAGAAGTGGTCTGTGGTCACCACCTGCAGAACCACTCCTTTATTGGGGGTGTCTTGCTAATTGCCTATAATTTCCACCTGTTGTCTATTCCATTTGCACAACAGCATGTGAAATTTATTGTCAATCAGTGTTGCTTCCTAAGTGGACAGTTTGATTTGACAGTGTGATTGACTTGGAGTTACATTGTGTTGTTTAAGTGTTCCCTTTCTTTTTTTGAGCAGTGTATATATATATATATATATATATATATATATATATATATATATATATATATATACATAAAGCACAAGAAAAAAGCTGGCTATATATAGATAACGTCCCTTATGACATGTAACCTTCAAGGGGCAATCAGCTGTTGCTACATCCATTAATAAATTAATGATATGTACCCATTGATTCTTGAAGAATATAACTTATAAATGCCTCATGAGCTTAGTTCAACTGCCGTACCCCAATCAGAACCCTAAATATAAGCTTGTTTTCACTCCAAGGTATGTAAACAAAGCAAATATAAACAAACATTATATTGCCTCAATTTGGTTAAAACTATAATTGCATTATCATGGATGGTCAGTCCTTGCATCCATAGCTCTGTCTATGAATTTACATTTTAGTCATTTAGCAGACGCTCTTATCCAGAGCGACTTACAGTTAGTGAGTGCGTACATTTTTCATACTGGCCCCCCGTGGGAATTGAACCCACAACCCTGGCGTTGCAAGCACCATGCTCTACCAACTGAGCTACAGGAGGGCCTTGATGGTTTAATTTCTCCAGCCCCATCCCTCAGCTTTTTACCGAAAACAGGGGTGGGGAGAACGCTTTGTTATTTTTTCAACTGCTGATTGCCGCTTTAAGAATTATTTCCTTCCTGGCTGTATCATTAAAATGAGTCAGAAAACACCTCTGAGCCACTCCCCTGAGGATGCTGTCTGCCATGAACCACCATGTCTTCACATTTCATTTTACTCTGGTTTGAACTGAGCTCTGGTTTGGCTGTTATGTCCTTGATGGGATGATGGAACTGAATATGAAGATATTAATGCAGAAAGAATCACACAAATGCACGTATTGTAATATTACTGAGATAGGCTGACACAACCACAGTCATTTGTTTGCTTCCTCTTTGAAATATGTAATAGGCATATTGTATATTGTAGCAAGCCTTGACAAGCCTTGCCAGAACTGGCAGTGTACATTATCTTTACCATATTATGTATAAATATATTACATGCATCCTTGTATTAATATAAAGAGAGTATCTGCATCTTTGAGGTAGAGCACTGTGAAAAAAGATAACCACTAGAATTCTATAAAAATACTAACTTTGGCATGCGGTTGTTAGTCAATGTCAAGGAGCGATTTAGCCGGCTCATTGGGAGCGTTCACATTAGCAGATGTGTCAGGCTCAGACAAAGTTTGCTATCAGTAATGGGCCAAATATTCCAGTCTCCAGCTCCTCTCCTCCGTGCCGCGGCCAAGCCACGCTCTGCCCAATTAATTCTGCGGTCTTAATGACCCTCGAAGGTGACTCGCTAGATAAGTGCGATTACACTGGAAACAAGTGTGCTGCCAATTAGGTCTCAAATTTCCCTCCATCTCCTGCTGTGGCTCCACTCCTCCCAGAGGGTCAGCCTGTTTGTGACTTCATTAGCCGGGTTCTAAAAGGGGAAATTAACACTGAATACAGTTAACACCTCCCAGAGCACAGATAAGAGTCAGAAACAAAGTGTTTGTCCATAGACCCTTGGAAATAAAGACACTTACTGTGGAATGTGACTGTAGGCTGCAGGGTTAACTATTGAAAATAATTTTAACTACTAAAACATGCGATTTCAAAAATTATCCATGATCTAGTAAAATGTGTTACGGTATATTGATTCCAATTCACATGGATTTGTGCTTCTTCATGCGGAACCAGATCATTTTGATGTTGATCATGACACACAGGCCTTAACGTTCCTCCCCCTCCTCTCTCTCTCTCTCTCTCTCTCTCTCGCGCTCACTCTCGCTCTCTCTCTGTCTCTCTCTCTCTTTTATTTCGGTTTTAGGTTTTATTTATTCGCACCAAAGTAAATAACTTAAAGACAAAACAATAAAGGAAAAAAACGGATAAAAAAGGTGTGCAGGTGAGATTGGAAACCCAAAAGGGCTTATATGAAAACCACACCACAAATATAAGTACAAAAAAAAAGTTTGCTCAATCAGTTAAACAAAGCATATGAATTATAATTGTACATGATATACTCACTCTCTCTTCCATTGTGTTTTCTCCGTACAGGTTGTTAATGAGAAACCCTTTGTATGAAGACGTCTGTGGCACAGTCACTTGTTGTCAGCCAGAAGACAGTGTATGAGTAATGGGTGTGACTAATGATGGTTGGCATCTCCCATTCGGGTCCCTCCCTGCCATCTGTCCCCTGCCACCCCTCAGGTGCACTGGGGCACTCACAGCAGGTCTCAGTAATCACACACTCGCTCAGTTCTTCCCCCTCCTCAAGCAGCCAAACCACACACTCCACACTCCTCCAAGTGACACAAACCCAGCTGTGCCACCTCACCGCCGCCACATACTGTTGTGCCATTGGAAAGCAGAGAGAGACTGTGGGCTGGATGCACTCACCTTCAGCGCTCTGGGTCAAGTAATTACAACTGAATGCTTTCCAAAGTGTCTGGGAAATTGCCTGTAAGATCCACCACCATATTTTACAGTAGGTATGACGTAGTTTTCGGCATATGCATCTTTTTTTCTATCAAACCCATCACTGGTGTGCGTGGCCAAAGAGCTCAATTTTCATGTCATCCAACAAATGTAAAAGCCTGGAGTTTGCTTAATGGCATTGGCACTTGGATTGGAACCGGTGCTATTGTCAGATGAGATGAAAATAGAGCTCTATGGCCACGCAGACCATTGGTTGGGTTGGCGTCGACAGAAAGATGCATATGCAGAAAGTACCTCATACCTAATGTAAAATATGGTGGTGGATCTTTGATGTTATGGGGCAATTTTGCTTCCATTGTTCCGGTTGCCCTTGTTAATTAAGGTCAACGGCATCATTAACTTTACACAGCACAAGGATATTTTAGCCAAAAACCTGGTTGCCTCTGCCAGGAGGCTGAAACTTGGCCGCAAGTAAATCTTCCAGCAAGACAATAACCCCAATCACACATCAAAATCCACAAAAAAATAGAATAATACCACAAAAGCAACATTTTGTAATGGCCATCTCAGTCTCCGGACTTCAACCCCATTGAAAACCTGTGGTTTGAATTGAACAGGGCAGTCCATAAGCGCAGACAAAGGATATCAAGGATCTGGAAAGATTCTCTATGGAGGAATGGTCTAAGATCCCTCCCAATGTGTTCTCCAGTATCATAAAACATTTTAGAAAAAGGCATAGTGCCGTTATCCTCAGAAGGGGAGGGTGCTGGAGTATTGAAAACAAGGGTGCCAATAATAATCTTTTTGAGAATTTTATATTTTTTTACTTCTTAAACAAAATATTTTTCTTTGAGCAATTGTATTAGTATAAAATTATAGAATTTTCACATTTTGTGTGCATACAATATAGCTCAGAATTTCAATGATTTATTTTATACTGTCTTTTTTGCTCATTTTTATCAAGGGTGCCAATAATTTCGGAGGTGACTAGCTCTCAATTTCTTAACAATGTTGACCTATAAGCTCAAGAGAAAGCATTTACAACAGAAAAGCTCTTAGGTGGTGCAGGAAAGAAAAACAAGATGTACGAGTAAGTTGGAAGGAAGAGAGGATAAATGTTTCCAGGATGTCAGTGGTGGCTTTAGATAAGAGGGAGAAGTCTGGCTGAATCTCATTACTTTTTCCTTTAGATCTGCCCCTGGAGCCAACTGAATCATTCTGAGGGACTGGAAATTGGTCTTCAATAAGGGAGAATTAATCCTTGGGCCCTGTCTGATTTTAATGTAGTTTTGACTACAATCTTTTCAATCACATGAGCAGTATACCTGTTTGTGCTGTGTTTATTACCTTAGCCACATGTTGTTAAGGTCAAGTTACGCATGACTGGAGAGGGAGAAGGGGGTAGCATTTCTGTATTGTAAACATAACCCATATAGAATCATCTTTACCATTGATCCAAGAAGTGTTTAAACCTTAACAATGGTTGAAGGCAGAGAGTAGTTGTTCCTATTCAACCATTCTATAGACTTCAGACTCTAGTCAACTTGTCACTCAAGTTGTTTACAAAGATATCTGATTCCACTCAGTGCTTATCATGAAATTTGGTTTACAATAAAAAAAGATGTACCTTTATTAGTATGATTTCCATGCATGAAAAAGAACAACAGAAGCCTCAGGTCATGGCATAATATCATCTGAAATTGCTCTAAATTGGTTAGGAGGTTTGGTTTTCATGAAGCCATTTGAAATAATGCAGGTGGATGTGTTTACTGCCAGAGTAGCCAGAGGCTCAGTCTGTCTGCCTTCAAGTCATTAGTGGAAGTTTGGCTGCACACATCCTTCAGGAGTTACCATAAATTGCCTCTGAAATGGTTGGAGTGGGTATGGATAAGAGATTTGCTTCTTTGACCAAAACTGTTAATGTTACAGGTAGTTAAGTATGTGTGGGTTTGTGGATAAAGCAAGTCAGCTTCAATATACAAGACTGATCATATATCTCTCAGCAGGTAATTATTGAGAGAGTACTGTAGTAGTCCAGGCATGGTTTGGTGTTCAGAGATATAGGCCTCAATGTTTACCGGAGTGAGAATCAATATCTGTCCAATGTGCAATATATATCATGTATGACATTGGATGTGGAAGTCATTGTTTTCAACACTGTGTTCTTCTCTTACGGTCTTTGCTCCCCGACTACATGGATATCCAGCGTCATTCAAAGGTGATATAGCCAATTCTTATTTCCCTGTGTATATGATACCTAGCTGGTCAAAGTTGGACGTGACCAAAAAAAATGTCCCTCATATACAGTGGGGAGAACAAGTATTTGATACACTGCCGATTTTGCAGGTTTTCCTACTTACAAAGCATGTAGAGGTCTGTCATTTTTTATCATAGGTACACTTCAACTGTGAGAGACGGAATCTAAAACAAAAATCCAGAAAATCACATTGTATGATTTTAAGTAATTAATTTGCATTTTATTGCATGACATAAGTATTTGATCACCTACCAACCAGTAAGAATTCCGGCTCTCACAGACCTGTTAGTTTTTCTTTAAGAAGCCCTCCTGTTCTCCACTCATTACCTATATTAACTGCACCTGTTTGAACTTGTTACTTGTATAAAAGACACCTGTCCACACACTCAATCAAAAAGACTCCAACCTCTCCACAATGGCCAAGACCAGAGAGCTGTGTAAGGACATCAGGGATAAAATTGTAGACCTGCACAAGGCTGGGATGGGCTACAGGACAATAGGCAAGCAGCTTGGAGAGAAGGCAACAACTGTTGGCGCAATTATTAGAAAATGGAAGAAGTTCAAGATGAAGGTCAATCATCCTCGGTCTGGGGCTCCATGCAAGATCTCACCTCGTGGGGCATCAATGATCATGAGGAAGGTGAGGGATCAGCCCAGAACTACACGGCAGGACCTGGTCAATGACCTGAAGAGAGCTGGGACCACAGTCTCAAAGAAAACCATTAGTAACACACTATGCCGTCATGGATTAAAATCCTGCAGCGCACGCAAGGTCCCCCTGCTCAAGCCAGCGCATGTCCATGCCCATCTGAAGTTTGCCAATGACCATCTGGATGATCCAGAGGAGGAATGGGAGAAGGTCATGTGGTCTGATGAGACAAAAATAGAGCTTTTTGGTCTAAACTCCACTCGCCGTGTTTGGAGGAAGAAGAAAGATGAGTACAACCCCAAGAACACCATCCCAACCGTGAAGCATGGAGGTGGAAACATCATTATTTGGGGATGCTTTTCTGCAAAGGGGACAGGACGACTGCACCGTATTGAGGGGAGGATGGATGGGGCCATGTATCGTGAGATCTTGGCCAACAACCTCCTTCCCTCAGTAAGAGCATTGAAGATGGGTCGTGGCTGGTTCTTCCAGCATGACCACGACCCTAAACACACAGCCAGGGCAACTAAGGAGTGGCTCCGTAAGAAGCATCTCAAGGTCCTGGAGTGGCCTTGCCAGTCTCCAGACCTGAACCCAATAGAAAATCTTTGGAGGGAGCTGAAAGTCCGTATTGCCCAGCGACAGCCCCGAAACCTGAAGGATCTGGAGAAGGTCTGTATGGAGGAGTGGGCCAAAATCCCTGCTGTAGTGTGTGCAAACCTGGTCAAGACCTACAGGAAACGTATGATCTCTGTAATTGCAAACAAAGGTTTCTGTACCAAATATTAAGTTCTGCTTTTCTGATGTATCAAATACTTATGTCATGCAATAAAATACAAATTAATTACTTAAAAATCATACAATGTGATTTTCTGGATTTTTGTTTTAGATTCCGTCTCTCACAGTTGAAGTGTACCTATGATAAAAAATTACAGACCTCTACATGCTTTGTAAGTAGGAAAACCTGCAAAATCGGCAGTGTATCAAATACTTGTTCTCCCCACTGTACAAAATAGCTCACCCTTTATGAGACTATGGCTGTTTTATAGAGGTTACTGTATATACAGGCTGAGGCTATGTCTGCTATGCCTGAATGTTTTCTGGGACATTCCTTTGTGTCCATAATCTCCTTTGGAGTCAATGAAATAAACATATCATTGGCGATTGGACACAGTTCATTTTGAAGAGTGCAAATCGATTTTCAGTATAACAGGATATGGAGAGCTGGTCTTGCATAGCCTATAGAGATTTTAGCATGGACTCCTGGTGCTTGCTGTCCACATACACAAGATATTTCTGCCAGAGAACCAATGGACCCTTATGGAAAAATCACATGATTGTGACATTTCCACATGTTTTGCACATGTGAAGTGCTCCAAAAACAAATGTTTTCACATGTGAAATGTCTCATGTCAAGTGTTCCAAAACCAAACTTTCACATGAAATTCATGTGGATTTTACGTAAGGGGAATGTCACAGCTTCTGATACATGGAAAAAAATGTAATGGACTGACTATGATTTCATTCCCTGATTCTTTCTCTGCCTTACTCTGTCCATGTATCTCGTTCTGAGATTTACACTAATATGAGCTGTAAGGCCCACATCTTAGCGTTAGCAGGAAAAAGTTATCAAGATTTTAAACAGTTGTAAAGTTTTAAAGGAATGACAGCATTTATTTTATGAGCAGGCGTATCTCCAGCATAGCAGAGGTCTTGTATTAGAGCTGTATAAAGCTGTCACTGATAATACCCTAACCCTATTATCAAAAGGAAATTTTTGTTTATGGTTACCTTGGAGGATGGTGGCTCTGCGAGAACAATTTAATGTGACCGAACAAAATGTTCCTCAGCTGAACAGGGTCTCTGATAATGTCCACACTGACCCTCATGTTTTTGGGTGAGCCTGTGATTTACAGAGACGAATATGAGTGCACTTGTATTTCTTTCATAATAACCTTGGCACGGTATATCAAACATTGCAATCATTTCATGCCATTTACAACAATATACCGTAAACCTAAAAATGCATATTCATCTGCCAACGACAGTCAATTTCCAACTTATCACCTACAGATATAGGATCTTAATTTGAGCCAGTTTGCTACAGCAGGAAAATAATAATAAAACCATTGAGGGTATGTTGACTGGCTGCATCACTGCTTGGTATGGCAACTTCTTGGCGTCCGTCCGCAAGGCGCTACAGAGGGTAGTGTGTACGGCCCAGTATACCACTGGGGCCGAGCTCCATGCCATCCAGGACCTCTATACCCGGCGGTGTCAGAGAAAGGCCTTGTCGAAGACTCCAGCCACCCAAGTCATAGAGTGTTCTCTCTGCTACCTCACGGCAAGCGGTACCGATGCACCAAGTCTGGAACCAACAGGACCCTGAAAAGCTTCTACCCCAAGCCATAAGTGGTTAACCAAATAGCTACCCAGACTATTTGCATTGACTCATCACATGCGCTGCTGCTACTGTTTATTATCTATCATGTTGCCTAGTCACTTTACCCCTACCTATATGTACATATCTACCTCAATAACCTCGTACCCCTGCACATCGACTCAGTACTGGTGCCTCATGTACAGTGAGGGAAAAAAAGTATTTGATCCCCTGCTGATTTTGTACGTTTACCCACTGACAAAAAAATGATCAGTCTATAATTTTAATGGTAGGTTTATTTGAACAGTGAGAGACAGAATAACAACAACAAAAATCCAGAAAAACGCATGTCAAAAATGTTATAAATTGATTTGCGTTTTAATGAGGGAAATAAGTATTTGACCCCCTCTCAATCAGAAAGATTTCTGGCTCCCAGGTGTCTTTTATACAGGTAACGAGCTGAGATTAGGAGCACACTCTTAAAGGTAGTGCTCCTAATCTCAGTTTGTTACCTGTATAAAAGACACCTGTCCACAGAAGCAATCAATCAATCAGATTCCAAACTCTCCACCATGGCCAAGACCAAAGAGCTCTCCAAGGATGTCAGGGACAAGATTGTAGACCTACACAAGGCTGGAATGGGCTACAAGACCATCGCCAAGCAGCTTGGTGAGAAGGTGACAACAGTTGGTGTGATTATTCGCAAATGGAAGAAACACAAAAGAACTGTCAATCACCCTCGGCCTGGGGCTCCATGCAAGATCTCACCTCGTGGAGTTGCAATGATCATGAGAACGATGAGGAATCAGCCCAGAACTACACGGGAGGATCTTGTCAATGATCTCAAGGCAGCTGGGACCATAGTCACCAAGAAAACAATTGGTAACACACTACGCCGTGAAGGACTGAAATCCTGCAGCGCCCGCAAGAAAGCACATATACATGCCCGTCTGAAGTTTGCCAATGAACATCTGAATGATTCAGAGGAGAACTGGGTGAAAGTGTTGTGGTCAGATGAGACCAAAATCGAGCTCTTTGGCATCAACTCAACTTGCCGTGTTTGGAGGAGGAGGAATGCTGCCTATGACCCCAAGAACACCATCCCCACCGTCAAACATGAAGGTGGAAACATTATGCTTTGGGCGTGTTTTTCTGCTAAGGGGACAGGACAACTTCACCGCATCAAAGGGACGATGGACGGCGCCATGTACCGTCAAATCTTGGGTGAGAACCTCCTTCCCTCAGCCAGGGCTTTGAAAATGGGTCGTGGATGGGTATTCCAGCATAACAATGACCCAAAACACACGGCCAAGGCAACAATGGAGTGGCTCAAGAAGAAGCACATTAAGGTCCTGGAGTGGCCTAGCCAGTCTCCAGACCTTAATCCCATAGAAAATCTGTGGAGGGAGCTGAAGGTTCGAGTTGCCAAACATCAAGCTCGAAACCTTAATGACTTGGAGAAGATCTGCAAAGAGGAGTGGGACAAAATCCCTCCTGAGATGTGTGCAAACCTGGTGGCCAACTACAAGAAACATCTGACCTCTGTGATTGCCAACAAGGGTTTTGCCACCAAGTACTAAGTCATGTTTTGCAGAGGGGTCAAATACTTATTTCCCTCATTAAAATGCAAATCAATTTATAACATTTTTGACATGCGTTTTTCTGGATTTTTTTGTTGTTATTCTGTCTCTCACTGTTCAAATAAACCTACCATTAAAATTATAGACTGATCATGTCTTTGTCAGTGGGCAAACGTACAAAATCAGCAGGGGATCAAATACTTTTTTCCCTCACTGTATATAGCCAAGTTATCTTTACTCATTGAGTATTTATTCCTTGTGTTATTATTTTTCTATATTTTTCTCTCTGCATTGTTGGGAAGGGCCAATAAGTAAGCATTTCACTGTTCGTCTACGCCTGTTGTTTACAAAGCATGTGACAAATATTATTTTATTTTCTTTTATTTGAAATTAAGATCCTATCTGTAGTATTAAAATCGTTCAGCAAGGGAGGGTGCTATGTCAACTGGTCCATTGCATCTGCTCTCTCCCCATAAAGGCAATTGTATTATCCCAAGATTCTCCTGCTCGACTGGAACATTCTGTCTTTGTCGCTTTGTAAATGCTTATGATCCAAAAAGCTTTATTTGTGAGATGAGATTATTTTTGTTTCCATGGTTACTGACCATATGTTTGATGGTGTACCAATTCAATGCATTAGAAATTAAAAGGAAATATTTGGTTCCAGGGAAATATGATGTTCTGCCAGATTAATGAATTAATCTGATGAAGCTGAACATCTGAGGATCTGTTCTGTAAAGCCAACAATGTAACCATATTTTCCTTCTACAGTCACTGCTCTCACTGATTACATTAAAAGTGTTGGACAATTGACACAAGTATATCCTCTGGCTGTCTTACTTGGCAAACAGAAAATAAAACAATGGTCTCAGAAGAAGGCTTAATTTTCTACCTCCTATAGGCCAACATTGCTGTCATTTACTGTCAGAATAAAGCACTCTGTTTTAAGATTTGTGCGTGTGTGCGTGTGTGTATGTGTGTGTGTGCACGCCTGCATGTATACAGTGGCTTGCGAAAGTATTCACCCCAATTGGCATTTTTCCTATTTTGTTGCCTTACAACCTGGAATTAAAATGGATTTTGGGGGGTTTGTATCATTTGATTTACACAACATGCCTACCACTTTGAAGATGCAAACTATTGTTTTATTGTGAAACAAACAAGAAATAAGACAAAAAAACTGAAAACTTGAGTGTGCATATCTATTGGGGTATGTCTCTTTAAGCTTGACACATCTAGCCACTGGAATTTTTGCCAATTCTTCAAGGCAAAACTGCTCCAGCTCCTTCAAGTTGGATGGGTTCCGCTGGTGTACAGCAATCTTTAAGTCATACCACAGATCCTCAATTTGACCATTCTAAGACATGTAAATGTTTCCCCTTAAACCACTCGAGTGTTGCTTTAGCAGAATGCTTAGGGTCATTGTCCTGCTGGAAGGTGAACCTCTGTCCTAGTCTCAAATCTCTGGAAGACTGAAACAGGCTTCCCTCAAGAATTTCCATGTATTTAGCGCCATCCATCATTCCTTCAATTCTGACCAGTTTCCCAGTCCCTACCGATGGAAAAACATCCCCACAGCATGACGCTGCCACCACCATGCTTCACTGTGGGGATGGTGTTCTCGGGGTGATGAGAGGTGTTGGGTTTGCGCCAGACATAGCGTTTTCCTTGATGGCCAAAAAGCTCAATTTTAGTCTCATCTGACCAGAGTACCTTCTTCCATATGTTTGGGGAGTCTCCCACATGCCTTTTGGCGAACACTGAACGTGTTTGCTTATTTTCTTCTTTAAGCAATGGCTTTTTTCTGGCCACTCTTCCGTAAAGCCCAGCTCTGTGGAGTGTACGGCTTAAAGTGATCCTATGGACAGATACTCAAATCTCCTCTGTGGAGCTTTGCAGCTCCTTCGGGGTTATCTTTGGTCTCTTTGTTGCCTCTGATTAATGCCCCCCTTTCCTGGTCCGTGAGTTTTGGTGGGCGGCCCTCTCTTGGCAGGTTTGTTGTGGTACCATATTCTTTCCTTTTTTAATAATGGATTTAATGGTGCTCCGTGGGATGTTCAAAGTTTCTGATTTTTTTTTTTACCCAACCCTGATCTGTACTTCTCCACAACTTTGTCCCTGACCTGTTTGGAGAGGTCCTTGGTCTTCATGGTGACGCTTGCTTGGTGTTGCAGACTCTGGGGCCTTTCAGAACAGGTGTACAGTGATCCCTCGCCACTTCGCGGTTCACTTATCGCGGATTCGCTATTTCGCGGATTTTCATAATGCATTTTTTTTTTTTTTTTGGTGCATTGTGCTCTGCATTCTGATTCGCTAAAAACTCACTCCCGCTTCTTGTATCAAAACATGCTACGAATTGTGCTATCATTTTGTCGTCTCGTGCAGTTATGTGTACGTACATAAAACAGCTTGGCAAATTTACATTAAGTTGGCCAAATTATCTTGTAATTTCGAACATCTTCTAAACCCATAATGTCGACGAAACGGCCTACACGTGAGTCACTGTATTTGTATACATGTAATAGTTGCTAATTGTAAAAAAAAAAAAGTTTTCTATTTCGCGGATTTCACTTATCGCGGGTCATTTTCGGAATGTAACCCCCGCGATAAACGAGGGATTACTGTATATATATTCTGAGATCATGTGTCACTTAGATTGCACACAGGTGGACTTTATTTAACTAATTATGTGACTTCTGAAGGTAATTGGTTGCACCAGATCTTATTTAGGGGCTTCAAAGCACGCACCACTTTTCTGTTATTTATTCTTTAGAATTTTTTGAAACAAGTTATTTTTTTCATTTCACTTCACCAATTTGGACTATTTTGTGTATGTCCATTACATGAAATCCAAATAAAAATCCATTTAAATTACAGGTTGTAATGCAACAAAATAGGAAAAATGCCAAGGGGGATGAATACTTTTGCAAGGCACTGTACATACACATACATATAAATACATATACATACATATATATATATATATATATATATATATATATATATATATATATATATATATATATATATATACATATACTTTTTAAAGATATATTTCCCTATATTACTTTCCAACCCCACCACCCCTTCCCTAATTGGAGTAAACTAGTGAACAACAATGCTTAGGCCTCTACTTCCAGCTTATACATACTATATACATTTTCTGGACACAGTCAATTTTACAATAATTATATTTTGTTTGTTTTTACTCATGAACTTCCTCTACCCTCAACCTCTCCGAACATTTTCATGATGTCCATCCGGTTTGCTTCTATATGCCATATCTTTCTAACTGTGCTCTTTCACAAAAGCTCTCAACCTATATCCTATATACTTATTATGGACACAGTATGCTTTACATTAGTTATCTTGTTGTTATTAGTTGTTGTTAGTTGTTATTAGTCCCATCCTTCAACTCCATTCAACACCTCCCATCTATCTCTTAACACCATCCATATTGGATTTCTATTTGCCATGTATTTTTCAACTGTACTGTGATGTTTTACAAAAGTTCTGTGCCCTTCTATTCTCATTGTTTCTACAGATTATACATTGAAAATAAACATTTTTGCTAAAAGTATTATTATATTATTGATCGATTGACTATGACTTTTCAGATCACCCAGTAGTGCTATCTGCAGGATTAGCTCCAGGTAAATATTGCAATCCTTTAGCCATTCCTGGACCTGTGTCCAAAAACAAGCTACAAATGGACAGTACCAAAACAAATGATCTAATGATTCTGTCTCTTCGCAGCAAAATCTGCAGAGTTGTGAAGATTGTATCCCCCATATAAATAACATTCTATTGGTAGCAAGAATTTTGTATAATAATTATAATTGAAAAATTCTAAGTTTTGAATACGGTGTCGTTTTGCGTATCAGTTCATAAGCACTATGCCATGGAATCGGTACGTCAAAAATCTCTTCCCAACTATTTTGCAATCTATTGGTCCTTAAATGAAACTGGTATACTTTTTTAGTTAACACAATTTTCTTTAACCAATTATGTTCTTTAATGCAGGGCCGACAGACAAGTTCCTTGCTTTTTCCCCCTTCCACTTTCCTCTTCCATTTTTGCAGTAATGCTGCAATTATTTGGTTGTAATTTGGGGTAGAGCAGACATTTCCATATGTTTTTGTTAGTTGCAAGTGCGACATAACTCCACCAGTACTACCTATGATATCATTTACGAAGATTATACCTTTTTGTTTTGTTTTTATTAAAAAATTATGTTTTTTTATCAATTAGTATATTTGAGTTTAACCACAATATTTGTTGCATTATTTGTTCTGTCGTTTCTTGAGGATTAAATTGAAATTGCAACCAACTTTCTATGGCTTTTTTTAGAAATAGTGATATTTGGGAGATTATTTCCTTTTCAAATAACCGAAAAAAGGGAAAAAGGCCATTCTTGAACATTGGGTGAGACAATCTTACTAATTTGCTAGAGAACCAGTTCGGATTTAAGTATAACTTTTGTATGACTGAAGCTTTTGGTGATAGGTCTAATGCTTTAATATGTAATAATTTCTGTCCTCCGTATTCATTACATAAGGCCCATTTAATTTTGTCTGGCTTGCCGTTCTAAATAAAATGGAATCTTTTTTTCTCATATAATAAAAAAAAACTGTTCGCTAGGCGTAGGCAAGACCATAAGCAAATAGGTAAACTGGGATAATAATAAAGAGTTAATCAGGGTGATTTTTTCACAAATTGACAGGTATTTACCTTTCCATGGTAGCAAGATCTTATCTACTTTTGCTAACTTTCTATTAAAATGTATTGGAGAGAGATCATTTATTTCATTTGGGATATGTATTCCAAGTATATCCACATCACCATCAGACAATTTTATTGGTAAACTACATGGTAATGTAAAAATTGTATTTTTTTGTGATCCAATATGTAATATAGTACAGTGAGGGAAAAAAGTATTTGATCCCCTGCTGATTTTGTACGTTTGCCCACTGACAAAGACATGATCAGTCTATAATTTTAATGGTAGGTTTATTTGAACAGTGAGAGACAG
The DNA here is from genome assembly GCF_964263955.1 of Coregonus lavaretus. Lineage (NCBI taxonomy): Eukaryota > Metazoa > Chordata > Actinopteri > Salmoniformes > Salmonidae > Coregonus > Coregonus lavaretus. The sequence goes on along the minus strand of NC_139995.1, from coordinate 18,391,587 downwards.
AATAACAACAACAAAAAATCCAGAAAAACGCATGTCAAAAATGTTATAAATTGATTTGCATTTTAATGAGGGAAATAAGTATTTGACCCCTCTGCAAAACATGACTTAGTATTTGGTGGCAAAACCCTTGTTGGCAATCACAGAGATCAGACGTTTCCTGTAGTTGGCCACCAGGTTTGCACACATCTCACGAGGGATTTTGTTCCACTCCTCTTTGCAGATCTTCTCCAAGTCATTAAGGTTTCAAGGCTGATGTTTGGCAACTCAAACCTTCAGCTCCCTCCACAGATTTACTATGGGATTAAGGTCTGGAGACTGGCTAGGCCACTCCAGAACCTTAATGTGCCTCTTTTTGAGCCACTCCTTTGTTGCCTTGGCCGTGTGTTTTGGGTCATTGTTATGCTGGAATACCCATCCACGACACATTTTCAATGCCCTGGCTGAGGGAAGGAGGTTCTCACCCAAGATTTGACGGTACATGGCCCTGTCCACCGTCCCTTTGATGCGGTGCAGTTGTCCTGTCCCCTTAGCAGAAAAACACCCCCAAAGCATAATGTTTCCACCTCCATGTTTGACGGTGGGGATGGTGTTCTTGGGGTCATAGGCAGCATTCCTCCTCCTCCAAACACGGTGAGTTGAGTTGATGCCAAAGAGCTCGATTTTGGTCTCATCTGACCACAACACTTTCACCCAGTTCTCCTCTGAAGCATTCAGATGTTCATTGGCAAACTTCAGACGGCCCTGTATATGTGCTTTCTTGAGCAGGGGGACCTTGCGGGCGCTGCAGGATTTCAGTCCTTCACGGCGTAGTGTGTTACCAATTGTTTTCTTGGTGACTATGGTCCCAGCTGCCTTGAGATCATTGACAAGATCCTCCCGTGTAGTTCTGGGCTGATTCCTCACCGTTCTCACGATCATTTCAACTCCACAAGGTGAGATCTTGCATAGAGCCCCAGGCAGAGGGAGATTGACAGTTATTTTGTGTTTATTCCATTTGCGAATAATCACACCAACTGTTGTCACCTTCTCACCAAGCTGCTTGGCGATGGTCTTGTAGCCCATTCCAGCCTTGTGTAGGTCTACAATCTTGTCCCTGACATCCTTTGAGAGCTCTTTGGTCTTGGCCATGGTGGAAAGTTTGGAATCTGATTGATTGATTGCTTCTGTGGACAGGTGTCTTTTATACAGGTAACAAATGGAGATTAGGAGCACTCCCTTTAAGAGTGTGCTCCTAATCTCAGCTCGTTACCTGTATAAAAGACACCTGGGAGCCAGAAATCTTTCTGATTGAGAGGGGGTCAAATACTTATTTCCCTCATTAAAATGCAAATCAATTTATAACATTTCTGACATGCGTTTTTCTGGATTTTTGTTGTTGTTATTCTGTCTCTCACTGTTCAAATAAACCTACCATTAAAGTTATAGACTGATCATTTCTTTGTCAGTGGGCAAACGTACAAAATCAGCAGGGTATCAAATACTTTTTTCCCTCACTGTACATTTATCATAATTTGGTTGTAATCCAGAGATGTTAGAACATGTATCTAGATCCTCTATGAGGCTGTGGAGGGATTCAAGTTGTGGATTTAAAATAAAACATTAATCATCAGCGTACAATGACACCTTTGTTTTTAAGCCCTGGATTTCTAATCCCTTGATATTATTGTTGGATCTGATTTTTATAGCTAACATTTCGATGGCCATAATAAATAGATTAGTGGACAACCATGTTTCACTCCTCTTGGCAGTTTAAAACTTTCGGAGAAATAGCTATTATTTACTATTTTACACCTAGGGTTACTATACATGATTTTAACCCATTTTATAAGAAATTCTCCAAAATTGAAACGCTCCAGGCATTTATATATAAACCCCAGTCATACTTTATCAAATGCCTTTTCAACGTCTTCTATGAATAGCAGGCCTGGTTTCCCAGATTTGTCATAGTGTTCTATTGTTTCCAGTACTTGCCTTATATTAGCTCCAATGTATCGTCCATGTAAATAACCTGTCTGATTAGAATGAATAATGTCCGACAATACCTTTTAAATTCTATGCGCTATACATTTTACTAGAATTTTTGCATCACAACACTGAAGTGTAAGGGGCCTCCAATTTTTTTAATGGACTGGATCTTTATATTTTCCACTTGTATCCTGTTTCAGTAATAATGAAATCAGACCTTCTTCTTGAGTGTCTGATAATCTACCATTTACATAGGAGTGGTTAAAACATGCTAATAACGGTCCTCTGAGTATATAAAAAAAGGTTAGGTATACCTCGACTGATATGCCGTCTAACCCTGGAGTTTTCCCGGACTTAAAGTCTTTAATTGCATCCAGAAGTTCCTCCTCTGTAATTTCACCTTTACATGAATCTTTCTGTATGGCTGTTAATTTTACATTATCAATAGAAAAAAATCTCTACAATTAACTTCAGTTAGAGGAGATGGAGGCGACTGAAACAAAAACATATGCTTAAAGTACTTTGCTTCCTCCTTCAAAATATAATTTGGTTAATCATGGTTGACTCCGTCATTTGTAACCAGTTTCATTAAATTATTTTTTGTAGCTTTTCTATGTTGAAGATTAAAAAATAATTTGGTGTATTTTCCCCCATATTCCATCCAGTTTGCTTTATTTTTATAATATATTACACTTGATCTTTCTTGAATAAGTTTCTCCATTTCTTTTTGTTTTTCCTCTAATTTATTCTGAGCCTCTATGTTACAGTTTTTATTGCTATCTATCTGTTCTGTTAGACCTTCTATTTCCTTTGTTAGTATGGACTCTTTTGAACTAAATTGCTTTTGTTTTCTAGATGAGTACTGAATTGCATGGCCTCTAAAGGCACATTTAAAAGTGTCCCATACAATAAGGGGATTTGCTGTACCTATGTTATGTCGGAGAAAATCAGTTATAAATTCCTCTGTCCTAGTTAAAAACAAGTTATCATCCAATAGGCTTTGATTACATTTCCAATATCCTCACCCATGTGGAAATTCAGTAAGAGTAATGTATATGCCAATTATATGATGGTCCAACTGCATTCTGTCCCCTATCAACACTTTTTAAACTTTTGGTGGCAACGAGAATGACATAAGAAATAAGTCAAGATGACTAGCTTGATTGAGTCTCTGCCATGTATATCTCACTAGATCAGGATATTTAAGCCTCCATATACCTACTAGTTCTAATGTATCCATGACATTCACAATTTCCTTAAGAGGGTGATAGTTTGTAGTGTGATTTCCTTTACGGTCCATTGAGCTATTTAAAACAGTATTATAATCTCCCACCATAATAATAGAGTCTTGTATTGCTTGCAGGGTTGATCATTTATTATATATATATTGTCAAAGAAGTGTGGATCATCATTATTTGGTCCGTAAAGGTTAATGGGCCATATCTGTTTATGGTCCAATAACATATTTAAAATAATCCATCTACCTTGCGGATCTGTTTGGACAATTTGCACATTCGGATCAAAATTACTGTTAATTAATATCATCACCCCTTTTAAGTTTCTTTGCCCATGGAAGAAATATATTTCGCCCCCCCATACATGCATTGTTAAGAGAATAGATGTTAACCCTCTCCATTCTCCATAACAGCTTGACCACTGTCCATGTACACAACAAGAATATAAACACAGCATTGTCTCTTTGGCTCCTTCTGCTGGCTGTGCACATTGAAGTTAATTATATAGAGGCCCTTCCCTGATTGATTTCAGGCTGGAGAACTGCTGTTGACGCGGTTTAAATTTAAAGGTAATTTTTGATTGAGCCGACATATGCAGCGTTTACCATGAATGCAGTCTCCACCAACACGGGAACATTGCCTTTAAAATCTTCAGCGCTACTGATTGAATCCAGCCCTTACTTAAAAATCGGAGAATCTTCGTAACACCAGTTGACACCAAACCAGTTTCACCTGTATCAAGCACACATAGTGAGTACCGGTAGTTCAAAAATCTCTGTTTGTGACAGAAACAGTAGATTAGAAAGTCGAGAAGCAGGAAAGAGTTTTGTGACTGCATCATCTCTCTCATAAGGATGTGGAGATATGCACTGGTTGGCTCTTAAGTTCCCTGGATCAATAGTAATTCAGTGGAGCCAGAGGGGAGAAAGGTAATTATCTGGAGGTTCTCAGGTATAATTGAACAGATGTACAGTGGGGGAAAAAAGTATTTAGTCAGCCACCAATTGTGCAAGTTCTCCCACTTAAAAAGATGAGAGAGGCCTGTAATGTTCATCATAGGTACACGTCAACTATGACAGACAAAATGAGAAAAACATTTCCAGAAAATCACATTGTAGGATTTTTAATGAATTTATTTGCAAATTATGGTGGAAAATAAGTATTTGGTCAATAACAAAAGTTTCTCAATACATTGTTATATACCCTTTGTTGGCAATGACACAGGTCAAACGTTTTCTGTAAGTCTTCACAAGGTTTTCACACACTGTTGCTGGTATTTTGGCCCATTCCTCCATGCAGATCTCCTCTAGAGCAGTGATGTTTTGGGGCTGTCGCTGGGCAACACGGACTTTCAACTCTATCCAAAGATTTTCTATGGGGTTGAGATCTGGAGACTGGCTAGGCCACTCCAGGACCTTGAAATGCTTCTTACGAAGCCACTCCTTCGTTGCCCGGGCGGTGTGTTTGGGATCATTGTCATGCTGAAAGACCCAGCCACGTTTCATCTTCAATGCCCTTGCTGATGGAAGGAGGTTTTCACTCAAAATCTCACGATACATGGCCCCATTCATTCTTTCCTTTACACGGATCAGTCGTCCTGGTCCCTTTGCAGAGAAACAGCACCAAAGCATGATGTTTCCACCCCCATGCTTCACAGTAGGTATGGTGTTCTTTGGATGCAACTCAGCATTCTTTGTCCTCCAAACACGATGAGTGTTGGTTTCATCTGACCATATGACATTCTCCCAATCCTCTTCTGGATCATCCAAATGCACTCTAGCAAACTTCAGACGGGCCTGGACATGTACTGGCTTAAGCAGGGGGACACGTCTGGCACTGCAGGATTTGAGTCCCTGGCGGCGTAGTGTGTTACTGATGGTAGGCTTTGTTACTTTGGTCCCCGCTCTCTGCAGGTCATTCACTAGGTCCCCCCCGTGTGGTTCTGGGATTTTTGCTCACCGTTCTTGTGATCATTTTGACCCCACGGGGTGAGATCTTGCGTGGAGCTCCAGATCGAGGGAGCTTATCAGTGGTCTTGTATGTCTTCCATTTCCTAATAATTGCTCCCACAGTTGATTTCTTCAAACCAAGCTGCTTACCTATTGCAGATTCAGTCTTCCCAGCCTGGTGCAGGTCTACAATTTTGTTTCTGGTGTCCTTTGACAGCTCTTTGGTCTTGGCCATAGTGGAGTTTGGAGTGTGACTGTTTGAGGTTGTGGACAGGTGTCTTTTATACTGATAACAAGTTCAAACAGGTGCCATTAATACAGGTAACGAGTGGAGGACAGAGGAGCCTCTTAAAGAAGAAGTTACAGGTCTGTGAGAGCCAGAAATCTTGCTTGTTTGTAGGTGACCAAATACTTATTTTCCACCATAATTTGCAAATAAATTCATAAAAAATCCTACAATGTGATTTTCTGGAGAATTTTTTTTCTCATTTTGTCTGTCATAGTTGACGTGTACCTATGATGAAAATTACAGGCCTCTCTCATCTTTTTAAGTGGGAGAACTTGCACAATTGGTGGCTGACTAAATACTTTTTTTCCCCACTGTATGTTGGAATACCGGTAGGCTGGTTAGGCATTGAAATGCCAATGGTAATATCTTACACCCACTCTGAAACAGTCTGAAGAGGAGAGAGTGCTGAAAGATTCTCATTCCTCCACCGTCCGACATGAAATACAAATTGGTGGAAGCAAACATAATACAGAGTCCCTGGTGTCTGCCCAAGAGATTGCAATCAGATAATTAGCCTTTTGACTTTTCAAAACAGAAGCAGACTGATAGGTCAGACTTCTTACATTTACAGCTAAGAGTTTAGTTGAGCCTACTTTAGAGCCTATTGTATTATTGAAATCACCCCCCGACCTGTTATACATTATCCATACATTGAGGATGCTCAGTCTGTACCATGTGGTCTCTGAACCTACCACTGCTCTCATCTGTGTGGACCCCTCCAACCATAATCTGCTCCTGGTGATAAGGAGATTGCATGGCCTGGCCTGGCGAGTTGCATCTCCCCTCCATCAACTCCCTAATTTCCCTCCTTTAAAGTGGACACATCAGGATGCACTGGCCCCAGGCATATGCTGTACCTCCACTCTAACTCTCTCTGTCTGTCTCCCTCTCCCTCTCTCTCTCTCTCTCTCTCTCTCTCTCTCTCTCTCTCTCTCTCTCTCTCTCTCTCTCTCTCTCTCTTCCTCTCTCTGAGGAGGGATGCTAGGGAGACTTGCCCTTCTCCAGGTATGCCATCTCCATCCTCCCTGTGCCTCCTGAGCCAGCCAGTGTGTGAGTTTATACAGACACTGGGTACCAGGTGGAACTCTAATATTCTAACCTCCAGCCTTTGCAGCGAGTCATGGGCTACTAATGAAACTCCAATCAATAAGGCCCTCACAGTTCACTGCCAAGCCGAAGGAGTGGAGAAGAACTTTATCATGTCTGCCACGTCCACATGATTCTCCAAGGTAATTCACCACCATTATATTTTTGGGGTGAGAAAATGACACCAAACCACTATGCAATGTCTTCTTCGTCTGTTTGCAGAGAGCTATCGCAAACATCAAACCAAAACCAAATTACTCTCTGGAATGTCCAGTTGTTTGCGTTCTTTCATCTTATGTATGTCATTTCACTGCTATGTAATGGATTAAAGCCTCTGCCATCCACAGATAGGTCTAAGAGGGTTATAAGCAGTGGTTAAAATGAGCCGGAACTACCCGCAGCTGGGCTCCTGCACCTTGGGTCAAAGAGAGAGCCCGGCAGAGCCGAGCTCAAGCACCATACAGGTCCAAAAAGGAGTAAGATAGAAACTAGGATAAAAGTACTAACCCTAACCCTAGCTTCATGTCCACACCCCGGTTCAACCCTTATCTTAACCCTAAGCTGTCACGGATTCTGCCGAGGCTGCCCCTCCTCCTTGCTTGGGCAGGCTTCGGCGTTCGTCGTCACAGTAAAGTATGTTTCTTCGAGTTCTGTGTCCTGCGCCTGACTTCGACCCACCGCATTACACTGACACTCGTGACATAAGCCTAATACTACTAACCTTTACCCTAACCCTAATATTGGTATAACCCTTACCCTGACTCAACCCTTACCATTATCCTTCCAAAAGGGCTCCCCCACCTCTGAATTCTCCAATTTAACCTCTGGTTATAAGACGGCAGCTAAGTCATAGTAGGTCAGGACTGCATCTTCTCTCTTTAGTGGTAAGTTCATCAGAAGGAGTATGCAGGATGAGGAGGAATGGTATGATCTCACCCACACCCCAATAACATTGGCATTACATCCCAATAAAACAAATCCCATAAATGCCACATTTACTTCAAATTAGCACCTGAGATGAATTTTTAACTCAAGAAACCAAATAGACTTGGGATCAGTAGATTCCCAGTCATGTTTGTATTCACGGGTTGTAATTAAGAGAGTAATTAGTGTCTCGTTACTCAGAGAAAACTGTGCAGCGGTCCATCTTAAATTTACCCTGTCACACTTCTCTCAATACAGGGTCACACTTTTGTGAAGGCAGCCAGCTGGTTACCCATATGCCTTTGCCTCTTCCCTCAATAAAATGACTCAGAAGTATGACCCAGTCAAAATGCAATTACACCTTGTGCTGTGTTGTGTGTACTCAAAGAGCCACACTACTTTAAATGCATGGCAGCTCTCTCTACTTTCAGCGGTGACATCATTTCTGGTCCTTTCCCACATGACCTGTCATTATTGCACACTCTGCATAGCCGTGGGAAGTAGGGGTGCTGAGGTTGCTGCAGCACCCCCTGAAAAATCAGAATAAAAAATATATATACACTACATTTCCAAAAGTATGTGGACACCTGCTTGTTGAACATCTCATTCCAAAATCACAGGCATTAATATGGAGTTGGTCCCCCCTTTGCTGCTATAACAGCCTCCACTCTTCTGGGAAGGCTTTCCACTAGATGTTGGAACATTTCTGCGGGGACTTGCTTCCATTCAGCCACAAGAGGATTAGTGAGGTCGGGCACTGATGTTGGGCGATTAGGCCTGGCTCGCAGTCGGCGTTCCAATTCAACCTAAAGGTGTTTCAATGGGGTTGAGGTCAGGGCTCTGTGCAGGCCAGTCAAGTTCTTCCACACCGATCTCGACAAACCATTTCTGTATGGGCCTCGCTTTGTGCACAGGAGCACTGTCATGCTGAAACAGGGAAGGGCCTTCCCCAAACTGTCGCCACAAAGTTGGAAGCACATAATCGTCTAGAATGTCATTGTCAAATCAAATCTTATTTGTCACATGCGCCGAATACAAGCCCTTAACCAACAATGCAGTTTTAAGAAAAATAAGTGTTAAGTAAAAAATAGATTTTAAAATAGGTTAGTCAAGGTAATTGAGGTAATATGTACATGTAGGTAGAGGTAAAGTGACTATGCATAGATAATAAGCAGAGAGTAGCAGCAGCGTAAAAAGAGGGGGTGGGGGGGGGGGGGGGGACAATGCAAATAGTCCAGGTAGCCATTTGATTAGCTGTTCAGGAGTCTTATGGCTTGCGGGTAGAACCTGTTAAGAAGCCTTTTGGACCTAGACATGGCGCTCTGGTACCGCTTGCCATGCGGTAGCATAGAGAACAGTCTATGACTAGGGTGGCTAGAGTTATTGACAATTTTTAGGGCCTTCCTCTGATACCACCTGGTATAGAGGTCCTGGATGGCAGGTAGCTTTACCCCAGTTATGTACTGGGCCGTACGCACTACCCTCTGTAGTGCTTTGCGGTCGGAGGCCAAGCAGTTGCCATACCAGGCGGTGATGCAACCAGTCAGGATGCTCCCGATGGTGCAGCTGTAGAACTTTTTGAGGATCTGAGGACCCATGCCAAATCTTTTCAGTCTCCTGAGGGGGAATAGGCTTTGTTGTGCCCTCTTCACGACTGTCTTGGTGTGTTTGGACCATGATAGTTTGTTCGTGATGTGGACACCAAGGAACTTGAAGCTCTCAACCTGCTCCACTACAGCCCCGTCGATGAGAATGGGTCCTCCTTTTCCTGTAGTCCACAATCAGCGTGGCAGATGTGTTGTTACCTACCCTTAACACCCGGGGGTGGCCCATCAGGAAGTCCAGGATACAGTTGCAGGGGGAGGTGTTTAGTCCCAGGGTCCCCAGCTTAGTGATGAGCTTTGAGGGCACTATGGTGTTGAACGTTGAGCTGTAGTCAATGAATAGCATTCTCACGTAGGTGTTCCTTTTGTCCAGGTGGGAAAGGGCAGCGTGGAGTGGATCTGTTGGGGCGGTATGCAAATTGGAGTGGATCTAGGGTTTCTGGGATAATGGTGTTGATGTGAACCAAGACCAGCCTTTCAAAGCACTTCATGGCTATAGACGTGAGTGCTATGGGTCGGTAGTCATTTAGGCAGGTTACCTTAGTGTTTTTGGGCACAGGGACTATGGTAGTCTGCTTGAAACATGTTGGTATTACAGACTCAGTCAGGGACAGGTTGAAAATGTCAGTGAAGACACTCAGCGCATGCTCGGAATACACGTCCTGGTAATCCGTTTGGCCCTGCGGCCTTGTGAATGTTGACCTGTTTAAAGGTCTTACTCACATCGGCTAAGGAGAGCGTGATCACACAGTCATCCGGAACAGCTGATGCTCTCATGCATGCTTCAGTGTTGCTCGAAGCAAGCATAGAAGTCATTTAGCTCGTCTGGTAGGCTCGTGTCAATGGGCAGCTCGCGGCTGTGCTTCACTTTGTAGTCTGTAATAGTTTGCAAGCCCTGCCACATCCGACGAGCGTCAGAGCCGGTGTAGTACGATTCAATCTTAGTCCTGTATTGACGCTTTCCCTGTTTGATGGTTCGTAGGAGGGCATAGCGGGATTTCTTATAAGTGTCTAGGTTAGAGTCCCGCTCCTTGAAAGCGGCAGCTCTACCCTTTAGCTCAGTGAGGATGTTGCCTGTAATCCATAACTTCTGGTTGGCGTATGTACGTACGTCACTGTGGGCACGACGTCATCAATGCACTTATTGATGAAGCCAGTGACTGATGTGGTGTACTCCTCAATGCCCTCGGAAGAATCCCTGAACATATTCCAGTGTGTGCTAGCAAAACAGTCCTGTAGCTTAGCATCTGCATCATCTGACCACTTCTGTATTGAGCGAGTCACTGGTAGTTCCTGCTTTAGTTTTTGCTTGTAAGCAGGAATCATGAGGATAGCATTATGGTCAGATTTGCCAAATGGAGGGCGAGGGAGATCTTTGTACGCATCTCTGTGTGTGGAGTAAAGATGGTCTAGAGTTTTTTCCCCTCTGGTTGCACATTTAACATGCTGGTAGAAATTAGGTACAACGGATTTAAGTTTCCCTGCATTAAAGTCCCCGGCCACTAGGAGCTCCGCCTCTGGATGAGCATTTTCTTATTTGCTTATGGCCTTATACAGCTCGTTGAGTGTGGTCTTAGTGCCAGCATCGGTTTGATGTGGTAAATAGACAGCTACGAAAAATATAGATGAAAACTCTCTTGGTAAATAGTGTGGTCTACAGCTTATCATGAGATACTCTACCTCAGGCGAGCAAAACCTCGAGACCTCCTTAATATTAGATTTCGTGCACCAGCTGTTATTTACAAATATACACAGACCGCCACCCCTTGTCTTACCGGAGGCAGCTATTCTATCTTGCTGATGCACCGAAAATCCCACCAGCTGTATGTTATCCATGTCGTCGTTCAGCCACGACTCAGTGAAACATAATATATTACAGTTTTTATGTCCCATTGGTGGGATATTCTTGATCGGAGCTCATCCATTTTATTATCCAATGATTGTACGTTGGCTAATAGGACTGATGGTAGAGGCAGATTACCCACTCGCAGTCGGATACTTACAATGCACCCCAACCTACGTCCCAGATATCTCCATCTCTTCTTCATGTGAATGATGGGGATTTGGGCCTTCTTGGGTGTCTGAAGTAAATGCTTCGCGTCCGACGCGTTAAATAAAAAATCTTTGTCCAATACGAGGTGAGTCATCCAGAAGCTATTTTCGGTCATAAGAGACAGTGGCAGAAACATTATGTACAGAATTATGTTCAAAATAATGTGGTAGCTTTAAGATTTCTCTTCACTGGAACTAAGGGGACTAGCCCGAACCATGAAAACAGCCCCAGAACATTATTCCTCCTTCATCAAACTTTACAGTTGACACTATGCATTGGGGCAGGTCGCGTTCTCCTGGCATCCGCCAAACCCAGATTCATCCGTCAGACTGCAAGATGGTGAAGCGTGATTCATCACTGCAGAGAACACGTTTCCACTGTTCCAGTGTCCAATGGCAGAGAGGTTTACACCACTCCAGCCACATCTTGGCATTGCCCATGGTGATCTTAGGCTGCTCGGCCATGGAAACCCATTTCATAAAGTTCCAGACGAACAGTTCTTGTGCTGACATTGCTTCCAGAGGCAGTTTGGAACTCGATAATGAGTGTTGCAACCAAGGACAGACGATTTTTAAGCGTTACGCGCTTTAGCACTTGGCGGTCCTGTTCTGTGAGCTTGTGTGGCCTACCACTTCGAGGCTGAACCGTAGTTGCTCCTAGACATTTCCACTTCACAATAACAGCACTTATAGTTGACCGAGGCAGCTCTAGCAGGGCAGAAATATGATGAACTGACTTGTTGGAAAGGTGGCATCCTATGATGGTGCCACGTTGAAAGTCACTGAGCTCTTCAGTAAGGCCATTATACTGTCAATGTTTGTCTATGGAGATTGCATGTCTGTGTGCTCGATTTTATACACCTGTCAGGAACGGGTGTGGCTGAAATAGCCAAATCCACTAATTTGAAGGGGTGTCCACATAGTTTTTTATATATAGTGTATATTATACAGTACCAGTCAAAAGTTTGGACACACCTACTCATTCTTTATTTTTTACTATTTTCTACATTGTAGAATAATAGTGGAGACATTCAAACTATGAAATAACACATATGGAATCATGTAGTAACCAAAAAGGGTTAAACAAATCAAAATATATTTTATATTTGAGATTCTTCAAAGTAGCCACCCTTTGCCTTGAGGACAGCTTTCCACACTCTTGGCTAAGGCTATTCCATGCAAGAAATTGCCAAGAAACTGAGGATCTCGTACAACGCTGTGTACTACTCCCTTCACAGAACAACAAACTGGCTCTAACCAGAAAAGAAATAGGAGTGGGAGGCCCCGGTGCACAACTGAGCAAGAGGACAAATACATTAGTGTGTCTAGTTTGAGAAACAGACGCCTCACAGGTCCTCAACTGGCAGATTCATTAAATAGTACCCGCAAAACTCCAGTCTCAACATCAACAGTGAAGAGGTGACTCCGGGACGCTGACCTTCTAGGCAGAGTTGCAAAGAAAAAGCCATATCTCAGACTGGCCAATAAAAATAAAAGATTAAGATGGGCAAAAGAACACAGACACTGGACAGAGGAAGATTGGAAAAAAGTGTTATGGACAGACGAATCGAAGTTTGAGGTGTTTGGATCACAAAGAAGAACATTTGTGAGATGCAGACCAAATGAAAAGATGCTGAAGGAGTTCTTGATGCCATCTGTCAAGCATGGTGGAGACAATGTGATGGTCTGGGGGTGCTTTGGTGGTGGTAAAGTGGGAGCTTTGTACAGGGTAAAAGGGATCTTGAAGAAGGAAGGCTATCACTCCATTTTGCAACGCCATGCCATACCCTGTGGACGGCGCTTGATTGGAGACAATTTCCTCCTACAACAGGACAATGACCCAAAGCACAGCTCCAAACTATGCAATAACTATTTAGGGAATAAGCAGTCAGCTGGTATTCTGTCTAGAATGGAGTGGCCAGCACAGTCACCGGATCTCAACCCTATTGAGCTGTTGTGGGAGCAGCTTGACCGTATGGTACGTAAGAAGTGCCCATCAAGCCAATCCAACTTGTGGGAGGTGCTTCAGGAAGCATGGGGTGAAATCTCTTCAGATTACCTCAACAAATTGACAACTAGAATGCCAAAGGTCTGCAAGGCTGTAATTGCTGCAAATGGAGGATTCTTTGATGAAAGCAATGTTTGAAGGACACAATTATTATTTCAATTAAAAATCATTATTTCTAACCTTGTCAATGACTACATTTCCTATTCATTTTGCTATATTTCCTATTCAAACTCATTTCATGAATGTTTTCATGGAAAACAAGGACATTTCTAAGTGACCCCAAACTTTTGAACGGTAGTGTATTTTCAGTCTGATATGAGTTTTCAGAACCACGCATCACCTGCGCTATGCAGTATAATCTTTTATTTTTAACTGACAAATTGGAATTACAAAAATAAACAATACAATACACTGCGCTAAGCAGTAGCAGGCACCGCAAGAAGCCCCTGGAGTGACGAAGTGCCTGCTGTGATTGGTCGAGATTTCACAAGGCAGTAGGCCGTTCAAGTCCCTTGACCCCTCCCCCAGCCGAACAGCGCCGGTTAGATGCAGTGTTGCCAACTTAGCGACTTTGTCGCTTTATTTAGCGAGTTTTCAGACTCCTCTAGCGACACATTTTCAAAAAAGCGACTAGCGACAAATCTAGCGACTTTTTCTGGTGTTATTGGAGACTTTTGGACACTCTGACGTGAAAGCACGTATCGTTCTTAATCTTCTCAACGAGCAGCGGTGCTGCCGTGGGCCCCACCCCCGTCCCAAAGCACTCACAGGCCCCACCCCCATCCCAAAGCACTCACAGGCCCCACCCCCATCCCAAAGCACTCACAGGCGGCCCAGTCCTCGCGCAGCAGTCCCTCCCAGCTGCAGTCAGAGTAGGAGATGTTCACCCCTCCGCGTCCAGACTGCAAATAAATCGCGCATGCGGGAAGCCGCTGCTGGCTGATCCCGCCCTGGCTTACATTTAGGGCTGGATGTAAATGTAGGGTGTTTTTTACTCACTTTTTGTCTCTCCCACGATGTTATTCCTCTCTCCTACAGCGTCCATCACAATTACATGCACATGGCAATTATGCAAATTAGGTGACAACGTCATTTAGCGACTTCTAGCGACTTTTAGGACAGCCAATAGCTACTTTCCTTACTGAGGAGTTGGCAACACTGGTTAGATGTCATTGTCATCACTCAAAAAAATGCCTGTCACTCAAAAAAATGCCTGTCACATATTTGGAACTTCTTCCAAAAGAGAGACAAAAAAAGCGAGCAGGTTGAGCACGGGCAGGCAGCAGTGAATGAGGTGGAGAAAGAAGAACAGCCAGAAAGTCAAAGTGCAGCAGCAGCAGCAGAGTTAGCCACAGCTTTGTGCAGGGTTGGTGGTAACTTACTAGCTAAATTGTCTCCCTCAGCATAAGGGTTGGCTAATACTAACAAGCTAGCGTTAGTGCTCAACATCCTTAAACTATTGAGTGTCAGTCAGAGTTGTTAAAAAGTATATTTAGTGAATGAGCAAGTTAAGGATGTTGATATAAGTCATGATATTAGGAAAAGTGTTTTATTTCCAGGGAGTGTATTTGATGGATTTTGTTTGTGTAGCTAGCTTGGCTGGCTAGCCACTTCGGTAGCTACTGGCTGACTAGCTAGCTGAAACCGAAGAGATGAGAGAACGTTTTTCTGACTGAAGTAATGACACAGTGCCCCCCTGTGGACTGAAGCTGAACTACAACTATATATTTAACCCTGCTTCTTATCTATCATGTTTGCAGTTGTGTTGCTCTGTTATGCAGACACTTCAATTTTTCTTTACAGTTGGGTTGCCATGGTTATGTCAGTATACAGTAACTTTAAAACGAACTCATGAAATGTTGCACCTCTACCTTGCTACCTTGCAGATGCAACAGAAGAGCAGATGATGGAGAGACACACCAGACAAAACACAGAGACCACAACAGAACAGTAGGATATGATGGATAGAGACACCAGAAGAACAGAACAGGCCATAACAGAAGAGTATAGACAAGTAACAAACAAGAACTTGAGACAGCAACAGACAAGACAGAGAAAGAGACAGAGGAGGGCAGATAGAGAGAGAACATAGGTGTGTTGAGCACACAGTAGACTGTATCACTTCAAGCTGCTCTATAGATTCTAATTAGTTTGATTTATTTGCACAAATTATAACAGGAGGAATACAGACAGTGAAAAAGTAAAACATGGTTTACAACGAATTTGCAGGTGAGGTGAAAAGGCCTGTGAAATTACTACTAAAACAATTGTTTATATTTCACCTTTTATTACAACCTGGACAGGACGAGAGAGGAGGGTAGACAAGAGACAGCAACATAGAAGATTAAGAGATGGCAACAGAAGAGGGCAGACGAGAGACAGCAAAAGACAACACAGAGAAAGTGATGGAGAGAGGCAGAGGAAGGGTGATCACACAGCAGACTGTATCACTTAAAGCTGCTCTATTGATTGTAATTACTACACAGTGTGTGTACGCATGTGTGTGAGAGAGAGGGTGAGGGGGTTTGGGTACTGTGGGATTCAGTTTGGTTATTTAGACAGTAAAGAGTCTATGTTTGAAGCTGTTGAGTGTTATGGAGGTTTTTGCCAATACACTGTAGGTCAGTGGTCACCAACCGACTGGTCGATCTCCAAGGCATTCCTAGTCCATCGCCAAAAATGTCTGTAAAAAACAACAACGATAAAGCCTTGCGTTCCTATTTTTTATTATTTGTCTCGCGCTGTTGGTGGTAGGTGCACCTGATTCAGCTGCCCTGTGCGCCAGGTAGGCAAAGTGTTCCCATTTTGAACCATTTCATGTGTCTGAAGGTACCAAACTCTGCCTTCCCGGTGGGCCCAGAGAGCAAATCAAGTGCACTATAGGCCTAGTGCTGGCCAATCGGATGTCTCAGATTACAGTGTCTGCAGTAACCTAGGAGGAGTAAAGAAACTACAGCAAAATTGATACTGTGAGATCGAAACTTTTAAAACCATGACTTTTTATGAATGAGTTTATGTTTAAGTTCTTACTCAGCACTGTCAACACTTTTTATTCAACATTTTTATAAGCCATAAAATGCGCGTTCTTCTTACATCCACTTGCGATTCAACCAGCTCTGCAGCCGTAATGAATGAGTAGGAAAGTGTATCGATAGGCTTGCGTTGTTATTATTAGCGGCTTGGTCTTTTTTAATATCTAGGAATATTTAACTTTCTCTGTTCATAGGCGTAACAACATGAATTTGTGCATGAGGTAGAAATAATGCAGTGCGACTCGAAGTTCGCCATCAGCTGGAAGACTGAAGTGTCCCTTTTTGGTCAGTGTCAGCGGAGGAAAGGGAGAGCAGAGGGATGTTGAGAGGCGGACCCTCAGTCTGCTGCTCTCTCCCTCCGCTGAGACTGATCATCAGATGCAGGCACCATCAGCCCAGTAAAAACCAAATTATTTAAATGTTCAGTGCATTCGGAAAGTATTCAGACCCCTTGACCTTTTCCACATTTAGTTACATTCCACATTTTGTTACATTACAGCCTTATTGTAAAATGGATTCAATTGTTTTTTTCCCTCATCAATCTAGACACAATACCCCATAATGACAAAGCAAAAACAGGTTTTTTGAAGAAATGTTAGCAAAGTTAGAAAATATAAAAAGCTGAAATATAACATTTACATAAGTATTCAGACCCTTTACTCAGTACTTTGTTGAGGCATCTATGGCAGCGATTACAGCCTTGAGTCTTCTTGGGTATGATGCTACAAGCTTGGTCCACCTGTATTTGTGGAGTTTCTCGGCAGATCTTCTCTAGCGCTGTCCGGTTGGCTGGGGAGCGTCGCTGCACAGCTATTTTCAGGTCTCTCCAGAGATGTTCGATCGGGTTCAAGTTCGGGCTCTGGCTGGGCCACTCAAGGACATTCAGAGACTTGTCCCGAAGCCGCTCCTGCGTTGTCTTGGCTGTGTGCTTAGGGTCATTGTCCTGTTGGAAGGTGAACCTTTGCCCCAGTCTGAGGTCCTGAGTTCTCTGGAGCAGGTTTTCATCAAGGATCTCTCTGTACTTTGCTCTGTTCATCTTTCCTTCGATCCTGACTAGTCTCCCAGTCCCTGCCGCTGAAAAACATCCCCACAGCATGATGTTGCCACCACCATGCTTCACCGTCTAGCCCCTCTACCATAAAGGCCTGATTGGTGGAGTGCTGCAGAGATGGTTGTCCTTCTGGAAGATTCTCCCATCTCCACAGAGGAAGTCTGGAGCTCCTTCAGAGTGACCATCGGGTTCTTGGTCACCTCCCTGACCAAGGCCATTCTCCCCCGATTGCTCAGTTTGGCCGGGCGGCTAGCTCTAGCAAGAGTCTTCCATTGAAGAATGATGGAGGCCACTGTGTTCTTGGGACCTTCAATGCTGCAGAAATGTTTTGGTGTCCTTCCCCAGATCTGTGCCTCGACACAATCCTGTCTCGGAGCTCTACGGACAATTCCTTTGACCTCATGGCTTGGCTTTTGCTCTGACATGCATTGTCAACTGTGGGACCTTATATAGACAGGTGTGTGCCTTTCCAAATCATGTCCAATCAATTGAATTTACCACAGGTGGAATCCAATCAAGTTGTAGAAACATCTCAAGGATGATCAATGGAAACAGGATGTACCTGAGCTCAATTTCGAGTCTCATAGCAAAGGGTCTGAATACTTTCAGTTATTTTTTATATATACAGTACCAGTCAAAAGTTTGGACACACCTACTCATTCCAGGCTTTTTCTTTATTTTTACTATTTTCTACATTGTAGAATAATAGTGAAGACATCAAAACTATGAAATAACACATTTGGAATCATGTAGTAACCAAAAAAGTGTTAAACAAATCAAAATATATTTGAGATTCTTCAAATAGGCACCCTTTGCCTTGATGACAGCTTTGCACACTCTTCAAATCAAATCAAATCAAATTTTATTTGGCACATACACGTGTTTAGCAGATATTATTGCGGGTGTAGCGAAATGCTTGTGCTTCTAGCTCCGACAGTGCAGGATTACCTAGCAAGTAATATTTAAAAATTTCACAACATATACCCAATACACACAAATCTGAGTAAGGAATGGAATTTAAGAATATATACATATGGACAAGCAATGAAAGAGCGGCATGGACTAAGATACAGTAGAATATTATAGAATACAGTATATTGTCACGTCTTCTCCCGGTCTGAGCGCACCACCTCGGCAACACCGGAATGAAAACCCAACGCACCCTAATCACCTCCAGCGCACCTGCACCTCATTATCTCATCACAACCCCTATATAGCCCTGGACTGTTCAGTGTTGTGTTGTGTGTGATTGTTAGTGACTTGTCGTGTACTCGCTCTTTGTTGTTCTCTTGCTCAGTGTTAAGTAAACCTTTACATTGTTGATTCCTGCGTCTGCGTCCTGCCTCTTCGTATCCTCAGTACTCGTCACATATATACATATGAGATGAGTAATGCAAGATACGTAAACATTATTAAAGTGACTAGTGTTCCATTTCTTAAAGTGGCCAGTGATTTCAATAGGCAGCAGCAGCCTCTAATGTGCTAGTGATGGCTATTTAACAGTCTGATGGCCTTGAGATAGAAGCTGTTTTTCATTCTCTCGGTCCCAGCTTTGATGTGCACCCTCTGCTGTTTCCTGAAGTCCACAATCATCTCCTTTGTTTTGTTGACGTTGAATGAGAGGTTATTTTCCTGGCACCACGCTCCCAGAGCCCTCACCTCCTCCCTGTAGGCTGTCTCGTCATTGTTGGTAATCAAGCCTACTACTGTGTGTCATCTGCAAACTTGATGATTGAGTTGGAGGCATGCTTGGCCACGCAGTCATGGGTGAACAGGGAGTACAGGAGGGGGCTGAGCACGCACCCTTGTGGGGCCCCAGTGTTGAGGATCAGCGAAGTGGAGATGTTGTTTCCTACCTTCACGACCTGGGGGTGGCCCGTCAGGAAGTCCAGGACCCAGTTGCACAGGGCGGGGTTCAGACCCAGGGCCTCGAGCTTAATGATGAGCTTGTAGGGTACTATGGTGTTGAATGCTGAGCTATAGTCAATGAACAGCATTCTTACATAGGTATTCCTCTTGTCCAGATGGGATGGGGCAATGTGCAGTGTGATGGCGATTGCATCGTCTGTGGATCTATTGGGGCGGTAAGCAAATTGAAGTGGGTCTAGGGTGACAGGTAAGGTAGAGGTGATATGATCCTTGACTAGTCTCTCAAAGCACTTCATGATGACAGAGGTGAGTGCTATGGGGCGATAGTCATTTAGTTCAGTTACCTTTGCTTTCTTGGGTACAGCAGACTGGGATAGGGAGAGATTGAATATGTCCGTAAACACACCAGCCAGCTGGTCTGCGCAAGCTCTGAGGACGCAGCTAGGGATGCCGTCTGGGCCAACAGCCTTGCGGGGGTTAACATGCTTAAATGTCTTACTCACGTCGGCCACGGAGAAGGAGAGCCCACAGTCCTTGGTAGTGGACCGCGTCGGTAGCACTGTGTTATCCTCAAAGCGGGCGAAGAAGGTGTTTAGCTTGTCTGGAAGCGAGACGTCGGTGTCGGCGACGTGGCTGGTTTTCCTTTTGTAGTCTGTGATTGTCTGTAGACCCCCTTGTGTCTGAGCCATTGACTTGTGACTCCACTTTGTCTCTATACTGATGTTTGGCCAGTTTAATTGCCTTGCGGAGTGAGTAGCTAAACTGTTTGTATTCTGCCATATTCCCAGTCACCTTGCCATGGTTAAATGCGGTGGTTCGCACTTTCAGTTTTGCGCGAATGCTGCCACTTATCCACGGTTTCTGGATAGATGGCAGATGACTACCTCATTCAGCTTCATGAGGTAGTCATCTGGAATGCATTTCAATTAACAGGTGTGCCTTCTTAAAAGTTAATATGTGGAATTTCTTTCCTTCTTAATGCGTTTGAGCCAATCAGTTGTGTTGTGACAAGGTGGGGGGGGGGGGGGGGGGGGTAGCCCTATTTGGTAAAAGACCAAGTCCATATTATGGCAAGAACAGATCAAATAAGCAAAGAGAAACGACAGTCCATCATTACTTTAAGACATGATGGTCAGTCAATATGGAACATTTCAAGAACTTTGAAAGTTTCTTCAAGTGCAGCCGCACAAACCATCAAGCGCTATGATGAAACTGGCTCTCATGAGGACCGCCACAGGAATGGAAGACCCAGAGTAACCTCTGCTGCAGAGGATAAGTTAATTAGAGTTACCAGCCTCAGAAACTGCAGCCCAAATAAATGATTCACAGAGTTCCAGTAACAGACACATCTCAACATCAACTGTTCAAAGGAGACTGTGTGAATCAGGCCTTCATGGTCGAATTGCTGCAAAGAAACCACTACTAAAGGACACCAATAGGAAGAAGAGACTTGCTTGGGCCAAGAAACACGAGCCATGGACATTAGACCGGTGGAAATTTGTCCTTTGGTGTGGAGTCAAAATTTGAGATTTTTGGTTCCAACCGCCGTGGCTTTGTGAGACGCGGTGTGGGTGAACGGATTATCTCCGCATGTGTATTTCCCACCGTAAAGCATGGAGGAAGAGGTGTTATGGTATGGGGGTGCTATCTGTGATTTATTTAGAATTCAAGGCACAATTAACCAGCATGGCTACCACAGCATTCTGCAGCAATACGCCATCCCATCTGGTTTGGGCTTAGTGGGACTATCATTTGTTTTTCAACAGGGCAATGACCCAACACACCTCCAGGCTGTGTAAGGGCTATTTGACCAAGAAGGAGAGTGATGGAGTGCTGCATCAGATGACTTGGCCTCCACAATCCCCCGACCTCAACCCAATTGAGATGGTTTGAGATGAGACGGACCGCAGAGGGAAGGAAAAGCAGCCAACAAGTGCTCAGCATATGTGGGAACTCCTTCAAGACTGTTGGAAAAGCATTCCAGGTGAAGCTGTTTGAGAGAATGTCAAGAGTGTGCAAAGCTGTCATCAAGGCAAAGGGTGGCTATTTGAAGAATTTGGTTAACACTTTTTTGGTTACTACATGATTCCATATGTGCTATTTCATAGTTTTGATGTCTTTACTATTATTCTACAATGTAGAAAATAGTAAAAAATAGAGAAAAACCCTTGAATGAGTAGGTGTGTCCAAACTTTTGACTGGTACTGTATAACCATTGGCAAAAAATTCTAAAAACCAGTTTTTGCTTTGTCATTATGGGGTATTGTCTGTAGATTGAGGAGGAAAAATATTTAATCCATTTTAGAATAAGGCTGTAATGTAACAGAATGTGGAAAAAGTAAACATTTCTGAATACTTTCCAAATGCACTGTATGCTCACTCAGTATTACAACAACTGAACTATTAACGGTGTGATTATATAGCCTAATAAAAAAAAAAAATTATGGTCCGAACAAAAATGCATTGTCAGGGCAATTCAAGCAAAGCAATATGCAGTGAAACGGTATTGGGCCTATAGCCTACTGCACAAACCTCATTGCTACAGTACTGTTTTGAATAGGTTAATGTTGCATAGGCTTACATTTTTTAAGTAATTTATAAAATAACATCTGAGTGGTAGATCTTGGCTTGCATTTTGATTTTAGAAAGTTATCTTTCAGAGTCTCCTGAGTCTCCTGAGTGGCGCAGTGGTCTAAGGCACTGCATCGCAGTGCAAGCTGTGCCACTAGAGATCCTGGTTCGTATCCAGGCTCTGTTGCAGCCGGCCGCGGCCGGGAGACTCATGGGCGGCGCACAAGTTGTCCAGGGTAGGGGAGGGAATGGCCGGCAGGGATGTAGCTCAGTTGATAGAGCGTGGCATTTGCAACGCAAGGGTTGTGGGTTCGATTCCCACGGGGGACCAGTATACAAAATATGTATTCACTAACTGTAAGTTGCTCTGGATAAGAGCATCTGCTAAATGACTTAAATGTAATCTTGACTCAGAAAAGGTTGGTGACCACTGCTTTAGATGTATGTGTTCCAGAGTAGAGAGTAGAGAGACCCACAGTAGCAACTGTAATTGAGTACTGGCACTGGCAGTGGCAGGTTTCCATGCAATGTCATGTAGAAATTATAGGAAAGAAGATGAGAGGTGAGCTGACCTTGATCTATTCATCCATCTATCTACCTTTTACATGTTCCAGTCCCAAAGGACTCATTATTCTCTAAAGACAGAGATACTTTACCTTGTTTAGTGCTGGCTAAATGATTAAGACTTGATTGTCTTCTATTTCTGTGAGACGTGTTTCGTAGTTATCTCTTCGTTTCTTCGAACTGTTCATCCCACTAACGACCCTAAGTATAGTTGCAGCAGAGGGAAAAGCAGGAAGAGAAAAAAGGCAACCTAGTCGTGATTTAAGCACAGTAAATTAATGGCCCTGTGTTTTTCATGGATGCACCGCGTGGGAGTTTTTAACAGCATGATGTGTCTTCGTTGATTTATCTCTTTCTCTTTTTAACCAATCCCAGAATTACAAAAAATGGCACAGAAATATGTCCTTATATGGACATAGTCTGCTAAATGACTAAAATGTAAATGTAAATGATAATCAGGAATTAATCTATGTGTTTGAAATGGGCCTTGTGAAAACAGAAACTGAACCAGAAAAATGATAACAATACATTACTATTGTGTTTCGCTTCAATTACTGTTCGGTACTTGCTGCTGTGCAATGGTATCAAATGAGGTTTTACATTAAATGGGTTTCCATTGAAGGTATTTATATTTTCTTTACAAAATATGGAAAATAATAGACCACTGGTGAGAGTAAATAAATAACTCACAAAACTAGTGCTTTACTAGTCTTAGGCAGGCAGAGTCACTAATAAGGGTCATCAGAGCTCAATGGCCTCCCAGCCTTCCCCTCATTATTACACAATATAATAAGAAAGAGACACCAGCGAGCTGGGCCTCCTTAGGCCTATGGGCGGGAAACTCACAGGGGTCATGACCCCTCCATCTTACCGCTTCGCTCTGGCTTATACATTGTCTGTCTATCCAGAAATGTTTGTGTTCCAACAGTAGATTGTTATACAATAAGCTGCATTTTTACTTCATGATTTGTGTTTTTATCTATGTGTTTATTGTAAAATCAGTTTTCTTTTGTTTGGGCAAAACAATTTGAAATGCATTTTGAAGAGAAATTTAAAATGTGAGTTGATGTAAAATGTTTGACAATCTTTCAATGCATTCTTTCAATGCTTTGTCTAGGCTAACCCTCTGTTGGGTATTTTTGTATGGAGGGAGCGGGATATATTGATTGAAGTGACTGAGATGCACGGACACTTTCCCAGAATAACAGAGATTAGACATGCATGTCCATTGTGTGGTTGTTGTGAAGCTCCTGTTTGTTCTCTGGCCTCACTGTAGAGAGCTCAATACACTGCTTCTTTCAGCCAGCTCCTGTGTCACTCTCAATCCCTTTCAATTTTCGTTCTCATATACATTCGTCTAGAGTATTGTCATGGGTGTAATGTTTCATTTAAATAAAGACTGAGCACCTTACTGCAGCATTGTAGTCCGGGAATTGTGATCACATAAGAGCTTTTATGTTGTGTGCCTTTACATTTGGCTATTTTCTGATTGCCATGCATATTATTATACTGAGCAAAAATATAAACGCAACATGTAAAGTGTTGGTCCCATGTTTCATGCGCTGAAATAAAAGATCCCAGAATTTTCCATTCGCACAAAAAGCTTATTTAAAATATTGTGCACAAATGTGTTTACATCCCTGTTAGTGAGCATTTCTCCTTTGCCAAGATAATCCATCCACCTGACAGGTGTGGCATATCAAGAAGTTGATTAAACAGCATGATCATTACACAGGTGCACCTTGTGCTGGGGACAATAAAAGGCACTCTAAAATGTGTTGTTTTGTCACACAACACAATGCTACAGATGTCGCAAGTTTTGAGGGAATGTGCAATTGCAATTCATGCTGATGCAGAAATGTCCACCAGAGCTGTTGGCAGAGAATTGGATGTTCATTTCTCTACCATAAGCCACCGCCAACATCATTTTAGAGAATTTGGCAATACGTCCAACTGGCCTCACAACTGCATACCATGTGTAACCACGACAGCCCAGAACCTCCACATCTGGCTTCTTCACCTGGGACCAGCCACCCGGACAGCTGATGAAACTGTGGGTTTGCACAACCGAAGAATTTCTGCACATACTGTCAGAAATCATCTTAGGGAAGCTCATCTGCGTGCTCGTCGTCCTCACCAGGGTCTTGACCTGACTGCAGTTTGGTTACGACTTCAGTGGGCAAATGCTCAACTTCGATGTCCACTGGCACGCTGGAGAAGTGTGCTCTTCATGGATGAATGCCGGTTTCAACTGTACCGAGTTGTGAACAGAGTGCCCCATGGTAGCGGTGGGGTTATGGTATGGGCAGGCATAAGCTATGGACAATGAACACAATTGCATTTTATCGATGACGAGATCCTGAGGCCCATTGTCGTGCCCTTCTTCCACCGCCATCACCTCATGTTTCAGCATGATAATGCACGGCCCCATGTCGCAAGGATCTGTAACCAATTCCTGGAAGCATGTAAATGTCCCAGTTCTTCCATGGCCTGCATACTCTCCAGACATGTCACCCATTGATCCTGTTTGGGATGCTCTGGATCGACGTGTATGACAGCGTGTTCCAGTTTCCGCCAATATCCAGCAACTTCGCACAGCCATTGAAGAGGAGAGGGACAACATTCCACAGGCCACAATCAACAGCTTGATCAACTCTATGCGAAGGAGATGTGTCGCGCTGCATAAGGCAAACGGTGGCACACCAGATACTGATGGGTTCTCTGATCCACGCCCCTATCTTTTTTTAAAGGTATCTGTGAACAACAGATGCATATGTGTATTCCCAGTCATGTAAAATCCATAGATTAGGGCCTAATGAATTTATTTCAATTGACTGATTTCCATGAAATTGTTGCATGTTGCGTTTATATTTGTGTTCAGTGTAATTCAAACCTCATCTTTCCTTTATGGCTTTGATGTGTGCTTTCACTTGAACCACAATTGGATTTAGTGACAATAAAGATAGCTATGAATACCTGGAATTGGAAATACTGTGATTTTCACTGAAAATCCCTCCATGCAGCCAACTTGCAATGGCTCAAATAACTGATATGAAAATATGTTTCTGGGAGACTATTTGTCATGACAGAAACACATTGAGGTTTAAAGATCTAACATTATTTGGTGCCAGAAGTAACCTTCGTTTAAACTAACACTGGAAATCATCATGGAAGTTGCATTTCTTTAGTTAATCCATCATATATTTCTGAAAGAGGCTCCTTGAGCCTTTGGACACAGTCCTGAGAAATGTACCCAGCGGGCTGGGCCTATGCTGGGCTGAGGCCTTTACCATTATAATCATATTCACACCTATCCCTTTATCGACTGGCATGTTAAATGTGACTGCACTTACAGTATGCATTGTCCAGAGGTCAAAGAGGACTCATGGCTATCTCTGCTCTAAATCTATTACTGTCCATCCATGGGAAGTTAATGGGAGACGGATATAGTTATGAAGGCCAAAAGTACGACGGATGGCCCTCATTGAATAGAGATAGCATCAGAATCTTTTTTTCTTTTTTTCCCCCAAATTTGTGGTATCCAATTGGTAGTTATAGTCTTGTCCAATCGCTGCAACCCCCGTACGGACTTGGGAGAGGCGAAGGTCGAGAGCCGTGCGTCCTCCGAAACACAACCCAACCGAGCCGCACTGCTTCTTGACACAATGCCTGCTTAACCCGGAAGCCAGCCGCACCAATGTGTCGGAGGAAACACCGTACACCTGGCGACCGTATCAGCATGCACTGCGCCCGGCCCCCCACAGGAGTCACTAGTGTGTGATGGGACAAGAACATCCCTGTTGGCCAAACCCTCCCCTAACCTGGACAATGCTGGGCCAATTGTGTGCCGCCCCATGGGTCTCCCGGTCGCGGCCGGCTGCGACAGAGCCTGGACTTGAACCAGGATCTCTAGTGGCACAGCTAGCACTGCGATGCAGTGCCGTAGACCACTGCGCCACTCGGGAGGCCTAGAGATAGCATCTTCTGTTAGGCGCGGAACACAGTGCCTCTGGCAACTAGCTTCTCCTGTGTGTCTTGCAATTCTTTAGCTAAAGCTGACCAGCTCAGACTGAGAGCTAAGTTTACCTGGATCAGAATGCAGACTGGAGTTGTCCATGGCCCTGAAACAAGCATGATACAGACTGTAACTATCCATGGTCCTGAAATAGCTATTGCCTGGTTACTGTGAGTGAGTGTTTTCTGCTTATGGATCAACGCCAGCTTTGTTGTTTGGCTCACAACAAGTAAAGTCAGTCATGAAAGCACATGGCTGATCCTAAATCAGTTGATAAGAGTGGGTAGTACCCCCCCCCCCCCTCAGGATGCCATCGATTAGGAAAAGACCACACTCAATTTATTATTATACAGGTTTTTTCCTTCTCTTCTGTAGTTCAAAGAAATAGGTAACCACTGGAGCCAATTAGTGTCCAAATAGATGTGTCACGCCGTGAGCTAAGCTTTACCTGAGGAGTTGAGCGGCTGAATCTAATCTCCTCAGCTAAATTACATTTTCATCATCAGAGCCCCATATCTGCTCACCTGCTCTCAGCCCATAGGGAACCAGCGACTTTGGCTAATCTCACTTTGACCATTCACAGAAATACATTCACACAACATGAGAGGACTCTAGGGAATGCACTGCACATGCAGTTTGTTTGCTGAAAAGAGAAGGGCTGAAAAAGAGGCTGAGTGTAAAAATACATATCTTCACATACACAAGCAAACAATGAAACTCAATATGCAATGTCAACATGAAATATCAACATTCAGTTGAGCCTCTTTCTTATGTCTCTGCCCATAAACATTAGGTTGTCTGTGTCACACTGCTGTCTTTGGTGTGCTATAGGCTTACATTCCCTCCTCGTTTCATCCTGATTTTATGTGTTTGCAGAGAATGGGAGAGATACAAACACAGGGGACTAATATTCCTGAGGCAAAAGTGAAACTTTACACTTGAAAGTGAACCACATTACTTATGCATTAGGTATGCCAGCCTCCCTTTGAAGAATCACAAACATGCATATTTTCCATCCCTAAAATAATATATAGATTAGTTTTCACTTCAAAACAAGTATGACATGGGCCTTAGGGTTGGAGAAATGTTCCCATAGTAACCCATACACAGTACAGTCACCAACAATTTGAGAGGAAGAAGCTTACGAGTCTCTAGGGTTCTAAGATGTTCAGGCACACCCTAGATATTGATTGCTCAGTCAGGACAAAAGATAGTCCAATATAATAGTTTGTTGTGTGCTTGGCTTATTTTCTTTGCTCGGCTTACTTCCATTTCTTCCTTTTCCCTTTCATTGGTTTTGCAGCTTGACAGATGAGTAATCACGTTGGTGACAATGATGGCAGTGAAGAGATAGGGTCGTGCTACAGTTGTTTCCCTAGGCAGGCTACATGCCACAAGGCTTTTTCTTAAAGAGAATATACACTACCGGTCAAAAGTTTTAGAACACCTACTCATTCAAGGGTTTTTCTTTATTTTTACTATTTTCTACATTGTAGAATAATAGTGAAGACATCAAAACTATGAAATAACGCACATGGAGTCATGTAGTAACCAAAAAAGTGTTAAACAAATCAACATATATTTTAGATTTTAGATTCTTCAAAGTAGCCACCCTTTGCCTTGATGACAGCTTTGCACACTCTTGGCATTATCGGACACATTCAAAGATGGTTGAAAACCAGCAAGTGAACGTTAGCAAAACCAAATCTCATTAATCACATATTTTCATTACAAATTTTGTATAAAATGGGAAATTACAAGACTGTAAAAAATGTTTTACCTCTAAAACATAATTTTGGAGTGATTCAATTGTTATAATGTTGTTGTTTTATAATTTTAGGAACTTTTGAAAAATATGCTCTAACCGGAGGTAGAGTTGCCCAATAAAGGAATGCAATTTAGTCAAAGCTAGCTATTATGGACAATGGATAAATATTGTTATGGGTAGCGAGTAAAAATCGTCTGTCCTCAGTTACAACACTCACTACCGAGTTCCAAACTGCCTCTGGAAGCAACGTCAGCACAATAACTGTTCATCGGGAGCTTCATGAAATGGGTTTCCATGGCCGAGCAGCCGCACACAAGCCTAAGATCACAGCCGCACACAAGCCTAAGATCACCATGCGCGATGCCAAGCGTCGGCTGGAGTGGTGTAAAGCTTGCCGCCATTGGACTCTGGAGCAGATGAAACGCATTCTCTGAATCACCCTTCACCATCTGGCAGGCCGATATACGAATCTGGGTTTGGCGGATGCCAGGAGAACGCTACCTGCCTGAATGCATAGTGCCAACTGTAAAGTTTGATGGAGGAGGAATAATGATCTGTGGCTGTTTTTCATGGTCTGGGCTAGGCCCCTTAGTTCCAGTGAAGGGAAATCTTAACGCTACAGCTTACAATGACATGCTAGCCGATTCTGTGCTTCCAACTTTGTGATAGCAGTTTGGGGAAGGCCCTTTCCTGTTTCAGCATGACAATGACCCCGTGTACAAAGCGAGGTCCATACAGAAATGGTTTGTCGAGATCAGTGTGGAAGAACTTGACTGGCCTGCACAGAGCCCTGACCTCAACCCCATCGAACACCATTGGGATGAATTGGAATGCCGACTGCGAGCCACACCTAATCTCCCAACATCAGTGCCCGACCTCACTAATGCTCTTGTGGCTGAATGGAAGCAAGTCCCCGCAGCAATGTTCCAACATCTAGTGGAAAGCCTTCCCAGAAAAGTGGAGGCTGTTATAGCAGCAAAGGCGGGACCAACTCCATATTAATGCCCATGATTTTGGAATGAGATATTTGACGGGCACGTGTCTACATACTTTTGGTCATGTAATGTATATTGTAATTCATTTTGACGCACAAATGTATCATTTTATTCATATTTGATATCAGTCCTCATTTAACTAGGCCTGTCTTCCATTATAAGTAACTGAAGCAGACATAATGTCATTTTTTTGGATGATTAAAAAAATCTATGCAAATTCCAGTATAAAATGAGTTTACCCTAATTGGGCACAACTCAGCCGGCTGGTTGAGATGTTTGCGATGTGTTATCTATAAAATGTTAAGTCGTGCAAATAAAAAATATTCATTTATTGCCTATATTAAGGCTAAATACACATCTTTTTTTGAATATATTTATATATTTATTTATTGGTGTGCCAGCGTTCTTCGATTTTTCATTAAATGGTTTTAACACAGGGTGTGTTATGGATATTTGCTTATATAGAGCTAACAAGTAACGACATAAGGGAACACTAATTGAACACTAAATCAAAGCTAAAGGTATCCATTAAGTTTATTAAACATTACTTGATTCATTAAAACTCTCAACTAATTTAGTTTGGAGCATTTAAATTCTTAATTCAAGACAAACATAATAATCACTGATGTTGTTTTGAAATCAACAGCAAAACCATTATACTAATTATAGTTCCCAGTGTTTCTGTTTTAAGGAAAATATTAATTCACCTCAGAAAGGAAATCAGTGAATCATTTGAGGAAGAAAACACATTATGATAAACCTAAGGAGGAGTGATTTGCATGTTAGTTCCGTGGGCTACAATTACAATCCTATTTAGTCACAATCCTGAGTGGTATATTTAAGCAGTAAGGCCGGAGGAGGTGGCCAATATACCACGGCTAAAGGCTGTTCTTATGCACGACGCAATGCGGAGTGCATGGATACAGCCCTTAGCTGTGGTATATTGGCCATATACCACAAACCCCCGAGGTTAGTTAACCCTCTGTCTCCTTTGTAAAACGTTAAGATATGATGGACACAGTGATTAGAAATTAAACTACATGATTACACATGAGTACAGTTTGATATAAGCACATTGTTCGTATGAGTTGTAGAATTGGTCACTTTTCCACAATGGCTCTGTACAGTTTTATAAGTAGCTAAAATGTGATGGGTTATTTATGCAAACCACTGGTGGGTGGTGGTGAGATAACAGGGGCTGGAGGCTGCAACTAAACACCTTTGATGGAAGATAGCAGATAGAGTGACACAGTTGGCCGTAACAAGGCTATATCAGACGGCAGGACAGTTCATTTTCTCAGTAAATGTTTTATTCCACAATTCGTCTCTGACACATAAATTGTTTTTGAGACAGATTTTGCCAGGGCTAAAGTGAGTCCCTCCTCTGCGATGTTAAATGACCTCTGAAACAATTTGATTATGATGTTCTGCTGACAGACAGATTTATCATGGGAGTGGTGCTGTGTAATGGATATGAGCACAGCTCCGGCGACAGGGAGGGAGGGGGTATAAGGAGGTGGGAGGGGGAGAGTATGATTGACATAAAGGCTCTAAGACCCTGGTAACCAAGGGACAGTTAGAAAATTACTGGGGGGGGGGGGGCAGAAGGGCTATGGGCCAGAAGGTTGAGGTTCGCCGACCACAACGGACGAGCTCACTCTCACTGCCTGTTTCATTACACTAGGAAAATAGCATTTAGGGGGAAATCAGAATTTGGTAACACTTTACTTGACACTCAGCGTCATAACACATTATGACACGGTCATAATCATGTCATAATATGTCACAGCAGCTGACATAACATGTCATAACCTTTTATAATAAGGTCATATCACTGTAATGACACATATATTCAGAACTGTTGTGATATATATTGCGTTATAACGGTAGTTATTTTATGGCTGGTTATGACAACTACATAAGAGTGTCAAACCCCACAAAACCTACCACAGAAGGCAAAACATTCCATTACACCATAGCCTACGTGTCAACAGTATACACTACCAGTCAAACGTTTGGACACACCTACTCATTCAAGGGGTTTTCTTAATTTCTTACAATTTTCTACATTGTAGAATAATAGTGAAGACATCAAAACTATGAAATAACACATATGGAATCATGTAGTAACCAAAAAAGTGTTAAACAAATAAAAATATATTTTAGATTTTAGATTCTTCAAAGTAGCCATCCTTTGCCTTGATGACAGCTTTGCACACTCTTGGCATTCTCTCAACCAGCTTACCATATTTTAATTTACCATATAAAATTATGATTGTAATTGCGCACACATTGATGTCAGACATGCACCTAACCTAATGCTCTGTTGCTGATGACTGGAATGAATGCAAGAGCAGATTTCAGGAGCAGGACAAGACGCCCTCTTTTTGACTGATGACTGATATAAGTACATGTACATGATAGGCCAATCTGGCTTATATGATTATGATGGTCATAATGCATATTGACAGTGTCATAAAGTGTATTTTCTTAGTCCAAGTAAAGTGACACAGGATGGTCATAATGCTTCATGACAGTGTCATTTAGTGTATTTTCTATTTAAAATATAATGAAAAAAAATGTACTGTAAAGAATTCATTACAACAACAAAAGGTTTAAGAAACAAACGAAAGGAAAGTTCTTGGCAGGGATTTTTTTTTTTTAAATAAATGTGGGTTTTGACAAGCTTATGTAGGTGTCATAACCAGCCATAAAATAACGCAATAAATGTCACAACAGGTGTACATACAGTGCATTCAGAAAGTATTCAGGCCCCTTCACTTTTTCCACATTTTGTTACGTTACAGCCTTATTCTAAAATTGATTAAATCATTTTTTTTCCACATCAATCGACACACAATACCCCATAATGACAAAGCAAAAACAGGTTTTTATAATAATAAAGGAAATATTACATTTACATGTGTTCAGTGTTCAGACCTTTTACTCAGTACTTTGTTGAAGCACCTTTGGCAGCGATTACAGCCTCGAGTCTTCTTGGGTATGACACTACAAGCTTGGCACACCTGTATTTGGGGAGTTTCTTCCATTCTTCTCTGCAGATCCTGTCAAGACCTGTCCCAAAGCCACTCCTGCATTGTCCTGGCTGTATGGGCTCCCGAGTGGCGCAGTGGTCTAATGCACTGCATCTCAGTGCTTGAGGTGTCACTACAGACCCCCTGGTTCAATTCCAGGCTGTATCACAACCGGCCGTGATTGGGAGTCCCATAGGGCGGTGCACAATTGGCCCAGCGTCGTCCGGGTTTGGCTGGTGTAGGCCGTCATTGTAAATAAGAATTTGTTCTTAACTAACTTGCCTAGTTAAATAAAATTAACGACTTAGGGTCGTTGTCCTGTTGGAAGGTGAATCTTTGCCCCAGTCTGAGGTCCTCAGCGCTCTGGAGCAGGTTTTCATCAAGGATCTCTCTGTACTTTTCTCAGTTCATTTTTCCCTCGATCCTGACTAGTGCATGCTGCTGAAAAACATCCCCACAGCATGATGCTGCCACCACCATGCTTCACTGTAGGGATGGTGCCAGGTTTCCTCCAGACGTGACGATTGGCATTCATGCCAAAGAGTTCAATCTTGGTTTCATCAGACCAGAGAATCTTGTTTCTCATGGTCTGAGAGTCTTTAGGTGCCTTTTGGCAAACTCCAAGTGGGCTGTCATGTGCCTTTTACTGAGGAGTGGCTTCCGTCTGTCCACTCTACCATAAAGCCCTGATTGGTGGAGTGCTGCAGAGATGGTTGACCTTCTGGAAGGTTCTCCAATCTCCACAGAGGAACTTTGGACCTCTGTCAGAGTGACCATCAGGTTCTTGGTCACCTCCCTGATCAAGGCCCTTCTCCCCAGATTGCTCAGTTTGGCCGGGCGGCCAGCTCTAGGAAGAGTCTTGGTGGTTCCAAACTTCTTCCATTTAAGAATGATGGAGGCCACTCTGTTCTTGGGGACCTTCAATGCTGTAGACATGTTTTTGTACCCTTCCCCAGATCTGTGCCTCAACACAATCCTGTCTTGGAGCTCTACGGACAATTCCTTCGACCTCATGGCTTGGTTTTTGCTCTGGCACTGGCAGTTGCACTGTCAACTGTGGGACCTTATATAGACAGGTGTGTGCCTTTCCAAATCATGTCCTCATGTGTTCAATGTTCTTTCATGCCTATCAGTATCCCTGTTTGTTCTTGTGGATTTATATAGAAAATTGGTGCATCATTGAATAATTTTATGTGTGGTATGGTTGCTAGTTAGCCTATTGCAGATCTGGACAAGATGTCGGATCTTAATTTGACCCATTTCGTCGCAGGAGGAAAATAATCCTGCAGCAGGATTTGAATATCTGAATAAATATTTAGAATCGCCCCCAGGGGGCAGCTGGAAGCAGTGTTGGTATGCAATGCAGTACCACACCTACATTGTATCTTATAATATAATAATATGCCATTTAGCAGACGCTTTTATCCAAAGCGACTTACAGTCATGTGCGCATACATTTTTACGTATGGGTGATCCCGGGAATCGAACCCACTACCCTGGCGTTACAAGCGCCATGCTCTACCAATTGAGCTACAGAGGACCACCATCTTAGACTGCAGGTCCACTGGGCGCCAGTTCAAGTAGCCTATGTAGGCTATGTGCAGGCTATGTGCAGGATACAGCGTGTCTCGTGTGAATTCTTATGTGAACTATAATATATGGACATATTTGTAAGGGGTAGATGTATTTTTTGTTAGGGAAAATCTTTATTAAAATTTTTTTTTTAAATAATATGTTCAAGGCAAGCAATAGGCAGAATAAATTATTATCTCTTCAATAAAAGCTAAAAAATTGCTTCAATTAATTTAGATAGCCTATAGCCTACATTGGGCCCACAAGTTAATTGCATTTATTTAAATGTTTTCAAGAAGTAAAACAAATATTCTGATAATTTACATATCGAAGAAAAGTGTCTTAGCTCAACGTCTTCGGATAGGCTCAAATGCATAAACATATTGACAGCTATACTAAATGAAATTTTAAACCCACACAATACAGGCTTTCAATCCACAACAAGGATGACTTCAAACGCCGGCATCAAACTGAAAGTAGGCCTATGCTACTGTAGCCAGCGCATAACAGCTTAGCAATGGAAATCTCAACTACTGTAAGGGCCATCCACACCAAAGAACATAACTATATTGACAAATTATACATAGCCTAACTATAAAACGTGGGCGAGCATCGACACTGGAGGAAAGTTTATCGTTCTACAGTAGGCCTACATACTGTATGTCAATCAACTGATGGCCCAAATCAGCTCATCAACTCAGCCAGGGAAACAAACAGTAGCCTATTATCGGTTTTCACACCTTTCATTATGTGACAATGGATAGGCTAACAGATAGCGTACAGAATGTAGAGACGTCCTCTCGCCCACTTTATTTGCACTATATGTTAATGATTTTTCCCTACACATCAAACATGCCAAACTTGGTGTTGAAGTTAGGGATATATTCCAGGGCATCTTGTTGTATGCTGATGACATGGTTCTCCTTGCCGAAACAGAAGATGACCTCCAGAATATGTTGAATATTGTTAATTTACGGTGTACTAAATGGAGACTACCGATAAATCAAGAGAAGACCCAGATTGTTCATTTCAGAAAGAAGGGATTGCAGAGAAGTGCACACAACTTTTGTTTTGGTACAACCCCATTATTCTACACTGGGCTCTATAAATACTGTACCTTGGTTTCACTCTGGATGAAAACATGACGTTTGAAGATGGCATTGGATAACTGGCAGATTCTGCAGGTAGAACCTTGGGGTCAGTGTTAAACAAAAGGAAAATATGTAAGGATCTTGGTTACTGTGCTTATTGTCAGCTGTATAAATAATGTGTGTGTCTAGTGATGGACTATGCTGCTGGGGTATGGGGATCCAAAGTGAGTACTAATTGTATCAATGTTCAAAACAGAGAAATCCGCTGCTTTCTTGGCGTACAAAAACTGACTCCAAACCTGGCCATCTGTGGAGATATGGGTTGGGGACCATGTGTGGTTAGGCAAAAAGGTGACATGGTAAGTCTATGGAACAGACTGATAAATATGCCAGAACACATAATCACAAAAAAAAGTATTTGACTACGACCTTACTCATAACTATCCGTGGGCTAGAGAATTGTTATCTATTTTTTGTGAAACTGATTTGCTGTTTATATTCAGGAACAAATTACCATGTGGCGTTAACCAAATCAAGGACAAGCCTTTTCTGATCCACAAGGAAAAATGGGCAGCTGATATTTGGTTTAAACCTAAACTTAGAACGTACACTCTCATCAAAGAGAACTACACCCCTGAACCATATGTCCGCCTGGACCTAACAAAAAGCCAAAGGTCAATTTGTGCACAACTCAGATCCGGGATCCTCCCTCTGGCTATAGAGATGGGTAGATTAACAGAGTGCCTAAAGAGGAGAGAATTGGCCTACTGTGTGATTTTGGGGAAATGAAAACGAAATCCATTTAGTGTATGGTGATCTGAGACTTTCTTTTTGTAACATTTTTGTTGATAAGCCTGAAGTATTCTGGTTACGGGATAAGCAGAGGCTTGAATTCTGTTTCAGTCAAGGCGTGTTTGAGATTGTTCAGTTTGTTCACAATGCCTGGAGGAGAAGGAGAAATGTACTGTTTGTGGCTAGATGGTAGCCATAATTATTGTATGCGTATAATTTGTCATTTCAAATCAAATCAAATCAAATTATATTTGCCACATGCACTGAATACAACAGGTGTAGACCTTACAGTGAAATGCTTACTTACAAGCCCTTAACCAACAACGCAGTTTTAAGAAAAATTTGTGTTGAGTAAAAAATTGATAAGTAAAAATTTAAGTGTGGAGTGCAATAGAGATTGCGTCATCTGTGGATCTGTTGGGGCGGTATGCAGTGGTCTAAGGCACTGCATCGCAGTGCTAGCTGTGCCACTAGAGATCCTGGTTCGAATCCAGGCTCTGTCGTAGCCGGCCGCGACCGGGAGACCCATGGGGCGGCGCACAATTGGCCCAGCGTCGTCCAGGGTAGGGGAGGGAATGGCCGGCAGGGATGTAGCTCAGTTGGTAGAGCATGGCGTTTGCAACGCCAGGGTTGTGGGTTCGATTCCCACGGGGGGCTAGTATGAAAAAATAAAAATAAAAAAATAATAATAATAATGTATGCACTCACTAACTGTAAGTCGCTCTGGATAAGAGCGTCTGCTAAATGACGTAAATGTAAATGTAATGTAAATGTCTAGGGTTTCTGGGATAATGGTGTTGATGTGAGCCATGACCAGCCTTTCAAAGCACTTCATGGCTACAGACGTGAGTGCTACGGGTCGGTAGTCATTTAGGCAGGTTACCTTAGTGTTCTTGGGCACAGGGACTATGGTGGTCTGCTTGAAACATGTTGGTATTACAGACTCAGTCAGAGACAGGTTGGAAATGTCAGTGAAGACACTTGCCAGTTGGTCAGCGCGTGCTCGGAATACACGTCCTGGTAATCCGTCTGGCCCTGCGGCCTTGTGAATGTTAACCTGTTTAAAGGTCTTACTCACATCGGCTACGGAGAGCGTGATCACACAGTCGTCCGGAACAGCTGATGCTCTCATGCATGCTTCAGTGTTGCTTGCCTCGAAGCGAGCATAGAATTCATTTAGCTCGTTTGGTAGGCTCGTGTCACTGGGCAGCTCGCGGCTGTGCTTCCCTTTGTAGTCTGTAATAGTTTGCAAGCCCTGCCACATCCGACGAGGGTCGGAGCCGGTGTAGTACGATTCAATCTTAGTCCTGTATTGACACTTTGCCTGTTTGATATTTCGTCGGAGGGCATAGCGGGATTTCTTATAAGCTTCCGGGTTAGAGTCCCGCTCCTTGAAAGCGGCAGCTTTACCCTTTAGCTCAGTGCGGATGTTGCCTGTAATCCATGGCTTCTGGTTGGGGTACGTACGGTCACTGTGGGGACGACGTCATTGATGCACTTATTGATGAAGCCAGTGACTGATGTGGTGTACTCCTCAATGCCCTCTGAAGAATCCCGGAACATATTCCAGTCTGTGCTAGCAAAACAGTCCTGTAGCTTAGCATCTGTGTCATCTGACCACTTCTGTATTGAGCGAGTCACTGGTACTTCCTGCTTGTAAGCAGGAATCAGGAGGATAGAATTATAGAACTCTCTTGGTAAATAGTGTGGTCTACAGCTTATCATGAAATACTCTACCTCAGGCGAGCAAAACCTCGAGACTTCCTTAATATTAGATTTCATGCACCAGCTGTTATTTACAAATATACACAGACCACCACCCCTTGTCTTACCGGAGGCAGCTGTTCTATCTTGCCGATGCATTGTAAAGTGGTTATCCCACTGGCTATAGGGTGAACGCACCAATTGGTGAGTCGCTCTGGATAAGAGCGTCTGCTAAATGACGTAAATGTGCCCTTGAGCAAGGCACCTAACCCTAATTGCTCCTGTAAGTCGCTCTGGATAAGAGCGTCTGCTAAATGACTAAAATGTAAAATGTAAAATGATGCACCGAAAACCCAGCCAGCTGTATGTTATCCATGTTGTCGTTCAGCCACGACTCATTTGTAGTAGTGTCTTGTAAGCCCATGTGGGCTGGGCACCGGTAGGTGTATGACACTTAAATAAATAAAATCAATCAATCATGTTTTGGAATACAATCAAATAACAAGGGTCCTATTGCAACCGTCAATGGCACTAGATTATCGCCATCTGATGTCTCGTTAAACCATTAATACACGCTAAATTCACCCGCACAGCTGATCTCAATTGCAACCATTATTGTTCTGTTCACCTCATTACCACTTCCTAAAAGATTATGTTGGTCTTACCTTAGTACTTCTTGCAACCAAAGTATTTCAAGATATATTTGCCCTCTGGTTGGTATTATCATCGGAACAACTTAGTCCTTTTTGAACAGATTAACGGCGATTTATCTATTTGACAATAGAAATAAAGTATTTCCTCGTTTACCACGGCAAATCTACTGTGGCAATTAACCCAACACTTTGTATGAATGGAAACTAATGTTGGTGTAGTCTACTGTTTTTATTGTATTTGCTTCCTATTTATGTTATCCATTAAATACAACTGTTTTTTTGAAATGTGTAACTACATAAGTCAATTGGGGGATTCAGTTGTTTGTGCCAGCAGGGCGTGGGCCGAAATCAAACCCACACCGACACAGTAGGCCCATATGCATGCAGAACGCAGCAGCCCTAACCGCTAGACCACCCCAGGCCAAAAGTTAACCCAATTTTGACAGTTGATTCATAACCTTAGATTCATTAGAAACCGTAAGATGTCCTCTTTTTCGATAATATATACTGTAGATCCCAAAAATCGTGGGCTGCGTTTTTTGCATTTCTTCTCAATTTCATCTTGTCTTTATATCTGATAATATAGGCCTATGTGTGAAATTTGTTTTGATATGCTACAGTAGGCTATACTTTAGGTGTAGCCTACTGTTCGGCTGCATTTTGGATACTCTTGACACTTGTATGTCGTAGTGGAGACCAATAGGCTATATGTCTTGTGTTATTAAGCTATATACAGTGGGGGAAAAAAGTATTTAGTCAGCCACCAATTGTGCATGTTCTCCCACTTAAAAAGATGAGAGAGGCCTGTAATTTTCATCATAGGTACACGTCAACTATGACAGACAAAATGAGAAAAAAAATCCAGAAAATCACATTGTAGGATTTTTTATGAATTTATTTGCAAATTATGGTGGAAAATAAGTATTTGGTCAATAACTAAAGTTTCTCAATACTTTGTTATATACCCTTTGTTGGCAATGACACAGGTCAAACGTTTTCTGTAAGTCTTCACAAGGTTTTCACACACTGTTGCTGGTATTTTGGCCCATTCCTCCATGCAGATCTCCTCTAGAGCAGTGATGTTTTGGGGCTGTCGCTGGACAACACGGACTTTCAACTCCCTCCAAAGATTTTCTATGGGGTTGAGATCTGGAGACTGGCTAGGCCACTCCAGGACCTTGAAATGCTTCTTACGAAGCCACTCCTTCGTTGCCCGGGCGGTGTGTTTGGGATCATTGTCATGCTGAAAGACCCAGCCACGTTTCATCTTCAATGCCCTTGCTGATGGAAGGAGGTTTTCACTCAAAATCTCACGATACATGGCCCCATTCATTCTTTCCTTTACACGGATCAGTCGTCCTGGTCCCTTTGCAGAAAAACAGCCCCAAAGCATGATGTTTCCACCCCCATGCTTCACAGTAGGTATGGTGTTCTTTGGATGCAACTCAGCATTCTTTGTCCTCCAAACACGACGAGTTGAGTTTTTACCAAAAAGTTATATTTTGGTTTCATCTGACCATATGACATTCTCCCAATAGTCTTCTGGATCATCCAAATGCACTCGAACAAACTTCAGATGGGCCTGGACATGTACTGGCTTAAGCAGGGGGACACGTCTGGCACTGCAGGATTTGAGTCCCTGGCGGCGTAGTGTGTTACTGATGGTAGGCTTTGTTACTTTGATCCCAGCTCTCTGCAGGTCATTCACTAGGTCCCCCCGTGTGGTTCTGGGATTTTTGCTCACCGTTCTTGTGATCATTTTAACCCCACGGGGTGAGATCTTGCGTGGAGCCCCAGATCGAGGGAGATTATCAGTGGTCTTGTATGTCTTCCATTTCCTAATAATTGCTCCCACAGTTGATTTCTTCAAACCAAGCTGCTTACGTATTGCAGATTCAGTCTTCCCAGCCTGGTGCAGGTCTACAATTTTGTTTCTGGTGTCCTTTGACAGCTCTTTGGTCTTGGCCATAGTGGAGTTTGGAGTGTGACTGTTTGAGGTTGTGGACAGGTGTCTTTTATAATACTGTCTTTTTTATACTGATAACAAGTTCAAACAGGTGCCATTAATACAGGTAACGAGTGGAGGACAGAGGAGCCTCTTAAAGAATAAGTTACAGGTCTGTGAGAGCCAGAAATCTTGCTTGTTTGTAGGTGACCAAATACTTATTTTCCACCATAATTTGCAAATAAATTCATTAAAAATCCTACAATGTGATTTTCTGGATTATTTTTTCTCAATTTGTCTGTCATAGTTGACGTGTACCTATGATGAAAATTACAGGCCTCTCTCATCTTTTTAAGTGGGAGAACTTGCACAATTGGTGGCTGACTAAATACTTTTTCCCCCCACTGTAAAACGACGGTTGTTGATGTGAATGGATGCATTTCAGATATATTTTTGTACATTTGAATGTTGCAGTAAGTGGACATATAGGCCTACAGTAGCAGTGAGAGATGTATTAATATTCTGTCTGGCTTAAGCCTTTGAGCGACTGAGAGAGGGAGGATGATTTTGATAGCTGGCACTGGTTCGAATTACTCAAATGCCCCAACATGGAGAGAAAGAGAACTGCAGCTTTTTTTGTGAACGTGTCTAAATCACAAGGCTTATTTGAATTTCCAGTTGCGCACTATGAAAGGTGGATAGAGGGCAGAATAGACAGTTGGACTGGTAGACTATACTGACCTGTGGTATAGTACAAGTTATCACATGGAAAAGCATAGTGCATAAGGGAAGTACCAGAACACCTTGATAGGGGAGGCACATGCAAGCAGAGAAGGAAATGTGACTAGTATGGAAGAAATTACAGTATATAGTAAAACCTGTCAAACTAATTAATTAACATTCATTCGAAGGAAACTAGTGAATGTAAACCAGGGTAAAAATGAGCTGTCCCTAATATATTTACAGTGTATGTGGTGCACGGTAATAACTGACTGATCTTCAACTCTCTCACACATGTAGCCTAGAGGTGAATGGGAATGGTGCCATTGAAACATGTATATAAACACTTTTCCAGATGTTATAATGACGTTGATGTAAGGCGCAGTCATTATTCCATTTGTGTGATAAAAAGTCCTATGCAATGACTGTATAATTACAATGTTAGTACAGTAATTACAGTTTTGTGTTACCTACAGTTTAGCTGGGGACCAAATAAAGCACCCCCCTTATGTGAGGTTGTTTTGTTGAGGGTGAAGCCTTTAGTTTTTAACCAATTGTTTCTCTCCTTTTCCGATCACACGTTGTAGTATTGACAAACCTCCACTCAGCTATGTCAGACTGACTAGCTTGCAGCAGGTGTTGACATCTCTCAGCAGACACAGAGCCCGGACACCCAGGGCCGGATGAGATGTTGCTGAATGACTAGGAGGCCGATACAAAATGAGAGCTTTCAAATGTCACTGTGGGGCCTAACTCCTTGGTATTCAACGCATTCTCTCTGCTCTGCTCTTTCATTGCTGTCTGGATTTAGGCCTGCTCTAACTCAGTAACCTCTATAGAATGGGAACATGTGGGAGGACTGACACCCCTGACATTTGTTTGGAGACAATTGCAATGTCTGGGACGAAAAGCCAATGTTAACTGTGTCATTGATAGAAACCTCTGGTAGACACGATGAACAGATAGTTGACATTACAATCTCTTCAGTTGCAGTGTTACCAGGGAGACGGAGGATGTTAAAGGTGGGACAGAGGTGGGTGTGATGGTGGGGGGTGGGTGGAGGTGAGGTGGAGGGTGCCCGTCTGTCTGTCAAACACTGCATCAGAGGAATCATTTGTCTGGCCCTGACAGTTTATTGTGCAAATATTTTCTTAACACTATTTCTTGAACTGCATTGTTGGTTAAGGGCTTGTAAGTAAGTATTTCACTGTAAGGTCTACACCTGTTGTATTATTTGACAGACGTTTCACTTTGTCTCTCCTTTGACATGTGCCTCTGTTGAATTGACTGGACAATGCAAGTCAGTTTGTTTTCCTCTGCCTGGCCTGACTAGGGAAAGGTCCTGTCTGTTGACTTGCATACAAAGCTGAAATCACCACTGAGCTCACAAGGAAGGGGAATACAGTGAGGGGAAAAAGTATTTGATCCCCTGCTGATTTTGTACGTTTGCCCACTGACAAAGAAATGATCAGTCTGTAATTTTAATGGTAGGTTTATTTGAACAGTGAGAGACAGAATAACAACAACAAAATCCAGAAAAACGCATGTCAAAAATTTTATGAATTGATTTGCATTTTAATGAGGGAAATAAGTATTTGACCCCTCTGCAAAACATGACTTAGTACTTGGTGGCAAAACCCTTGTTGGCAATCACAGAGGTCAGACGTTTCTTGTAGTTGGCCACCAGGTTTGCACACATCTCAGGAGGGATTTTGTTCCACTCCTCTTTGCAGATCTTCTCCAAGTCATTAAGGTTTCGAGGCTGACGTTTGGCAACTCGAACCTTCAGCTCCCTCCACAGATTTTCTATGGGATTACGGTCTGGAGACTGGCTAGGCCACTCCAGGACCTTAATGTGCTTCTCCTTGAGACACTCCTTTGATGCCTTGGCCGTGTGTTTTGGGTCATTGTCATGCTGGAATACCCATCCACGACCCATTTTCAATGCCTTGGCTGAGGGAAGGAGGTTCTCACCCAAGATTTGACGGTACATGGCCCCGTCCATCGTCCCTTTGATGCGGTGAAGTTGTCCTGTCCCCTTAGCAGAAAAACACCCCCAAAGCATAATGTTTCCACCTCCATGTTTGACGGTGGGGATGGTGTTCTTGGGGTCATAGGCAGCATTCCTCCTCCTCCAAACACGGCGAGTTGAGTTGATGCCAAAGAGCTCCATTTTGGTCTCATCTGACCACAAAACTTTCACCCAGTTCTCCTCTGACAAATTCAGATGTTCATTGGCAAACTTCAGACGGGCATGTATATTTGCTTTCTTGAGCAGGGGGACCTTGCGGGCGCTGCAGGATTTCAGTCCTTCACGGCGTAGTGTGTTACCAATTGTTTTCTTGGTGACTATGGTCCCAGCTGCCTTGAGATCTTTGACAAGAACCTCCCGTGTAGTTCTGGGCTGATTCATCACCGTTCTCATGATCATTGCAACTCCACGAGGTGAGATCTTGCATGGAGCCCCAGGCCGAGGGAGATTGACAGTTATTTTGTGTTTCTTCCATTTGCGAATAATCGCACCAACTGTTGTCACCTTCTCACCAAGCTGCTTGGCGATGGTCTTGTAGCCCATTCCAGCCTTGTGTAGGTCTACAATCTTGTCCCTGACATCCTTGGAGAGCTCTTTGGTCTTGGCCATGGTGGAGAGTTTGGAATCTGATTGATTGATTGCTTCTTTGGACAGGTGTCTTTTATACAGGTAACAAACTGAGATTAGGAGCACTCCCTTTAAGAGTGTGCTCCTAATCTTAGCTCGTTACCTGTATAAAAGACACCTGGGAGCCAGAAATCTTTCTGATTGAGAGGGGGTCAAATACTTATTTCCCTCATTAAAATGCAAATAAATGTATAACATTTTTGACATGCGTTTTTCTGGATTTTTTTGTTGTTATTCTGTCTCTCACTGTTCAAATAAACCTACCATTAAAATTATAGACTGATCATTTCTTTGTCAGTGGGCAAACGTACAACATCAGCAGGGGATGAAATACTTTTTTCCCTCACTGTACATATTGTGATATAATAGTAGAGGGTAAAGGAAATATAGAGGTAAATAGATTGTACATCATGTAGATTGTTTAAAAAAGAAACCCATTTTAATCTCCAAACTTATGGCAGCTTAGTTAGTGGTTTTGGGGTTTTTCATCTATCTGAAATGTTAAAATGTTTAGGGAGCTGAACACTCCCTTATTGGAAATACTAGAAAGGGCTTTGATGTTTTAGTGGTGCACAATTTACTGCCCATTTTTTGTGGAACCTTATTGCATGGATGAGTAAACAAGTGTATGTTCAAAAGGGAAATGTAGCTAACATTCCCGCATTCATACTCAGCCCTTTCAGGATCGATACAAAAATGATTATTTTACCTGATTGTTTTCGACATGCACTAATATAATCACAAATAAGACAACACAAATGCAATACTTGGAGAAGATTGGACTCTGTCCAACTATTTTCAGCTACCACCACACCCCTGGCTGCCTGCTGACTACTGTAGTCGTCCCACTGGAACACTGATGTCTGTTGAATCACGGATGTCAAGTGTCCTCTAATAAAACATAGAACCCCCCCAAGCTCCTTCACATGGAACAGATGTTTTCACATCTTCTCCTAATCTTCGAGGACATCAGTGATAATCTGGAGTGCCAATCTTCATGAGTATGGGGGTTGCCAAATTATATCTTAATGATTCATAAAAAGGAACCCCGAATTAATACAGAATTTGAGAATCTCTCCATCTAATGAGTGTATTCATGACTTATGCTGACTTACATTTCTAAAATACTAATGAAACATAAAATCTTAAATTGGAAATCATTTTACATGGTTTCATGTTGTTATCTTAATAAAACATCATCATTCATCTGCTATTAAAGAGAGATGACAACTACTTTAACTGAGAAAAATGTTGTGTGCACTATGCATGCACTCACACATAATAAGTAGAATAACCAAGTCTGTTTGTGAATGTCTGATTGGTTGTTTGAATATTATTCAAACAACCAATCAGACATTCCCAAACAGAGTTGATTGTTGTCACCCTTAAGCCTCTTCAATGTTTACAAGACTAATCAAGGACCTTGTACTACGCACAAAACTTCAATCTATCCATTATTCATTTGAACTTTGAGATCAACCATTTTCAAATTAAATATGAGGATAATTAAGTAGATACAATCACATTAAGACAAATGTTTATATTGTCTTGATTGGTAG
This sequence comes from Coregonus lavaretus, assembly GCF_964263955.1. NCBI lineage: Eukaryota > Metazoa > Chordata > Actinopteri > Salmoniformes > Salmonidae > Coregonus > Coregonus lavaretus. The sequence continues at coordinate 18,346,880 of NC_139995.1, read as the reverse complement.
GGAAACTGCACATCTGTGTATGAAAATATACCACAACATAACATCATATAATTTTAAACATATCATTATAAGCAATTAAATAAACAGAGAATTAGAATCGGAACCACTTTGAGTTCAATGATGTATAAGTATAATTGTCCATTCCTGTCAATAAGGAGATCCTCAGAAATTGCTGCTGACATTTTGTTGTGACAGTTTTGTGAGTGCTGTGTCAATACTGAGGCACAAATAACATATCTGTTAAGATGCTTCTCACAGTGGAAATACTTCCATAATTTACACATGAGTTATTACTGTATGTTTGTGAAATTGTATAGATGACATTTAAGTGTATGCCATAAAGTGAGCCTCCAACTGTCTTTATTATCAATACAGTGTTATCAGAGGTGTACACCTGCACGTTGCTGACTAGTGACTTTCACAAACATATCACACAGGCCATTGCTTTATAAGCGTTTATCAATTAATGACATCCATAAATGAACATAAAAGTTTTAATTCCCAACAAAACCTTTCTACACGCCTAAACTCTAGAACCTAAAATTAAAGTGCAGACAAAATAACAATAAAACAGAATATATGCTAAAAAAGGAATTGATGAATAGATTGTTCTCATTGTAATCTTCTTTCCTTTGTTTCCTGTTTCTTGCTTCCTGTTTCCCTCCATCTTGTTCCCTCTCTGTAGTTGCAGGCAGAGTGCTGACATGGCAGCTGCCTCAGATTTGCTTTCCCAGTGTAGCAGTAAGATCAATAGATTGGGATTCATTGGGACCTGCGAACAGCAGTGTGAAAATTCTCCTATTCGGAGTTCAGAGAATTGCCTGTCCACAGGAAAAGTAATCAATTAAGTCCTAAAGAAAATGTACAAGAGATTGATTAAACAAGCAAAAATTGGCCCTTTCAGCACCACCACAGGTCATATATGTGTCAATAGACTAGGGATGTGGCAGCGTTTTGCAGTCAATCTTTTAAAGGTCCTTGGAGGGAATGTGTGACTGTGAATGCCTCAGCGCATAGCCTAGTTGTGTGCATTCAAGTGTGTGAGTGTGTGTGTGTGTGTGTCTGTGTGTAAATAACAGATTCACATCCTTCATTTTGTACAATAGCCTACACACACTCAATTATTCATGATTTCAACAAGCTCTCAACAACTCATTATCTGTTGCATTGAAAAAGGGCAACAACATGAGTAATCTCATATCTCATATGAGTAATCAGACTGCTGAATAATATGTCTCACTTTATTCAGGAAGAGAGGATGGAGCTCAGACTGCCAGTGTTGTGTTCACTCAGCACACCCACTGTGTCCTCCTAGGAGCAGAGCAGGTCTATTCCCTGTCAGAGATCAGCCCACTCTGTGTATGTATGTAGTGTACTGGATGACTCCCAACCTTTCCCTTGTTGTGTACTTTATCCAATGCTTAAGCAGCCGGCAAATTGGGAGAAGTTACTTTAGTGGTCCTGTGATTTATGCGTTTTGGTCTGGGGAGAATAGAGTCACTCAAATGATACATGTGTGACAATTAGAGTGTTAATGATACACGGCAGAGATGCAAACTACACAATTAATGAACGAAAAGCATCTCTGCAGTTGGTAGAGCATGGGGCTTGCAACGCCAGTGTTGTGGGTTCGTTTCCCACGGGGGGGCAGTATGAAAAATGTATGCACTCATTAACTGTAAGTCGCTCTGGATAAGAGCATCTGATAAATGACTCAAATGTAAATGTAAATGCTATGAGTGGAGGCACAAAAACTGATGAAACATGTAAGAATGTTGGAATTTGTCAGCCGGTGATTGTCAAGCAAATAACTGCCGGTCTCACGGTAACTGTCACGGTTTCGGCCGAGGCGGCCCCTTCTCCTTGTTCGGGCAGGCTTCGGCGGTCGTCGTCTCCGGAGTACTAGCTGCCACCGTTCGATGTTTCATGTTTGATTGGTTTTGTCTGTTTGTCACACCTGTTTATTGTTTAGTGTTCATTAGGCACCCTATTTAGTTCCCTTGTGTTAGGTCAGGTGTTGTGTGTAATTGTTCTACTGTCGTGTGGTTGTTTGGTCCTCTGTATTTTGTTCTCTCTTATTTTCGTGTTGTATTAGAGAGTCCTGCACGTTGTGCATATTTACCTTGGTCAGTCTAGTGTGCGTTTGTTTTCGCCTGTGGCCTGTTGCCGTGTTTGGCGTGTACTACGGACTTCACTAAAGACCTTTGGATTTATATCTCTGTGTCCTGCGTGTGATTCCACATCCCACTACACTCCACTCGTGACAGAATTACATACCATCTTATGGAATCAGCAGGAGCACCCGCACCTACCGAGATCATGGAGGAGCGCCTTCGTGGTCAAGAAGATCGGATCAACCAAATCGGGCACGCCCTGGACCGAGTGATGAACACCCTCCATCGATGGGAGACCAGCGGGGTACCCACACCCCCACCTACCGCACCATCACCATCGGTCAGCCCGCCCGTCCAACTACCGGAACCCAGTGGGATTCGGCTCTCGCTCCCGAGGGCGTACGACGGCACCGCTGCCGGGTGTCAGGGGTTCCTGTTACAAGTGGAACTCTACCTTGCCACCGTACACCCGGCGCCCTCGGGACACGAGAGCGTTTCCGCCCTCATCTCCTGTCTCACCGGCAAGGCGTTGGAGTGGGCCAACGCCGAATGGAGGAGAATAGACGCCGCCACTATCACCTATGCGGAGTTCTCCCGCCGCTTCCGTGCGGTCTTCGACCATCCACCAGAGGGGAAGGCGGCGGGGGAGCGTCTATTCTACCTCCGGCAGGGGATGAGGAGCGCTCAAGAGTTTGCGCTGGAGTTCCGGACTCTAGCGGCAGATGCAGGGTGGAATGAGCGGGCCCTCATAGACCACTTTCGTTGCAGCCTCCGGGAGGACGTCCGCAGAGAGTTGGCGTGCAGGGATACTACACTCTCATTTGACCAGTTGGTTGACATGGCCATTCGGCTGGACACCCTGCTCGCTACCCGCGGACGTCCCAGGTGGGGGTCGCCCATTCCACCCTCCAGCGCCTCCGAGCCGAGCCCGATGGAGCTCAGAGGTGCTGGCGCTAGAGGAGGGAGAAGAAGGAGCCCGAGGGGGGCCGTCCCCTGCACCAACTGTGGCCGTGGAGGGCACACCGCGGCTAGGTGCTGGGGAGGGTCCCCTGGTGGAGGAGACGGCAGAACACACATTGGGGAGTCCTCCCAGGTGAGTAGGCGCCCCACTTACCCAGAGCTTTCTGTCGTACACATAACTATACCTGTTTATTTTCCACAGGTTGCACCTCGTTCCCAGCATAAGGCGCTAGTAGATTCAGGCGCAGCTGGGAATTTTGTAGATCGTAAATTCTGTGTTGAGTTAGGGATTCCCCTCCTTCCGGTTGATAATCCTTTCCCTGTACATGCCCTAGATAGTCGTCCGTTAGGATCTGGGTTGATTAGGGAGGTCACAGCGCCACTTAGGATGATGACGCAGGGGGGTCATGAGGAGACGATTCAACTCTATCTGATCGACTCTCCTGCGTATCCGGTGGTACTGGGGCTTCCCTGGTTGATTACCCATGATCCTACGATTTCGTGGCGAGAGAAGGCTCTTAAAGGGTGGTCTGCTCAGTGTGAGGGGCTATGTCTGGGTGTTTCCGTAGGGGCGACCTCGGTGGAGAGTCCGAACCAGATGCCCGCACTGCACATTCCACCTGAGTATGAGGATTTGGCACTCGTGTTTAGCAAGACAAGAGCGGCACGGTTGCCGCCTCATAGACAGGGGGATTGTGCGATAGACCTCCAGGCAGGAGCTGCGCTCCCGCGGAGCCATGTGTATCCTTTGTCACAGGAGGAGAAGAGGGCAATGGAGACATACATTGCCGAGTCTCTGAGACAGGGATACATACGGCCCTCCACTTCTCCCGCGTCCTCGAGCTTCTTTTTTGTGAAGAAAAAGGATGGAGGTTTGCGTCCGTGTATTGATTACCGCGGTCTCAATCAGGTGACTGTGAAATATAGTTATCCACTCCCGCTGATTGCGACTATGACGGAGTCATTACACGGGGCACGGTTCTTCACAAAATTGGACCTCAGGAGCACATATAACTTGGTGCGCATTAGAGAGGGCGATGAGTGGAAGACAGCATTTAGTACTACCTCCGGTCATTACGAGTATCTCGTCATGCCATACGGGTTAATGAATGCTCCATCAGTCTTCCAATCTTTTGTAGATGAGATTTTCCGGGAAATGCAGGCGCAGGGAGTAGTGGTGTACATAGACGATATTCTGGTGTACAGATTCTACTCGGGCCGAGCATGTAGCCCTGGTGCGCAGGGTATTGAGGAGATTGTTGGAGCAGGACCTGTATGTCAAAGCCGAGAAATGTCTGTTCTTCCAGGAGTCGGTCTCCTTTTTGGGCTATCAGTTGTCTGCGTCAGGGGTGAGGATGGAGGTTGACCGTGTGTCAGCCGTGCGTAATTGGCAAACCCCAACCACGGTTAAAGAGGTGCAGCAGTTCTTGGGTTTTGCGAATTACTACCGGAGGTTTATCCGGGGTTTTGGACAGGTGGCAGCTCCCATAACGTCCCTTCTGAAGGGGGGTCCAGTGCGCTTGCGGTGGTCAGCTGAGGCGGACAGGGCTTTTGGGAGACTGAAGGACCTGTTTACCTCGGCTCCAGTGCTGGCGCACCCGGATCCCACTTTACCATTCCAAGTGGAGGTGGACGCGTCTGAAGCCGGTATCGGGGCTGTTCTTTCACAACGGTCCGGCACACCACCTAAACTCCGCCCCTGTGCTTTTTATTCTAAGAAGCTCAGTCCGGCGGAGCGGAATTATGACGTAGGGGACAGGGAGCTGTTAGCCGTGGTACAGGCCCTAAAGGTGTGGAGGCATTGGCTTGAGGGGGCTCAACACCCTTTTCTCATTCTGACTGACCACCGTAACCTGGAATACATTCGGGCAGCTAGGAGACTGAATCCTCGCCAGGCTCGATGGACTATGTTTCTCGCCCGGTTTGTGCTTAAGATCACTTACATCCCTGGGCCCCAGAACGGGAAGGCAGATGCCCTGTCTCGGCGGTATGACACAGAGGAGAGGTGCGTGGAGCCCACTCCCATACTACCTGAGTCTTGTCTGGTTGCACCGGTGGTATGGGAGGTCGATGCGGAGATCGAGCGGGCATTACGCACCGACCCTAGCCCTCCACAGTGTCCGGTGGGTCGGACGTACGTCCCGCTCGAGGTCCGGGATCGGCTTATTTATTGGGCTCACACGTCACCCTCCTCTGGACATCCAGGTATTGGCCGGACAGTGCACTGTCTTAGTACAAAGTACTGGTGGCCAACGTTAGCCAGGGATGTGAGGATTTATGTCTCCTCCTGCTCAGTGTGTGCCCAGTGTAAGGCACCCAGACACTTGCCCAGGGGTAAATTACAACCCCTGCCCGTTCCACAACGACCCTGGTCTCACCTCTTGGTGGATTTTGTTACCGACCTTCCCTCCTCACAGGGGAATACCACCATCCTGGTCGTTGTGGATCGGTTCTCGAAGGCCTGTCGTCTCCTTCCCATGCCGGGTCTTCCTACTGCCCTACAGACCGCTGAGGCTCTATTTACTCACGTCTTCCGGCATTACGGGGTACCCGAGGATATAGTGTCTGATCGAGGCCCCCAGTTTACCTCCAGAGTCTGGAGAGCGTTTATGGAACGGTTGGGGGTTTCGGTGAGCCTTACCTCGGGTTACCACCCGGAGAGTAATGGGCAGGTCGAACGTGTCAACCAGGATGTGGGTAGGTTTCTGAGGTCATATTGTCAGGGCCGGCCAGAGGAGTGGGCGAGATATGTGCCCTGGGCCGAGATGGCACAGAACTCTCTCCGCCACTCCTCCACTAAACTAACCCCTTTTCAGTGTGTGTTAGGGTACCAGCCGGTTCTGGCACCGTGGCATGAGAGCCAGATCGAGGCCCCTGCTGTGGATGAGTGGGTGCGGCGCTCGGAGGAGACGTGGAATGCTGCACACGTCCATCTGCAGCGAGCCATCCGTCGACAGAAGACGAGTGCCGACCTCCACCGCAGTGAGGGGCCAGTGTACGCACCTGGAGATCGAGTCTGGCTCTCAACCAGAAATCTGCCCCTCCGCCTGCCCTGCCGGAAGCTGGGTCGGCGGTTTGTGGGGCCTTTTAAAGTCCTGAGGAGATTGAACGAGGTGTGTTACAGGTTACAACTGCCCATTGATTACAAAAATATTAACCCCTCGTTCCATGTGTCTCTCCTCAGGCCGGTGGTAGCTGGTCCACTCCAGGACTTTGAGATAGAGGAGACTCCTCCGCCCCCGTTGGACATCGAGGGGGCTCCGGCGTACACTGTTCGGGCCATCCTCGATTCGAGACGCCGGATGGGGGGTCTCCAATATCTCGTGGAGTGGGAGGGGTACGGCCCGGAGGAGCGGTGCTGGGTGCCGAGGAGGGACATCCTGGACCCGTCTCTTCTGACCGAATTCCATCGTGGTCATCCCACGCGCCCTGCTCCGCGCCCTCCTGGTCGTCCCCGAGGCCGGGGTCGGCGCATGGCTGGAGCCGCGCATCAAGGGGGGGGGGTACTGTCACGGTTTCAGCCGAGGCGGCCCCTTCTCCTTGTTCGGGCAGGCTACGGCGGTCGTCGTCTCCGGAGTACTAGCTGCCACCGTTCGATGTTTCATGTTTGATTGGTTTTGTCTGTTTGTCACACCTGTTTATTGTTTAGTGTTCATTAGGCACCCTATTTAGTTCCCTTGTGTTAGGTCAGGTGTTGTGTGTAATTGTTCTACTGTCGTGTGGTTGTTTGGTCCTCTGTATTTTGTTCTCTCTTATTTTCGTGTTGTATTAGAGAGTCCTGCACGTTGTGCATATTTACCTTGGTCAGTCTAGTGTGCGTTTGTTTTCGCCTGTGGCCTGTTGCCGTGTTTGGCGTGTACTACGGACTTCACTAAAGACCTTTGGATTTATATCTCTGTGTCCTGCGTGTGATTCCACATCCCACTACACTCCACTCGTGACAGTAACTGACCGTTAATGAACATAAACACATTTAGCATCTCTTGGCTTCCACGCATAGCCAACAAGCCACTGATGCAGACCTTTGGAACATCTACATTTTTAAAAGTCTAATAAATCCATGTAAATCCATGTAATATAGCCTACACCTTCACAATAAATCCATTATTTATGTTAGACAGGTCTAAAGAAACTGTAGGCTATTTCAGAAGAACAGAATAGCATACTCTGCGTTATCCAAATGTTAGGCCCTGATCTGGCTTTGCCAAATGGCTGTGTGCTACACTAGTTCATTTAGCAGACAAGATTTGCTTAGAATTCCGTAGCATTATTTTATAGTATTTTATAGTATGAAGAATACAATTGAACATAGCTGTATAAAATAGAAAGGACATTTTCTCCAAACGATTTGAGGGAGTGCCCACATGTGGCTATTCTGTGTTGAGCGGTTAACAAAGAAACAGGTACTCCTATATGCTTAATTTAGAGTTATTTATGTAACTTTAGTTGTGATACAAATGTTGGGCTAAATGTTTAGATTTTAATACATTCTAAGGCTGCATGATGCGACTCTAATGATGATTTGAAAAAAGTCACATGAAAGGCATGAGCTCTGCTTTGTTTTTTGCGCAAGCTGTACACACTTCATTAGTCTCTCATTCACAATTTGACAAGCACTTGATAATGCCTCGAATTTCCCGGCTGCATCCCCTTTGTGTGGCCATAATCCCCCTAAAAAAAACATGCCTTTTGCGGCCAATGGCCATTGTGCCCTTGGGCTGAATATAATAATTATAATTCCCTTCTCCTCGCTGCGTGCTGAAGCACATCTCACTCACATGGCTGTCAGTCACGTGATCAGGTCTTTCTCACAGGCTACAAGTGAAGACAGACACATCGGGGATGCAACTGAGCGCGTCCATATCCAATTCCGAGGCGCATATTGAAGATATTGGAAGAACTGTCCACATTTACTTTTCATCAGCCAACAAGATGAGTAGGCCTAACAAACAGAAAAGCACTAACCTATGTCAATCTACTATCCCCATAGTACAAAAGTTGACCTATTCTATTCTGTGCGAGAAATAAATATTCCAAACATAGTCCGGGACAGTTGTGGGATGCGATAGATCCCAAATTAATACAACCACTAGCATAAAAAGACCTGTTTTAAGCAATGAGCCTGACGCAACAGATCAGAACGTTTAGCTTAAAATGTTGATAAACTATTAGGCTATATCTTCACATTATAAGCACAGCAATGCGCACACGGCAGTAGGCTATAAGCGTGAATGTTCCATTACACAAATGTGATTATGCATGTAATGCTTTTATTATAAAGATGCATTTTTATGGTGAAAATGAACTTGAAACTCACACCAGTTAGGCTGTATGCCAGTTAGGCTCTACACCCGTTGTGAAGCGGATTAACGTGCTTCATTTTAAGAAGTTATTTGGCCACTTTAGTTGTGAAACAAACCTTATCAAAACACATAGGCCTTTGGGCTAAGCTACATGAGGTGTGCAACTATGGTTTGAAAAAGTCGCAAAAAAAAGCATGCACTTTTTGCCTTAAGCTGGGCATCATTCACAAGTGATAATATATAATTCACAAGTGATAAGCTAATATTGTCACCCGTCAGACTATTCTTGATTTAATCTTTACATATACTAAATAATATATGTGTGAAATTTGTTTTGATTTAGAATGGAGCATTATCATGCACCTGTCTCAAAACAGTTCTGATGTGTGATCAGGCCATGCCAGGCAGTCTCTGAAAGATTCTGCCTATGATCTCTCCTCTGAGGGCAATGATATTGGTGTCTCAGGTTGCACTCCGGCCCAGCTAACAATTCCAGGTAGATAGAACGTTTTTGTAATGTTCCCCTGATGTTTGAGTGTCCAGTTTTCCATTAGTTTTGGGAACACTCTATGTAGCAAAAACCTCCTGAGAACCTATTTAGCATGTTTTGGCGTTAGAGTTACAGTACGGATCCACTATAACATGAAATTTGGATAGCCACGCTAGCTTCGCCCATGTGTGGGTGCTAGCAAGCATGCTAGATAGTGCTAGGAAACAACAGCCAATTCGGTAGGGGCTGGAAGCTATAGTGAGCTTCGATTGGTCAATAGCACTGCGATGTCAGAGTATTTGCATCAAGTTCAGCTTTTCCCAATTTTGGTCCTGCCCGGTTCACGCTCCTTTGCCCAGTCTCGCATTGCCCAACAGTCCCCCCGCCCACTTCTCTTCCCTCCATAAAAAAATGGAATGGGGCTTCCGATGTTTCATCGCCCCCATCGTATTATGTGGACACCATCTGTTAGGAGAACAATCCTCTCATATCAAACAGATCAGGCTTGTAGATTCAGTGCTTCTTTTTAAATCCCTGCTGAAGACACACTTTTATAAAGATGCTTTTAATGTAGGATTTCAATGTAGGATTTTAATTAACTATTTTTTTTTCATTCTCCTTCCTTCCTTTCTTTGTTTTTTTGTTAGTACTTATGTTGTGTATTGATATTCTAGTTTTGTCCCTTTAGGGCACCTGTAACCCCTCCCTTGCTTACCTACGTTGAAATGCTTGGAATGTTCTTCCTGTGAAACGCATTAAAACAATGCCCACGTTAATTTCTACTCCTGTCTCATGTCCTGTCCTTATATTAGTTGTATAAGTAATACAGTGTGCTATACAACAAAACTGGCCACGAGGAAGAAACGTTCTCACGTTTGTGCTCATCGTCTTCGACAGAAAGTCTGAGTTAAATTCGTTATTTATTTACATTAAGAAAACAATTAGCAAAACAGTGAATATTTACTTTTTCCTTATGAGTCATCAAAGGTAGGGGGGAGGAATATGTTGTGTATTGATGTTCTAGTTTTGTCCCTTTAGGGCACCTGTAACCCCCCCTTGCTTACCCACGTTGAAATGCTTGGAATGTTCTTCCTGTGAAACGCATTAAAACAATGCCCACGTTAATTTCTACTCCTGTCTCATGTCCTGTCCTTATATTAGTTGTATAAGTAATACAGTGTGCTATACAACAACTTAATTGTATATTTTATGATGTGAAGCACTTTGTTACTTGTATTGAAAAGCGCTATACAAATAAAGTTATTATTATTATATTAACTTACCCAGAACGGGGTTACCATGTTCTCAGAATATCCAATATTAATGTTCTAGATACGTTTCATGGGATGTTGCAAGAACATTAATGTGTCCAGTTTTCTGAGGGTTAGGAGAATATTCCATCAACGTCACACCAAACATACACAGAACATGGTTCCCATGTTCTCAGAATATAAGATATTAATGTTCTAGACACGTTTCATTGGAATGTTGCAAGAACATTTCTGTGTCCAATGACGTTTAAAACATAGGACATTCTGTCATGGTCCCCTGGAGGTTTTTGTTTAGTTCCCGGCTTGTTCCAGGGACGTCCGTAAATATGTTTTTTGGACGACACCTGATAGTCCCAAAGAAACGTTCTCCCAAAAAATAAATGTCATTACACATCACCTCTTGCCTAGCCCTTCAAGGACCTGATTGGTGAACCACTGATCCATTCACAGATCCTTGTCTGTTGGCAAGATTAGGGACACGCACACACACAGTGCTTTCAACTTACATATTTGACACACTTTGACATACATAATTGCATTGCGCATGTTCATTTATCCAGTAATTGTCCTCACCTGAGATTTGAACTCACAACCTCTTGGTTCACGGAATTCCGATCTTCCTGCTATGTCACCTTATCTGTATCAATGACTGATTTCACCTGTATTGCTACACTTTGCACTTCAAAGTCAATCTCAGCTCTGTTAAAAGTACACTCAAGAAAAACTATTTTATTTTTATATTATTAAGAAGTAACATTAAAACAGAGTAATATGCCCCACCAACTAAACAGAAAACCTTAAAATTGCTGAAATAAGTTAATGAAATCAATGATGAGAGAATAGTCAGATGAACTGATAATTGACACAGACATGGTGGCGTAGCAGGAAGATCAGAATGCCATGAACCAAGAGGTTGTGATTGCACATGTGCACCTCGGACTGTGTGCTTTGGCATTCTAACCCAGCAGCTCAGATCAATGTCCCTGTGATGACAGAGGCCTGTGAGAGGATAGATCTCCTCCAGGCTCTTATTGCTCTTCCTTTTGTCTGACTGGCTCGTTCATTAATTGGTCCAATGGGATGACTGTGGAGGGGCCTAGTCTGAACCACAGCTGGGAAAGACTCAGTGGTGTGAAAAGGTCAGTGGATTACAGGTATTAGAGTTAGAGCATGAAAAGGCATCCTTCCTGTGTTTATTTTGCACTTTGTATCTGTAAGAATGGCCACAACATGGCTCCCAAGTGTGCAGACTTACTGAGAGTACTTGGTACCGTACCTTGAGATGATAGTCATTCTACTGACACACCTACACAGGTATATAAAGAGTGCTTATCTTATATTATACTACCACCTGAGTGTCCTCTGATAAGACATTGCAGACCGTTCAGTAGGTCAAGAGAATGCTACACCTTCACGTTATCACGTTTAGTTTTTCTCATACAGTCATTTTGTTATCATTAAGAATGTATTGTGTTACAGTAAGGGGGAAGCATGTTCATATGATTGAATTGTGTATGCCTCCTACCTGCAGGCCCCAAGACGTGGGACTGAACCATGTCCACTTTACTCCAGGTCTGTGGGGAGTTCACTGCTTTCAATTTCTACAAAGCCTCAAGAAAAGGTTTTACTTTTCCATTTTCTCATTTGCCCCATTTCTCTATGTGAGTAAATTAATTCCCCTCTGATAGGCAGGGTGAGATCTGAGCGCAGTGATTGGGGGAATTTAATCTGAACAATCCATCCGGGAGGCTCTCCCGCGCCTCAGCGCTTTCTGTTCAAACACAACACTTTCTAGCAATCCGAAAGGGATTACAGGACGGTCAGCTCTCTATCTATTTATCCAAGGGGAGACCTTCTCTGTTGGAAGGAAAACCCTGTGTGCTCTTCCCAGGGACTGAATCAAACCACCCATTGTACAATATGCATTTGTCTTCACCTTATGAATCAAATTTGCAAGTGTGTCTGTCGTAATGCAATGTAAAACATGTTTGTAGTAGGTTACCTGTACAGTACATTGATTGTATCATGTAGGTTTTTGCCATCAAATTTGACAGATTGTGTGTGAAATTTGCAGTCATGCAAACCAACAACTACAGAGCAAAAAACATTATTTAGATTGTCATTTTAATAAATGCAATCATAACAAACAGAAAAACAAGGCAGCACAAGTGCACATAACTAGAAATCCATCATCTGTGAAATTACGGTTTCAGAGACATCTGCACCATCTCAATGAGACAAAAATTGAAAATAGTCTGAATACATTACTCCTCAGCTGATGCGCAAACTGCAAAAGGACCTATATTTAGGCTAGGGGAGACTAGGGTTGGTTGTCACACTTTTTAGTCGTGTATATCTCAGCACCAGTATATCTTACAAGACTCTTTTCAATATTAGGAGAAAGTAGAAGGTATTGGGTTGAAATGGGGACCCGTTTATCCTCATACAGTACCTTGCAAAAGTATTCATCCCCCTTGGCATTTTACCTATTTTGTTGCTTTACAACCTGTAATTTAAATTGATTTTTATTTGGATTTCATGTAATGAACATACACAAAATAGTCCAAATTGGTGAAGTGTAATGAAAAAAATGACTTGTTTCAAAAAAAAAAAAAAAGTAAATAACGGAAAAGTGGTGCGTGCATATTTATTCACCCCCTTTGCTATGAAGCCCCTAAATAAGATCTGGTGCAACCAATTACCTTCAGAAGTCACATAATTAGTTAAATAAAGTCCACATGTGTGCAATCTAAGTGTCACATGATCTCAGTATATATACACCTGTTCTGAAAGGCCCCAGAGTCTGCAACACCACCAAGCAAGCGGCACCATGAAGACCAAGGAGCTCTCCAAACAGGTCAGGGACAAAGTTGTGGAGAAGTACAGATCAGGGTTGGGTTATAAAAAAATATCAGAAACTTTGAACATTCCAGGGAGCACCATTAAATCCATTATGAAAAAATTGAAAGAATATGGCACCACAACAAACCTGCCAAGAGAGGGCCGCCCACCAAGACTCACAGACCAGGCAAGGAGGGCATTAATCAGAGAGGCAACAAAGAGACCAAAGATAACCCTGAAGGAGCTGCAAAGCTCCACAGCGGAGATTGGAGTATCTGTCCATAGGACCACTTTAAGCCGTACACTCCACAGAGCTGGGCTTTACGGAAGAGTGGCCAGAAAAAAAACATTGCTTAAAGAAAAAAAATAAGCAAACATGTTTGGTGTTCGCCAAAAGCCATGTGGGAGACTCCCCAAACATATGGAAGATGGTACTCTGGTCAGATGAGACTAAACTTGAGCTTTTTGGCCATCAAGGAAAACGCTATGTCTGGCGCAAACCCAACACCTCTCATCACCTCGAGAACAACATCCCCACAGTGAAGCATGGTGATGGCAGCCTCATGCTGTGGGGATGTTTTTCATTAGCAGGGACTGCGAAACTGGTCAGAATTGAAGGAATGATGGATGGTTCTAAACACAGGGAAATTCTTGAAGGAAACCTGTTTCAGTCTTCCAGAGATTTGAGACTGGGACGGAGGTTCACCTTCCAGCAGGACAATGACCTTAAGCATACTGCTAAAGCAACACTCGAGTGGTTTAAAGGGAAACGTTTAAATGTCTTGGAATGGCCTAGTCAAAGCCCAGACCTCAATCCAATTGAGAATCTGTGGTATGACTTAAAGATTGCTGTACACCAGCGGAACCCATCCAACTTGAAGGAGCTGGAGCAGTTTTGCCTTGAAGAATGGGCAAACATCCCAGTGGCTAGATGTGCCAAGCTTATAGAGACATACCCCAAGAGATTTGCAGCTGTAATTGCTGCAAAAGGTGGCTCTACAAAGTATTGACTTTGTGGGGGGTGAATAGTTATGCACGCTCAAGTTTTCAGTTTTTTTGTCTTATTTCTTGTTGGTTTCACCCCCAAAAATATTTTGCATCTTCAAAGTGGTAGGCATGTTGTGTAAATCAAATGATACACCCCCCCAAAAAATCAATTTTAATTCCAGGTTGTAAGGCAACAAAATAGGAAAAATGCCAAGGGGGGTGATCTTTGTCCCCATGTACGATCTTTGTCCCCATGTGGAGTTGCAAACCGTAGTCTGGCTTTTTTATGGTGGTTTTGGAGCAGTGGCTTCTTCCTTGCTGGGCGGCCTTTCAGGTTATGTCGATATTGGACTAATTTTACTGTGGACATAGATACTTTTGTACCTGTTTCCTCCAGCATCTTCACAGGGTCCTTTGCTGTTGTTCTGGGATTGATTTTCACTTTTCGCACCAAAGTATGTTCATCTATAGGAGACAGAACGCGTCTCCTTCCTGAGCGGTATGACGGCTGCGTGGACCCATGGTGTTTATACTTGCGTACTATTGTTTGTACAGGTGAACGTGGTACCCTCAGGCGTTTGGAAATTGCTCCCAAGGATGAACCAGACTTGTGGAGGTCTACAACTTTTTTTCTGAGGTCTTGGCTGATTTATTTTGATTTTCCCATGATGTCAAGCAAAGAGGCACTGAGTTTGAAGCTAGGCCTTTAAATACATCCACAGGTACACCTCCAATTGACTCAAATGATGTCAATTAGCCTATCAGAAGCTTCTAAAGCCATGACATCATTTTCTGGAATTTACCAAGCGGTTTAAAGGCACAGTCAACTTAGTGTATGTAAACTTCTGACCCACTGGAATTGTGATACAGTGAATTATAAGTGAAATAATCTGTCTGTAAACAATTGTTGGAAAAATTACTTGTGTCATGCACAAAGTAGATGTCCTAACCGACTTGCCAAAACTATAGTTTGTTAACAAGAAATTTGTGGAGTGGTTGAAAAACAAGTTTTAATGACTCCAACCTAAGTGTCTGTAAACTTCCGACTTCAACTGTACAGTTGCAGGAATCATAGAAAATAACAGTTGTTTTGGCAGAGAGTGGACGGCAACTTGCCATTCCCTGGGTGATAAGCAGGTTCATAATGCTGTGACAGCAGTATCATATTCATCGCACACAGATCACTCAGTTCATTGTTGAAGAGTAAAGAAAAACAATAATGTTCCTGAGGTCTAAATTGTGTTTGCTGATAGTGCTATCGCCTCACTGGCTGTTGATGGATATTACTTTCCATGCCATTCCCCAGGCTGTCTTGGTGAATCACTACCTTTTGAAATGAGTGATTGTGTGATGCTCCTCTTAAACTAGTTCAGCATGGCATCATGCATCATTCCCTGCTCAGCCAGTGGAGAGCCATGAAGTCCCTAAGTCTGCAAGTCACAATGGGGTTACATCAGGGGCGGATTGGCCATCTGTCAATTCTGCCAAATGCCAGATGGGCTGGACCATTTTTTAGTTGGGTGGGCTAGTTGACACCTAAAATATTGTTTTTATATAAAAATAAAACAATGCAAAATGTGACATGGTCAGCAGCCCATGGGCCTGTTAATATTATTATTATTCTCTGTTATACTAATCTATAATTAGCTTTTGGCTGATCAGTGGGCAACGGCCGGCCAGCCCGGTTTTCTGATAGGCTGAGCTGAGGTCACGCAAACTCACATTCAAAGTAAAATGTGGCATCAGCAAAGAGACCAGCTCTGACTCAGTCATCAGTTAGACAGCCAAGGACATGGATCGCAAAAATAGGAAAGGACGCCTATAAACATAGAATGAGCACATTCTACATTGTCACCTCAAAAGGTCCTATTTCTTTTTAAACCATGATTTGGTCAAGCAGTAAAGTGCATTATCTTCATGATTCCTGCAATGAAAGTGTCTGGCCTGCCGCTGTGCCTGTGCCCTCACTGGGGGCTGCTGCTGTGTTGAGCGAGCCACTCTCTTCTCTCTCCATGCGCTCGAGAGAAAAATGCGTTCTGATCTTATAACATTTTAAAATGCAGTTGCGGGAAAAATATATATTTAGAAGCTTTGTCCCCTTGTCCCTGTCGAACAGGTTTCTGTAGGTATAATTGTTTTTTTCTCAACTCTCAATATTCAGCGCATTTGCAACTATTCAACAACCAGGATATTTTATATGGCTTTGAGATGTGGAGTAGAGGTCTTCTCGTATCCTGAAATTGTGATCCGAACTGAATTGGATCCATGAAATTCCCATCCGAGACCGACAGGACAGTCTTTCTTTTCCTAAATCAATACCCGATCCGATTTGGATCCAGGGTGTACCAGATCGAGGTGTACCAGATAATTGGATCCAAATTGGGTCAGATCTGTATCGGTCCCAAATGGATCTGAAAGATAAAAAACGCAGAAAATGTTGACTTGTCTGGCAGTGAACGTTATGTACAGTGCCTTCAGAAAGTATTCACACCCCTTTACTTTTTCCACATTATGTTGTGTTACAGCCTGAATTGAAAATTGATTTTTTTGTCACTAAGTTTCAAAGTAGAATTATGTTTTTTGAAATCTTTACAAATGAATTAAAAATGAACAGATGAAATGTCTTGAGTCAATAAATATTCAACCCATTTGTTATGACAAGCCTTGTCACGGTTTCGGCCGAGGCTGCTCCTCCTCCTTGTTCAGGCAGGTTTCGGCGGTCGTCGTCCCCGGAGTACTAGCTGCCACCGATCTATGTTTCATGTTCGTTTGGTTTTGTCTTGATGTTGTACACCTGTGTCTAGTTAGTCCTCGTTAGTGTCCTATTTAGTTCTCGTTGTGTGTGTTTGGTGTTGTGTGTGATTGCTCTTCTGTTTTGGTGTTCTGAGCTACGTACTTCCCTCCGTTGTTTGGAGAGGTTTTTGCACATGTCAGTGCGCCTTTTGTTTGACGCCTGTGTGCGCCGTTATTTCGCCTCCGGGCTTATTGTGCTCGTTTACTACGTGAATATTTCACTAAAGTCTTTTGGACTTAGCTTCTGCGTCCTGCGCTTGATTCCTGCACCACACCCACCTTCAGCACCCCTTGACAGAATCACACACCTTTAATATGGAAGCAGCAGGAGCAACAATCACGCCTGAGTCGCTGGAGGAGCATGGCCGCGGCCAGGATGACCAGATACGACAACTGGGGACCGCTCTACAGGACGTCATCAACACCCTGCACCGATGGGAGTCTAGAGGGGTACCCACACCTCCACCTACCCTGCCACCCCCATCGGCCGGTCCACCAGTCCCAGGTCCGGAACCCAGTGGGATTCGGCTCTCGCTCCCAAGGGCGTATGACGGAACAGCTGCCGGGTGTCAGGGGTTCCTCCTGCAGGTGGAGCTCTACCTGGCCACTGTACACCCGGTGCCCTCGGGACACGAGAGCGTTTCCCCCCTCATCTCCTGTCTCACGGGCAAGGCGTTGGAATGGGCCAACGCCGAGTGGAGGAGGATGGACGCCACCACCATCTCCTACGCCGAGTTCTCCCGTCGCTTCAAGACCGTGTTCGACCATCCACCTGAGGGCAAAGCGGCGGGGGAGCGTCTAGTCCACCTGAGACAGGGGAGGAGGAGCGCACAGGCGTTCGCGCTGGAATTCCGGACTCTAGTGGCAGACGCAGGGTGGAATGAACGGGCCCTCATCTACCATTTTCGATGTAGCCTACGGGAGGACGTTCAACGTGAGTTGGCCTGCAGGGATACCAATTTCACCTTCGACCAGTTGGTCGATATGTCCATCCGTCTGGACACCCTGCTGGCCACCCGTGGACGTCCCGAGTGGGGTCCGTCCATTCCACCCTCCGGCACCTCCGAGCCGAGCCCTATGGAGCTCGGGGGTGCTGGCGCTAGAGAAAGGAGGAGGAGGAGCCCGAGGGGGCCTGTCCCCTGCACCAAGTGCGGTCGTGGAGGGCACACTGCGGCCAGGTGCTGGGGAGGGTTCCCCGAGGGAGGAGACAACAGGCCACGCACTGGGGAACCCTCCCAGGTGAGTAGACGCCCCACTTACCCAGAGCTCTCTGTTGCGCACTTTTGTATACCTGTTTGTTTTCCACAGGTTGCACCTCATTCCCAGCATAAGGCGC
Organism: Coregonus lavaretus; assembly: GCF_964263955.1. Lineage (NCBI taxonomy): Eukaryota > Metazoa > Chordata > Actinopteri > Salmoniformes > Salmonidae > Coregonus > Coregonus lavaretus. The sequence goes on along the minus strand of NC_139995.1, from coordinate 18,328,785 downwards.
TAGTAGATTCAGGCGCAGCTGGGAATTTTGTTGATCGGAAGTTTTGTTTAGATTTAGGGATCCCTCTCCTACCTGTTGACAAACCTTTTCCCGTTCATGCTTTAGATAGCCGCCCGTTGGGGTCGGGGTTGATTAGGGAAGTCACAGCGCCACTTAGGATGTGTGCACAGGGGGGTCATGAAGAGACTATATAGTTGTATCTGATCGACTCTCCTGCGTACCCGGTGGTGCTGGGAATTCCCTGGTTAAGCAGCCATAACCCTGCTATTTCGTGGCAACAGAGGGCTCTCAATGGGTGGTCTGCTCAGTGTGAGGGGCGATGTCTGGGTGTTTCCGTAGGGGCGACTTCGGTGGAGAGTCCAAACCAAGTGCCCGCACTGCACATTCCGCCTGAATATGGGGATTTAGCTCTCGTGTTTAGTAAAGCTAGGGCGACGCAGTTGCCTCCTCATAGACAGGGGGATTGTGCGATTGATCTCCAGGCAGGAGCAGCGCTCCCACGGAGCCACGTGTATCCTTTGTCTCAAGAGGAGAGAAAAGCTATGGAAACTTACATAGCCGAATCTTTGAGACAGGGATACATACGGCCCTCCACTTCTCCCGCCTCCTCGAGCTTCTTTTTTGTGAAGAAAAAGGATGGAGGATTGCGCCCGTGCATCGATTACCGTGGTCTCAATCAGATTACTGTGAAATACAGTTATCCACTCCCTCTGATTGCGACCATGACGGAGTCATTGCATGGAGCGCGGTTTTTCACAAAACTGGATCTCAGGAGCGCGTATAACTTGGTGCGCATTATGGAGGGCGACGAATGGAAAACAGCGTTTAGTACCACGTCAGGTCATTTCGAGTATCTCGTCATGCCATATGGGTTGATGAATGCTCCATCAGTCTTCCAATCCTTAGTAGATGGGCAAGGGGTGGTCGTGTACATTGATGACATTCTAGTGTACTCGTCTACCCGAGCCGAGCATATAGCCCTGGTGCGTCGTGTATTGAGGAGGCTGTTGGAGCACGACCTATATGTCAAGGCAGAGAAATGTCTGTTTTTCCAGGAGTCGGTCTCCTTTTTGGGTTATCGGTTGTCCGGGTCAGGGGTGAGAATGGAGGTGGATCGTGTGTCCGCTGTGCGTAATTGGCAAACCCCAACCACTGTCAAAGAGGTGCAGCAGTTCTTGGGCTTTGCGAATTACTACCGGAGGTTTATCCGGGGTTTTGGACAGGTGGCAGCTCCCATCACGTCCCTTCTGAAAGGGGGTCCGGTGCGCCTGCAGTGGTCAGCTGATGCGGACAGGGCCTTTAGGAGACTGAAGGACCTGTTTACGTCGGCTCCGGTGCTGGCGCATCCGGACCCCGCATTACCCTTTCAGGTCGAGGTGGACGCGTCTGAGGCCGGTATAGGGGCCGTTCTCTCTCAACGGTCCGGCACGCCACCTAAACTCCGCCCCTGTGCTTTTTACTCTAAAAAGCTCAGCCCGGCGGAGCGTAATTATGACGTCGGGGACAGGGAGCTGTTAGCTGTGGTTCAGGCCCTTAAGGTGTGGAGGCATTGGCTTGAGGGGGCTCAACACCCTTTCCTCATTTTGACTGACCATCGGAACCTGGAGTACATCCGGACAGCGAGGAGACTGAACCCTCGCCAGGCTCGATGGAGTATGTTTCTCACCAGGTTCGTATTTAAAATCACGTACATCCCTGGGTCCCAGAATGGTAAGGCAGATGCGCTGTCCCGGCGGTATGACACGGAGGAGAGGTCCGTTGAGCCTACTCCCATACTACCGGAGTCTTGTCTTGTGGCACCGGTGGTGTGGGAGGTCGATGCCGAAATTGAGCGAGCGTTGCGTACCGACCCCAGCCCTCCACAGTGTCCTGAGGGTCGGAAGTACGTTCCGCTCGAGATTCGGGATCGACTCATTTACTGGGCTCACACGTCACCCTCCTCTGGACATCCGGGTATTGGCCGGACAGTGCATTGTCTTAGCACTAAATACTGGTGGCCCACGTTAGCCAGGGATGTGAGGGTTTATGTCTCCTCCTGCTCGGTGTGCGCCCAGTGTAAGGCGCCCAGACACCTGCCCAGGGGTAAGTTACAACCCCTGCCCGTTCCACAACGACCATGGTCCCACCTCTCGGTGGATTTTGTGACAGACCTTCCCCTCTCTCAGGGGAATACCACCATCCTGGTCGTTGTGGACCGGTTCTCTAAGGCCTGTCGTCTTCTCCCTATGTCGGGTCTTCCTACTGCCCTACAAACCGCAGAGGCCCTATTTACCCACGTCTTCCGGCATTACGGGATACCCGAGGATATAGTGTCTGATCGAGGCCCCCAGTTTACCTCCCGAGTATGGAGAGTGTTCATGGAGCGTTTGGGGGTCTCGGTGAGCCTTACCTCAGGGTACCACCCGGAGAGTAACGGGCAGGTAGAACGAGTCAACCAGGATGTGGGTAGGTTTCTGAGGTCGTATTGCCAGGACCGGCCTGAGGAGTGGGCTCGGTACATTCCCTGGGCCGAGATGGCCCAGAACTCTCTCCGCCACTCCTCTACCAACCTAACCCCCTTCCAATGTGTGTTAGGTTACCAGCCGGTTCTGGCACCTTGGCAGAAGAGCCAGATCGAGGCCCCTGCGGTGGATGATTGGATGAGGCGCTCGGAGGAGACGTGGAACGGTGCACACGTCCACCTGCAGCGGGCCATCCGTCGTCACAAGGCGAGCGCCGATCTCCACCGCAGTGAGGGGCCGGTGTACGCACCCGGAGATCGAGTCTGGCTCTCTACCAGAAACCTACCCCTCCGCCTGCCCTGCCGGAAGCTGGGTCGGCGGTTTGTGGGGCCTTTTAAAGTCCTGAGAAGATTGAACGAGGTGTGTTATAGGTTACATCTGCCTGTTGGATATAAGAATATTAACCCCTCGTTCCATGTGTCTCTTCTCAGGCCGGTGGTAGCTGGTCCACTCCAGGAAGGTGAGATAGGAGAGACTCCTCCGCCCCCACTGGACATCGAGGGGGCTCCGGCGTACACCGTTCGGTCCATCTTGGACTCAAGACGCCGGATGGGGGGTCTCCAGTATCTCGTGGAGTGGGAGGGGTACGGCCCGGAGGAGCGGTGCTGGGTGCCGCGGAGGGACATCCTAGACCCATCTCTCCTGTCGGAGTTCCACCGGGACCATCCCGCTCGCCCTGCTCCGCGTCCTCCTGGTCGTCCCCGAGGCCGGGGTCGGCGCACGGCTGGAGCCGCGCGTCAAGGGGGGGGTACTGTCACGGTTTCGGCCGAGGCTGCTCCTCCTCCTTGTTCGGGCAGGTTTCGGCGGTCGTCGTCCCCGGAGTACTAGCTGCCACCGATCTATGTTTCATGTTCGTTTGGTTTTGTCTTGATGTTGTACACCTGTGTCTAGTTAGTCCTCGTTAGTGTCCTATTTAGTTCTCGTTGTGTGTGTTTGGTGTTGTGTGTGATTGCTCTTCTGTTTTGGTGTTCTGAGCTACGTACTTCCCTCCGTTGTTTGGAGAGGTTTTCGCACATGTCAGTGCGCCTTTTGTTTGACGCCTGTGTGCGCCGTTATTTCGCCTCCGGGCTTATTGTGCTCGTTTACTACGTGAATATTTCACTAAAGTCTTTTGGACTTAGCTTCTGCGTCCTGCGCTTGATTCCTGCACCACACCCACCTTCAGCACCCCTTGACAAGCTTAAATAAGTCCAGGAGTAAAAATGTGCTTAACAAGTCACATAATAAGTTGCATGGACTCACTCAGAGTGCAATAATAGTGTTTAACATGATTATCTGTGCCCCACACATACAATTATCTGTAAGGTCCCTCAGTTGAGCAGTGAATTTCAACCACAGATTCAACCACAAAGACTAGGGAGGTTTTCCAATGCCTCACAAAGAAGGGCACCTATTGGTAGATGCATAAAATGAAAAAAAGCAGACACTGAATATCCCTTTGAGCATGGTGAAGTTATGAATTACACTTTGGATGTTGTATCAATACACCCAGTCACTACAAAGATAGCAAAGATAGCGTCCTTCCAAACTCAGTTGCCGGGGAGGAAGGAAACCGCTCATGGATTTCACCATGAGGCCAATGGTTACAGATAGGAGCTGTGATAGGAGAAAATTGAGGATTGATCAACAACATTGTAGTTACTCCACAATAATAACCTAATTGAAAGAGGGAAAAGAAGGAAGCCTGTAAAACATATTCCAAAACATGCATGCAAAAACATGCATCCTGTTTGCAACAAGGCACTCAAGTAATAATGCAAAAAATGTGACAAAGCAATTTACTTTTTGTCCTGAATACAAAGTGTTATGTTTGGGGCAAATCCAATGCATAGTAGTGGCTGCATCATGTTATGGGTATGCTTGTAATCGTAAAGGACTGGGGAGTATTAAAGGATAAAAAAAGAAATGGAATGGAGCTAAGCACAGGCAAAATCCTAAAGGAAAACATGGTTCAGTCTGCTTTCCACCAGACACTGGGAGATGAATTCACCTTTCAGCAGGACAATACCCTAAAACACAAGGCTAAATCTACACTGGAATTGCTTACCAAGAAGACAGTGAATGTTTCTGAGTGGCCGAGTTACAGTTTTGACCTAATTCTACTTGAACATTTATTGTAAGACCTGAAAATGGATGTCTAGCAATGATCAACAACCAATTTGACAGAGCTTGAAGAATTTTGAAAGGAATAATGGAGCAATGTTGCACAAGCCAGGTGTGCAAAGCTCTTAGAGACTTACCCAGAAAGACTCACAGCTGTAATCGCTGCCAAAGGTGCTTCTACAAAGTATTGACTCAGGGGTGTGAATACTTATGTAAATTAGATATTTATATATTTCATTTTCAATAAAGAAATTGTAAAAATCAAAAAGCTTGTTTTCACTTTGTCATTATGGGGTATGTGATTTAACCCATTTTGAATTCAGGCAACAAAATGTGGAATAAGTCAAGTCTTGATTTGTTGTCAACACTACAGCTTCGTATTTTCATGAATTACATCCCTAATTTAAAATGTCCAGACAAGAAGAAGGGATGGGATGTGTGGCGGAGACGCATAGGGGCGTCTCTCTCCAGAATGTGCTCACTGTCTCCCGCTAATTCATAATCATTCATTATTTAATGTGTGAATTGTTTACCCTTTTTGTTAATGTTTATTTTATATATATATATTTTGCTTGAGCACACATAGAAGTAGCCTACCTGGCCAGTGCGCAAATGTAGGCCTATAGGCCTAAAAGTTCCCATTTGGTGATAGTATTTCTGATCGTTTTTCTGATAGTATTTCTGATCAACTTACCACCACTTGAGCTGTGCAGTTTTTCAAAGTATTTTTTCGTCACCTCACACAAAAAGTCAATAGAGTGTTTTACAGCCATTGCGAATAGTTCCTCACTGTATTTGAAAAATCTTTCCAACATTCTCCTTTTTGATAGGCCTAACCATCATGCCTTGGTGTGAATGAGCAACATATTTCTGATCCCATATCTCCAGTGGAAACTGGGCATAAAATAGGCTACCTGAACACTTTTCCCTTGCGCAAATACAGCTGTGTCGGTCCCTAGCGTGTCATTGGCACTGAAACGGTGAAACCTGTTGCAGGTTCCCTATAGCGAAAGCTCAAGCCAGACAGAGAGGCAGACAGGCGGAGGAGAGAGATTAATATATTGAAAGAACCTGATCCAACGCTGCCATGCATGTGCAGCAAAAGTAATTTATAGTTTATACTTAGGCCATTTCTATCAGGATATTTTCTTCTTCAAATATAATTTAGGATCTGGAAGATTAGTGCATTCATCTGTCTCCTCCTGTTTCTAATCTTCTTCTTAACGGCAGTTGGCATCCAATATGTTGCATTACCGCCCCCAACTGAACTATGGTATAAATCCATTACACTTTGTGATACAAAATGGGAAAAGGAGAAACGGGAAAAATAAAAATACAGCTACATATTTTTTATTACCCTACCAACTAACCCTACACATTAAAACCCACCACTTTATTCCACTACTTTAACCCTATCTGATCCTACCCCAGGCCAATGACCTGAGACGACGGGACACTACCACTCAACCAACCCTGTAACTCTTCTGAAGTCAAATCTCATACCCCCAAGTACTTCTCAGCAGCTGCCACCACAACATCTATTTTCTGTGCTTTATGTTCCATCTCTGCGGTAGTTGATAACCTTTTCTATGAACGCTAAGAAGCCAACCTTACTAAAACATATCACTCATTGGCCTATCCCTCTGTTCTGGCACAGATCTACTATTCACAGGGATCCTCTCAGAATCCCTCACCCTTGATCCACCCTCCTCTACTTTCTTCACTGCCTCAGCATATGACATCTTCTGCACTACTCTGACCCTGGCCACCTCAACCTGCCTCTCTCGCACCAGACACCGCCGATCCCCAGCCTGTTTTTAATCTGTCTAAATAAACCATTGAAGAAGGTGGAATTCCACAAACAATATTCTCCATCAATCAATATTTAGGCTATAACCTATTTGCATTTGATTGTATGAGAGACACAGTTTGCAAAAAAAAGTGTTTTGATGCTGCCTTTTACATGCACTGAAACCCCAATAAGTGTTTTCACAACAATCTCTTAAAAGCACCAATATTCAGATTGAATAACTACTTTGGGTGTTTCAAATTACTTCTGTTCTGTTTTAAAACACTTTTTGTGCATCATAAGTTTACATTTAAAAAAAACTCCAAACACCAGATCTCAGGTTAGGTGCACTACTTTTCATGATGTCATTAAAGAATCATGGTGTTTTGGGTCTTTCTATTTTTACAGTGTAGTCTAATTGTCAACCCAAAATTAATCACAATCACTGGATTAGGTTGCACATCAAAATATCTTGAATCATGCATTCCTGCTTGGGTGTGTTAGATGAAACAACTTATTTATTGAATTCCTCAGTAGTCCATTTTTTATACTTCTTAATAAAGCACTATGAATTACTTTACTAATGATTTTGGGTCCAACCAAATCATGGACTAGTGCCACCAACTGTAAAAGTTAGTGGCACCAGTGATATCAGGGGAAAATGTCAGTCTGGATCCCTGTAATGGTAATTAACACTTATGGTAGGCAAGGTGTTGATTCAGGGGAACACGTATGACAGGCACTCATTTGCAATATAACCTAAGTCGTTAGCTTGGCTTTTATAAGACAGACAGACAGACAGACAGACGGAGAACACGAAGAAGCACAGAGTGACAGCAGAGAAGATGCTGAGACAGATAGACAGCACAACATGGAGGCAAACAAAATGGCTAGAGCAGAGGCACAGTTATAGTGGTGAGTTGTATCTCCAGTGGTGTTTTTACATATTGTATTTGTTTTAATCATGAGCTGGTTAAAAAAGAGAAGGAGGACCATGTCTCGCCAGTCACTGGTACAGAAATAGTTGAGAAACGCTGTACTGTACTGCCAATGTTTTGTGTCAGGACTACTGCCTGTGTCTAAGTAGGGTGTGTAGGGTCATGGTTGTATGTGTGGGGATGGGGTGTGTATGGCTGGTGTTGGCCGCGTCGCACGCAGTGCTGTTGGCTGGTGTGGATAAAATGCCAGGGCCGAATTCTTGTCCCCGTCCGCCCCTGGGTTACAGAGAGAAAAGCCTGCAATCAGCTAAACCCATGGCTTGCATTCTCCTCAACTGAGGGAAATCTAGAATCTGATAGAAGTTCTCTTCCATCTATATACGCTATTGAAACTAAAGGCCAGCTGTATCAACTAGCCTGTTATTAATTACCATGTTATTGCCTTGGTGGCACAGCACCACCAAACATCCCTCTCACTTTGATGGTATGCCAGAGATAGGGAACCCCCTGATGAAAAACAAAGTTATTTTGAATGTGGGAACGAAGCTATGGAGGTTGAAACTGAGGTGAGTGTAACAGTAAACTATCAGTGTGTCAGTGTAGATGTAGGTGGGTGTGGTGGTGGAATCAGGCGCAGGACGCAGAACGTTAGTCCAACAGACTTTAGTAGATGCACACAAAACAATCACGAATAAATGCCCTGAGGCGAAAACTCCGCACGTAGGCGAAAATAACGGGCGCACTCACAGGTGCGACAAAACACTCCAAACAATATGGAGAAATAGCTCAACCGAGCAAACAGTAGAATAACAGCCTACCGGTATGACAGTAAAACAATAACACACAACACTAGACAAACACAACGAGAACTTATAGGACACTAATTACACTAAACGATAACAGGTGTAACAACAATCAGACAAAAGCAAACGAACATAGAAACATGCAACGGTGGCAGCTAGTATTCCGGAGACGACGAACGCCGAAGCCTGCCCGAGCAAGGAAGAGAGGCAGCCTCGGCCGAAACCGTGACAGTACCCCCCCCTTGACGCGCGGCTCCAGACGTGCGCCGACTCCGGCCATCGGGGACGACCAGGAGGACGCGGAGCAGGGTGCGTCGGGTGCCCACGATGGAATTCCGTCAGGAGAGACGGGTCCAAAATGTCTCTCCTCGGCACCCAGCACCGTTCCTCCGGGTCGTACCCCTCCCACTCCACTAGATATTGGAGACCCCCCATCCGACGTCTCGAATCCAAGATGGACCGCACGGAGTACGCCGGTGCCCCCTCGATGTCCAATGGGGGCGGAGGAGTCTCCCTGATCTCACTTTCTTGGAGTGGGCCAGCTACCACCGGCCTGAGAAGAGACACATGGAACGAGGGGTTAATACTTTTATACTCAACAGGTAGTTGTAATTTGTAACACACCTCGTTCAACCTTCTCAGGACTTTAAATGGCCCTACAAACCGCCGACCCAGTTTCCGACAGGGCAGGCGGAGGGGCAGGTTTCTGGTAGAGAGCCAGACTCGATCACCAGGTGCGTACACCGGTCCCTCACTGCCGTGGAGATCGGCGCTCGCCTTATGACGACGGAGGGCCCGCTGCAGGTGGACGTGTGCAGCGTTCCATGTCTCCTCCGAGCGCCGCACCCACTCATCCACCGCAGGAGCCTCGATCTGGCTCTGCTGCCACGGTGCCAGAACCGGCTGGTAACCTAACACACATTGGAAAGGGGTTAGGTTAGTGGAGGAATGGCGTAGGGAATTCTGGGCCATTTCGGCCCAGGGAACGTACCTTGCCCACTCCTCTGGCCGGTCCTGGCAGTATGTTCTAAGAAACCTACCCACATCCTGGTTCACACGTTCCACCTGCCCATTACTCTCCGGGTGGTAACCCGAGGTGAGGCTCACCGAGACCCCCAACCGCTCCATAAAAGCTCTCCAGACTCTGGAGGTAAATTGGGGACCTCGATCAGACACAATATCCTCGGGTACCCCGTAGTGCCGGAACACATGGGTGAATAGTGCTTCGGCGGTTTGCAGGGCAGTAGGAAGGCCCGGCATAGGGAGCAAACGACAGGCCTTAGAAAACCGATCCACAACGACCAGTATAGTGGTATTCCCCTGTGAAGGAGGAAGGTCAGTGAGGAAATCCACCGAGAGGTGAGACCATGGTCGTTGTGGAACGGGCAGGGGTAGTAACTTACCCCTAGGCAGATGTCTAGGCGCCTTACACTGGGCGCACACCGAGCAGGAGGAAACATAAACCCTCACATCCCTCGCCAACGTGGGCCACCAGTACTTGGCACTAAGACAGTGCACTGTCCGGCCGATACCAGGGTGTCCAGAGGAGGGTGACGTGTGAGCCCAATAGATCAATCGATCCCGAACCTCGAGCGGAACGTACTTCCGACCCTCCGGGCATTGAGGTGGACTAGGGTCGGTGCGTAATGCCCGCTCGAGTTCAGCATCGACCTCCCACACTACCGGTGCCACCAGACAAGACTCCGGCAGTATGGGAGTGGGCTCCACGGACCTCTCCTCCGTGTCATACCGCCGAGACAGTGCGTCTGCCTTACCGTTCTGTGACCCAGGGATGTACGTGATCTTAAATGTGAACCGGGTCAAAAACATATTCCACCTCGCCTGGCGAGGGTTCAGCCTCCTCGCTGCCCGGATGTACTCCAGGTTACGGTGGTCCGTCAAAATGAGGAAAGGGTGTTGAGCCCCCTCAAGCCAGTGCCTCCACACCTTTAGGGCCTGTACCACGGCTAACAGCTCCCTGTCCCCTACGTCATAGTTTTGCTCCGCCGGACTGAGCTTCTTGGAATAAAAAGCACAGGGGCGGAGTTTAGGTGGCGCGCCGGACCGTTGCGAAAGCACGGCTCCTACACCGGCCTCTGACGCGTCCACCTCTACCTGAAATGGCAAAGAGGGATCCGGATGCGCCAGCACCGGGGCCGAGGTAAACAGGTCCTTCAGCCTCCCAAACGCCCTGTCCGCCTCGGCTGACCACTGCAGACGCACCGGACCCCCCTTCAAAAGAGACGTTATGGGAGCTGCCACCTGTCCAAAACCCCAGATAAACCTCCGGTAGTAATTCGCAAACCCCAAAAACTGCTGCACCTCCTTCACAGTGGTTGGCGTTTGCCAATTACGCACGGCTGACACCCGGTCTACCTCCATCTTCACCCCTGACGCAGACAACTGATAACCCAAAAAGGAGACCGACTCCTGGAAGAACAGACACTTCTCTGCCTTGACATACAGGTCGTGCTCCAACAGCCTCCACAACACTCGGCGCACCAGGGCCACATGCTCGACTCGGGTAGGCGAGTACACGAGAATGTCATCTATGTACACGACCACCCCCTGCCCCTGCATGTCCCTGAAGATCTCATCCACGAATGATTGGAAAACTGAAGGAGCGTTCATCAACCCGTATGGCATGACAAGATACTCGTAATGGCCCGAGGTGGTACTAAAGGCTGTCTTCCATTCATCGCCCCCCCTAATGCGCACCAAGTTGTACGCGCTCCTGAGATCTAATTTAGTGAAGAAACGCGCCCCGTGCAATGACTCCGTCATGTTCGCAATCAGCGGGAGTGGATAACTGTACTTCACCGTGATCTGATTGAGACCACGGTAGTCAATGCACGGGCGTAACCCCCCATCCTTTTTCTTCACAAAAAAGAAACTCGAGGACGCAGGGGAAGTGGAGGGCCGTATGTATCCTTGTCTCAGAGATTCGTCTATGTAAGTCTCCATAGCTCTCTTCTCCTCCTGAGACAGAGGATACACATGGCTCCGTGGGAGCGCCACTCCTGCCTGGAGGTCTATCGCACAATCGCCCTGCCTATGGGGAGGCAACTGCGTCGCCCTCGACTTACTGAACACAATAGCCAAATCCCCATACTCAGGGGGAACGTGCAATGCGGGCACCTGGTTTGGACTCTCCACCGAGGTAGCCCCTACGGAAACGCCTAAACATCGACCCACACACTGGGCAGACCACTCCATCAGAGCCCTCTCCTCCCACGAAATAGATGGGTTATGGGTACTCAACCAGGGCATGCCCAGCACCACCGGATACGCAGGCGAGTCGATCAGAAATAGCTGGATCATCTCCTGATGACCCCCCTGCGCACACATCCTAAGTGGCGCCGTGACCTCCCTGATCAAGCCCGCACCCAACGGACGGCTATCTAGGGCATGAACGGGGAAGGGAACGTCAACAGGGAGAAGGGGAATCCCTAAGGCTAAACAAAATTTCTTATCAACAAAATTCCCAGCCGCGCCTGAATCTACCAGCGCCTTATGCTGGGAATGAGGTGCTACCTGTGGAAAACGCACAGGCATACAGAAGTGTGCAACAGAGAGCTCTGGGTGAGTGGGGCGCCTACTCACCTGGAAGGACTCCCCAGTGCGGGACCTGTCGTCTTCTCCCCTAGGAGGCCATCCCCAGCACCTAGCCGCGGTGTGTCCGCTCATTCCACCCTGCATCCGCCGCTAGAGTACGGAATTCTAAGGCGAACTCCTGGGCACTCCTTCTCCCCTGCCGGAGGCAGAACAGACGCTCCCCCGCCGCTTTCCCCTCCGGGGGATGGTCAAACACCGCCCTGAAGCGGCGGGAGAACTTGTCGTAGGTGATGGTGGTAGCGTCGATTCTCCTCCACTCTGCGTTGGCCCATTCCAACGCCTTACCGGAAAGGCAGGAGATCAGGGCGGACACGCTCTCGTGTCCCGAGGGCGCCGGGTGCACGGTGGCCAGGTAAAGCTCCACCTGGAGAAGGAATCCCTGACACCCGGCAGCGGTCCCATCGTAGGCCCTCGGGAGCGAGAGTCGAACTCCTCTGGGTTCCGGAGCGGGAATGGGCTGACTTGCCGATGGTGCGGGCAGGGAGGATGGTGGTGGAGGTGTCCCTCGGGTCTCCCAGCCTCGGATGGTGGTGATCACCTCCTGCAGTGCGGACCCCATCCGCAGGATCTGGTCATTCTGCTCGCGGACCCTGTCCTCCAGCGTCGCCTGTGCTGCTGCGGCTCCTGCTGATTCCATTCTTGGGGTGTGTTATTCTGTCAGTGTAGATGTAGGTGGGTGTGGTGGTGGAATCAGGCGCAGGACGCAGAACGTTAGTCCAACAGACTTTAGTAGATGCACACAAAACAATCACGAATAAATGCCCTGAGGCGAAAACTCCGCACGTAGGCGAAAATAACGGGCGCACTCACAGGTGCGACAAAACACTCCAAACAATATGGAGAAATAGCTCAACCGAGCAAACAGTAGAATAACAGCCTACCGGCACGACAGTAAAACAATAACACACAACACTAGACAAACACAACGAAAACTTATAGGACACTAATTACACTAAACGATAACAGGTGTAACAACAATCAGACAAAAGCAAACGAACATAGAAACATGCAACGGTGGCAACTAGTATTCCGGAGACGACGAACGCCGAAGCCTGCCCGAGCAAGGAAGAGAGGCAGCCTCGGCCGAAACCGTGACACAGTGAAACATCCCAATGTTCTGATGCAGGGACACCTCCTGGGCTATGAGTTCTGATGCAGGGACACCTCCTGGGCTATGAGTTCTGATGCAGGGACACCTCCTGGGCTATGTATGAGGTCTTCATTCAATCACATCTTAGAGGGTTATATACCTCCATCACAATGCTCTGCTAATTAGGAATTTCCAAGTATTTATTATTATCATATTTCAACATCATTTATACTCAGCCATCATATTCACTTTTGGCATTTGAAATAGGGCAGTTTGTTTCACTGCTATGAATGCCAAGTGTAACAAGCACTATAGCTACTGTATATAAGATTCATGATGCATCAAGCTCTTCGCTTTTTCAAGCTGCACAGCTAATCAGAACAAAGAATCATCCATGTGAAGTAACATCCATACAGTTTCATTCAGGGCAGATGTTTTTGGTATCTGTGTCGACCAAATATATTTTACCAGGCTAATAAAGAGTGTAGCACACAAAGCACCCAAGTAGCATCAGACCTTTACTGCCATTTAATCAGTTATTTAAATGTTGGGTATTTTTTTGGATGTTTAGACAATGACACGCCAACTGTGAAGCTTTGAATAGCATAAACGAAGCTATCAAAAAAGTTACACAATTATAGTTTAGAAGTGTATTTTTCACAGTTTTCCGTGCTGATAGTCTATCGGCTTGTTAGTGGAAAAGTGAAGCTGGAGCTTTCTTTTCTCTGCAGGTGGTAAGGCTCCACTATGATGGTGTCTCTCTGGCAGAACTTTGATTTAGATGTCTCTGGGTTTTGTGGTAGGGGAGAAAATAATAAAACTGAGAGATTAGTTTAACGCTGATGTGGATGGAATGCAGAGCTGCCAAATCCATTATGAGTCACACAGCTGGGTTTCATGCAGAAGAAGTTTGCATTTTTAGTTTATGTCTGCAGTATGGGCCATGCCTGTCGGTTGTGTGTCATTTGTTGTTTTATTCATGTACTGCAGTGTGTGACACTGAGCCTTTATGTGGTGCTTTATAACAAGACAGTTACACAAATGGTCTGATACAAACAATAAAGTGGTATTGAAATTAAATCGTGAGAAATAAACACTACCGTTCAAAAGTTTGGGGTCACTTAGAAATGTCCTTGTTTTCGAAAGGAAAGCAATTTCTTTGTCCATTAAAATAACATCAAATTGATCAGAAATACAGTGTAGACATTTTTTATGTTGTAAATGGCTATTGTAGCTGGAAACTGTAGATTTTTAATGGAATATCTACATAGGCGTACAGAGGCCCATTATCAGCAACCATCAGTCCTGTGTTCCAATGGCATGTTGTGTTTGCTAATCCATGTTTATCATTTTAAAAGGCTAATTGATCATTAGAAAACCCTTTTGCAATTATGTTAGCACAGCTGAAAACGGTTGTGCTGATTAAAGAAGCAATAAAATTGGCCTTCTTGAGACTAGTTGAGTATCTGGAGCATCAGCAATTGTGGGTTCGATTACAGGCTCAAAATGGCCAGAAACAAATAACTTTCTTCTGAAACTCATCAGTCTATTCTCTAGGCAGAGTTGCAAAGAAAAAGCCATATCTCAGACTGGCCAATAAAAAGAAAAGATTAAGATGGGCAAAAGAACACAGACACTGGACAGAGGAAGATTGGAAAAAAAGTGTTATGGACAGACTAATCGAAGTTTGAAGTGTTCGAATCACAAAGAAGAACATTTGTGAGACGCAGACCAAATTAAAAGATGCTGGAGGAGTGCTTGATGCCATCTGTCAAGCATGGTGGAGGCAATGTGATGGTATGGGGGTGCTTTGGTGATGGTAAAGTGGGAGATTTGTACAGAGTAAAAGGGATCTTGAAGAAGGAAGGCTGTCACTCCATTTTGCAACGCCATGCCAAACCCTGTGGATGGCGCTTGATTGGAGCCAATTTCCTCCTACAACAGGACAATGACCCAAAGCACAGCTCCAAACTATGCAATAACTATTTAGGGAAGAAGCAGTCAGCTGGTATTCTGTCTATAATGTAGTGGCCAGCACAGTCACCGGATCTCAACCCTATTGAGCTGTTGTGGGAGCAGCTTGACCGTATGGTACGTAAGAAGTGCCCATCAAGCCAATCCAACTTGTGGGAGGTGCTTCAGGAAGCATGGGGTGAAATCGCTTCAGATTACCTCAACAAATTGACAACTATAATGCCAAAGGTCTGCTAGGCTGTAATTGCTGCAAATGGAGGATTCTTTGATGAAAGCAATTATTATTTCTATTAAAATTCATTATTTCTAACCTTGTCAATAACTACATTTCCTATTCATTTTGCTATATTTCCTAGTCAAACTCATTTCATGTATGTTTTCATGGAAAATAAGGAAATTTCAAAGTGACCCCAAACTTTTGAATGGTATTGTAGGTAGCCAGAGTGCTTTGGGTTGATACAGTGCCTTGCAAAAGTATTCATCCCCCTTGGCGTTATTCCTATCTTGTTGCATTACAACCTGTAATTTAAATGGATTTTTATTTGGATTTCATGTAATACACAAAATAGTCAAAATTGGTGAAGTGAAATGAATTTTTTTTTTATTTTTGCAGTATTACTTTAGTGCCTTATTGCAAACAGGATGCATGTTTTGGAATATTTTGATTCTGTACAGGCTTCCTTGTTTTCACATTGTCAATTAGGTTAGTATTGTGTGTAACTACAATGTTGTTGATCCATCCTCAGTTTTCTCGTATCACAGCCATTAAACTAACTATTTTAAAATCACCATTGGCCTCATGGTGAAATCCCTAAGTGGTTTCCTTCCTCTCCGGCAACTGAGTTAGGAAGGACGCCTGTATCTTTGTAGTGACTGGGTGTATTGTTACATCATCCAAAGTGTAATTTATAACTTCACCATGCTCGAAGGGATATTCAATGTCTGCTTTTTTTTTTTTACCAATCTACCAATAGGTGCCCTTCTTTGCAAGGCATTGGAAAACCTCCTGGTCTTTGTGGTTGAATCTGTGTTTGAAATTCACTGCTCGACTGAGAGACCTTGCAGATAATTGTATGTGTGGGGTACAGAGATGAGGTAGTCATTCAAAAATCATGTAAAACAGAGTGAGTCCATGCAACTTGTGACTTGTTAAGCACATTCTTTACTCCTGAAATTATTTAGGTTTGACATAACAAAGGGATTGAATACTTTTCATGTTGTATTAATTTGTAAAGATTTTGAAAAACATTATTCCACTTTGACATTATGGGGTATTGTGTGTAGGCCAGTGACAAACATTCTCATTCATTTTAAAATTCAGGCTGTAACTGTCACGAGTGTCAGTGTAATGCGGTGGGTCGAAGTCAGGCACAGGACACAGAACTCGAAGAAACGTACTTTACTGAGAAATGAGTAAAGAATACAATACAGAAATCTCTCCACACAGGGAGGAACAACCCGCTCACAAATGACACACGAAATGAAAACAACCACGCACAAAACACATTGGGAGCCACTGGGTTAAATAGGGAAGGCGTGATTACAAGAATGGGCAACAGGTGTGTGACAATAGACAACAGGTGCAACATAGAAACATAGAACATAGATCGGCAGCAGCTAGTATTCCGGTGACGACGAACGCCGAAGCCTGTCCGAGCAAGGAGGAGGGGCAGCCTCGGCAGAATCCGTGACCGTAACACAACAAAATGTGGAAAAAGTCAAGGGTATGAATACCTTCTGAAGGCACTGTATATGTCGCATATATATTGAAATATACAAGAATTGGCCGTTTTCATATGTGACATATATTTCTGCCTTATACAGTGCCTTGCAAAAATATTCATCCCCCTTGGCGTTTTTCCTATTTTGTTACATTACAACCTGTAATTTAAATGGATTTTTATTTGGATTTCATGTAATGGACATATACAAAATAGTCCAAATTGGTGAAGTGAAATGAAAATAATAACTTGTTTCAAAAAACTCTAAAAAATTAATAACGGAAAATTGTTGCGTGCATATGTATTCACCCCCTTTGCTATGAAGCCCCAAAATAAGATCTGGTGCAACCAATTACCTTCAGAAGTCACATAATTAGTTAAATAAAGTCCACCTGTGTGCAATCTAAGTGTCACATGATCTGTCACATGATCTCAGTATATATACACCTGTTCTGAAAGGCCCCAGAGTCTGCAACACCACCAAGCAAGCGGCACCATGAAGACCAAGGAGCTTTCCAAACAGGTCAGGGACAAAGTTGTGGAGAAGTACAGATCAGGGTTGGGTTATAAAATCATATCTGAAACTTTGAACATCCCACGGAGCACCATTAAATCCATTATTTAAAAAATGGAAAGAATATGGCAACACAACAAACCTGCCAAGAGAGGGCCGCCCACCAAAACTCACGGACCAGGCAAGGAGGGCATTAATCAGAGAGGCAACAAAGAGACCAAAGATAACCCTGAAGGAGCTGCAACGCTCCACAGCGGAGATTGGAGTATCTGTCCATAGGACCACTTTAACCGTACACTCCACGGAGCTGGGCTTTACGGAAGAGTGGCCAGAAAAAAGCCATTGCTTAAAGAAAAAATAAGCAAACACGTTTGGTGTTCGCCAAAAGGCATGTGGGAGACTCTCCAAACATATGGAAGAAGGTACTCTGGTCAGATGAGACTAAAATTGAGCTTTTTGGCCATCAAGGAAAACAATATTTCTGGCGCAAACCCAACACCTCTTATCACCCCGAGAACACCATCCCCACAGTGAAGCCTTTTCATCAACAGGGACTGGGAAACTGATCAGAATTGAAGGAATGTTGAATGGCGCTAAATACAAGGAAATTCTTGAGTTTCAGTCTTCCAGAGATTTGAGACTGGGACGGAGGTTCACCTTCCAGCAGGACAATGACCCTAAGCATACTACTAAATGTCTTGGAATGGCCTAGTCAAAGCCCAGACCTCAATCTAATTGAGAATCTGTGGTATGACTTAAAGATTGCTCTACACCAGCGGAACCCATCCAACTTGAAAGAACTGGAGCAGTTTTGCCTTGAAAAATGGGCAAAAATCCCAGTGGCTAGATGTGCCAAGCTTATAGAGACATACAGTGGGGGAAAAAAGTATTTAGTCAGCCACCAATTGTGCAAGTTCTCCCACTTAAAAAGATGAGAGAGGCCTGTAATTTTCATCATAGGTACACGTCAACTATGACAGACAAAATGAGAAAAAAAATTCCAGAAAATCACATTGTAGGATTTTTAATGAATTTATTTGCAAATTATGGTGGAAAATAAGTATTTGGTCAATAACAAAAGTTTCTCAATACTTTGTTATATACCCTTTGTTGGCAATGACACAGGTCAAACGTTTTCTGTAAGTCTTCACAAGGTTTTCACACACTGTTGCTGGTATTTTGGCCCATTCCTTCTTGCAGATCTCCTCTAGAGCAGTGATGTTTTGGGGCTGTCGCTGGGCAACACAGACTTTCAACTCCCTCCAAAGCCCTTGCTGATGGAAGGAGGTTTTCACTCAAAATCTCACGATACATGGCCCCATTCATTCTTTCCTTTACACGGATCAGTCGTCCTGGTCCCTTTGCAGAAAAACAGCCCCAAAGCATGATGTTTCCACCCCCATGCTTCACAGTAGGTATGGTGTTCTTTGGATGCAACTCAGCATTCTTTGTCCTCCAAACACGACGAGTTGAGTTTTTACCAAAAAGTTATATTTTGGTTTCATCTGACCATATGACATTCTCCCAATCCTCTTCTGGATCATCCAAATGCACTCTAGCAAACTTCAGACGGGCCTGGACATGTACTGGCTTAAGCAGGGGGACACGTCTGGCACTGCAGAATTTGAGTCGCTGGCGGCGTAGTGTGTTACTGATGGTAGGCTTTGTTACTTTGGTCCCAGCTCTCTGCAAGTCATTCACTAGGTCCCCCCGTGTGGTTCTGGGATTTTTGCTCACCGTTCTTGTGAACATTTTGACCCCACGGGGTGAGATCTTGCGTGGAACCCCAGATCGAGGGAGATTATCAGTGGTCTTGTATGTCTTCCATTTCCTAATAATTGCTCCCACAGTTGATTTCTTCAAACCAAGCTGCTTAGTCTTTTATACTGATAACAAGTTCAAACAGGTGCCATTAATACAGGTAACGAGTGGAGGACAGAGGAGCCTCTTAAAGAAGAAGTTACAGGTCTGTGAGAGCCAGAAATCTTGCTTGTTTGTGGGTGACCAAATACTTATTTTCCACCATAATTTGCAAATAAATTCATAAAAAATTCTCAATTTGTCTGTCATAGTTGACGTGTACCTATGATGAATATTACAGGCCTCTCTCATCTTTTTAAGTAGGAGAACGTGTACAATTGGTGGCTGACTAAATACTTTTTTTCCCCACTGTACCCCAAGAGACTTGCAGCTGTAATTGCTGCAAAAGGTGGCTCTACGAGGTATTGACTTTGGGGGGGTGAATAGTTATGCACTCTCAAGTTGGTTTTTTGTCTTATTTCTTGTTGGTTTCATAATAAAAAATATTTTGCATCTTCAAAGTGGTAGGCATGTTGTGTAAATCAAATGATACAAACCCCCCCCAAAATCCATTTTAATTCCAGGTTGTAAGGCAACAAAATAGGAAAAATGCCAAGGGGGGTGAATACTTTCAAAAGCCACTGTACAGTTAGATTTGTGACCCCATGAGCCAACAAACTTCTAGTTTTGTGACAGAGGATGAATAACCACCAATACATCAAATGTATGCACACATGACTGTAAATCGCTTTGGATGAAAGCATCTGCTAAATGGCATATACATGTATTATTATATGCATGTATATTATCATGATGTGTGACCGAACCATCTGTACAATATGATCCTTTTATCTCTGAATAGTAATCTCAAATAATAAATCTGTCAACTTCTTAGGTTATTATTCCTTATTCCTTAGCAAACTCCATCTCTGTTCGGTCTCATCATTTTGTCTTGGTATGAAAACATTTAATATTTGCCTTGGTGACAAACCAAGGGGTGGCGCACAATTGGCCCAGCGTCGCCCAGGGTAGGGGAGGGAATGGCCGGCAGGGATGTAGCTCAGTTGGTAGAGCATGGCGTTTGCAACGCCAGGGTTGTGGGTTCGATTCCCACGGGGGGCCAGTATGAAAAAAATAAAAAATAATGTATGCACTCACTAACCGTCTGCTAAATGACGTAAATGTAAATGTAAACCTCTGTCTGCATGTTTTTTTTTTCCAAGTGAAGTAATGGAAATGCAATTGCTATTGGTTAGCAGTGTACTGTAAGTGATGGAAGAGAGAGTGCAAAGTATCAATGTGCAAATCTATTTAATAATAAAATGCACCTCTTTTCTAGTTCCATCTTTTCTCTTATCTTTTCTAGTGGATAGTGCCTAAAAGGATGATGTGACATCAACAGTGATCTTTTTATCTATTTCTTGTCACCCCCCTATTCCCAAAGTGCAATTGCTAATGAGCGTTGGCCTGTGAAAAACGAAGCCATCGTAACATAGCAGAGAAGCTACTACAGCCCGGATGAATAGGGAGCCTGACAGTTGACATTGAGAGGGAGAGAGATAGAGAGATTCATTAAATGAAACATAACTGCAGTATGCTGAATAATTTAGTGCGCAGTCCCCAGTAAAGATCTGACTACTCCTTCATTTAGAAAGTTTAACAGAGTCTACAAATCACTCACTGGTGTCAATCTTTTGCACTTTTCTGTGAACTAAAACTATTAATAATTCTTCTTTCATATCTCTCACTGTTGTTACTCTTTATGTGGGTCCTCCTCACTTCAGCCCTATGCTTTTTTTTTTGAAGAGCGAGATGCATTTGTTATCAGTGCAGTACCTGTGGTTTAATGAATGTTATCTCTGTGAGCTGGCCTTATCTCCCTCATTCAAATTCTGCCAAAACAGCAACTTTTTAAACATATTTATTAAAATATCATAATTTGTACTGGCCTCAGAACTACATAATGATAAAACATAGTACTCATGAACATGTAATACAGATAGGTGAGTCCTACTTTGTCAGTGTTCAGGTCAACAGGAGGTGAGAGACACTATACTCAAACAGGGTATCAAATTAATCAGCGCTACTGTTTGTTCATTGATGGCAAAAATCTAACATGTAACAAAAGTAGCATCCTAACATTTCCTTAATTAATCCAGCGACTTCAAAGAGGGAATGGGAATGCCACTGACTATTCACTTGCAGTATTCACTCCCACCACTTGATTGAGACATTTCCCAAACTCTTCTGTTGCCTTAGTGATGAGCATCATCCCTCTACTCACAGTAACACACTGGTCTGCTTCACCAGTTTCATTAAATATTATTATCTTCCAACTCTTAAATGCATTATTATATTATTTTTTAGATATTTTATTGTCACATACACCAGATAGGTGCAGTGAAATGTGTTGTTTTACAGCAGGGGTGTCAAACTCATTCCATGGAGGGCCTAGTGTCTGCTGGTTTTTGTTTTATCCTTTCAATTAAGGCCTTAACAACCAGGTGAGGTGAGTGCCTTACTAATTAATGACCTTAATTCATCAATCAAGTACAAGGGAAGAGCGAAAACCCGCAGCCACTCGGCCCTCCGTGGAATGAGTTTGACACATGTTTTACATTTACATTTTAGTCATTTAGCAGACGCACTTATCCAGAGCGACTTACAGTTAGTGCATACATTATTAAATTTTTTCATACCCCCCCGTGGGAATCGAACCCACAACCTATCGAACCCAACTGAGCTACATCCCTGCCGGCCATTCCCTCCCCGACGCTGGGCCAATTGTGCGCCGCCCCATGGGTCTCCCGGTCGCGGCCGGCTACAACAGAGCCTGGATTCGAACCAGGATCTCTAGTGACACAGCTAGCACTGCGATGCAGTGCCTTAGACCACTGCACCACTCGGGAGACCAGGGTCAGCCATAGTAGTACAGCGCCCTTGGAGCAAATTACGATTAAGTGCCTTGCTCATGGGCACATCAACAGATTTTTCACCTTGTCGGCTCGGGTATTCAAACCAGCAACCTTTTGGTTACTGGCCCATTATATAAGGTTAGTGTTGGGCCAGTAATACTCATTCCAAAACTATGTCCTAAATTGCAAAAAGCTGTTCCATGGGATAGAAAACGAAGACACAACACTTGTTGATATTATTGCTTTAGATAAGTAAACTCAATTGTCAGTTTAATTCTTACTTTCTTTGGAAAACTTCATTGTATTCACTACAATTAGCCAAACACAAGAGATCTTTTTGACACTCTCAGTGATAGAATAGCTGTGTCTGATTGAAGGAGACATTCTCCCAGTAAAAACACTACTGCATGCTGCTATACAGATACACCAAATTGCCTAGAAATTAAAACTAATGAGCAATTAGCCCACCAATAAACTTATGTTAACATCTGTTTTCTCCCAGTTCTCCTCTCCTCCTGAATCTTAATGTTTTTCATTTAATCAGTCTGAACAAGTAGCCTATGAGTCAACATTTATTTTTAATTCTTTAATCTTTCTGGGTTTTTTTCATTCCTTCATAAAGAGCCTGAAGGCAATTAGATAATACCTTTTTCACTGATGTTGTAAGATTGGGTTTAGTAAAGATACTTTAACTAATCTCTAGGTTGAACTATGAGAGTTAGGTTGAGGTGAAATAAAGACTGAAATCCACAGATCCCAGTATACATTTACATTTGAGTCATTTAGCAGACGCTCTTATCCAGAGCGACTTACAGTTAGTGAATACATATTTTTTTATACTGGCCCCCTGTGGGAATCAAACCCACAACCCTGGCGTTGCAAACGCCATGCTCTATCAACTGAGCTACATCCCTGCCGGCCATTCCCTCCCCTACCCTGGACGAATTGTGCGCCGCCCATGAGTCTCCCGGTCGCGGCCGGCTGCGACAGAGCCTGGATTCGAACCAGGATCTCTAGTGGCACAGTTAGCACTGCGATGCAGTGCCTTAGACCACTGCGCCACTCAGGAGCCCCAGTCATAGTCATCTATAATATCAATCATTCATAGATATTTAACAAGTAACAAACTGAGCATGTTTTATGTGTCACATTAAAATGCATATGTACTGTACTTTGAAGCCACTTGGCCAAGTCATCGATGTGGTGAGAACAGATTCCCAGTTGACTTGCCTGGTTATAGAAGGGTTGCATAAATTACATAATTAGATACATCATTTGGACATACATTTTTTTATAATATCCCGATATGGAGTTTGTCTACTTGTGAATACTTCGAGTATGTGTAAACAAGGCATGCATTGTGTAAACAGCAGACAGATATTATTCCGTAAACAAAGTATTACCGTTCTCATTGGCTCAATTTGTGGGGTTTATTTGCATGCTGCCTCTTTAATAGGGCTCAGCCTTATGCAATATTAAAGCCCTCAAACTTCTAACCCTGACAATGAATCATGGTGCACTCTACTTGAACCTCTATATGTTACCCTCTCATAAAAAATAAAAAAAAGATTTTTCATTAAACCCCCAATATTCCCCAGTGCTATAAAAGCCTTCAATGTGGGACAGGCTTCACAGGGATGACTGTCGAAAACAGGGGTGTATTTATTACATCTTGCAACGGAAACCATTTACCATTTAAGAACAAAATGGAAGCAAACAGAACAAACGGAACGGGGTATTTGTCCAAAACTCTCGTTTTCGTTGCAAAATGTGTAACGTTTTTCAACAGAAACGGTGTAATGAATCAATTATTCACCTTCTCTCCAAGCCACTTCAGATCTATTGTGTTATATAAAAAGAACAAGCAAAACACAGAACAGTCCTTTAATACAGTAGCAATAGATCCTTTAATACAGTAGCAATATAATCAGAGAGTGTTAAATATTGTCACAATCGTCGGTAAGAGAGGAGGACCAAGGCGCAGCGTTGCAGACGAACATACTCTTTATTAGCGAAATACGACAAAATAAACAAAACAATAACGTGACAGTTCACGGTCTAACACAAACCAACTAGAAACAAGATCCCACAACTATTGTGGGAAAACAGCCTGTTTAAATGTGGTTCCCAATCAGAGACAACCAGCCACAGCTGACACTCGTTGCCTCTGATTGAGAACCACACTGGCAACATAGAAAAGAAACAACTAGACCTACAACACAGAAATCTACACACCCTGGCTCAACATAACAGTGTCCCCAGAGCCAGGGCGTGACAGTACCCCCCCCTAAAGGCGCGGACTCCGACCGCGCCAACCAAATACCACAGGGGAGGGACCGGGTGGGCACTCCGCCTAGGCGGTGGATCCGGCTCCGGGCCTGATCCCCGCTCCCTCTCCAACCCCCCAAAGTACCCCTGGTCCGGTCTGGCCCCGCTGGCCGGAGCTGGACTGCACATTGGTGGAGCGGATTGCTCTAGCTCCGGCGTGAAGCATCTGACCGGTGCCGGACCAGGCACCGGTGGAACAGGCACGGGACGTGCCGGACTGACGACGCACACCACTGGCTTGGTGTGGGGAACAGGCACGGGCCGTGCCGGGCTGACGACGCACACCACTGGCTTGGTGTGGGGAACAGGCACGGGCCGTGCCGGGCTGACGACGCACACCACTGTCTTGGTGTGGGGGGCAGGAGCGGCCCGAACCGGGCTGGCGATGCGCACCACTGGCTAAGTGTGGGGAACAGGAGCGGGCCGGACCGGGCTGGAGACTCGCACCATTGGCCTGGTGCGGGGAGCAGGAACAGGCCGGACCGTACTGGGGACACACACCACTGGCCCTACGCAGGGATCTGGAACGGGCCGGACCGGACTGGTAACACACCCCAGTACCCTTCGCCGTGCCTCTACACCTTCCATCCCCTCTTCGACCAATGGCCCCCGTAACCTGGCGGCCTCCTCTGCCAACCCGCTGGGCCGCTCTGTCGCGGTCTCCTGCTGGCCCGTCGTCCACGGCGTTAGCCCCCCCTAAAAATTTTATGGGCTTCACTCCTACCCGTGGACCAGGTCTCCATACTTCTCGCCAGCCTTTCGCCCTTCTGCTTCCACGTCAAGCCCCTCTCTTCCTCACCCGGCTTGACCCAGTCGAGGAGGCGCTGGATATCCGCTAGGGTTTTCCCTGGCGATGGCTCCTGGACCCGCTGCTTGGTCCAGTTCTGGTGGGATCTTCTGTCACGATCGTCGGTAAGAGAGGAGGACCAAGGCGCAGCGTTGCAGACGAACATACTCTTTATTAGCGAAATACGACAAAATAAACAAAACGATAACGTGACAGTTCACGGTCTAACACAAACCAACTAGAAACAAGATCCCACAACTATTGTGGGAAAACAGCCTGTTTAAATGTGGTTCCCAATCAGAGACAACCAGCCACAGCTGACACTCGTTGCCTCTGATTGAGAACCACACTGGCAACATAGAAAAGAAACAACTAGACCTACAACACAGAAATCTACACACCCTGGCTCAACATAACAGTGTCCCCAGAGCCAGGGCGTGACAGTACCCCCCCCCTAAAGGCGCGGACTCCGACCGCGCCAACCAAATACCACAGGGGAGGGACCGGGTGGGCACTCCGCCTAGGCGGTGGATCCGGCTCCGGGCCTGATCCCCGCTCCCTCTCCAACCCCCCAAAGTACCCCTGGTCCGGTCTGGCCCCGCTGGCCGGAGCTGGACTGCACATTGGTGGAGCGGATTGCTCTAGCTCCGGCGTGAAGCATCTGACCGGTGCCGGACCAGGCACCGGTGGAACAGGCACGGGACGTGCCGGACTGACGACGCACACCACTGGCTTGGTGTGGGGAACAGGCACGGGCCGTGCTGGGCTGACGACGCACACCACTGGCTTGGTGTGGGGAACAGGCACGGGCCGTGCCGGGCTGACGACGCACACCACTGGCTTGGTGTGGGGAGCAGGAGCGGGCCGGACCGGGCTGGCGATGCGCACCACTGGCTTGGTGTGGGGAACAGGCACGGGCCGTGCCGGGCTGACGACGCACACCACTGGCATGGTGTGGGGAACAGGCACGGGCCGTGCCGGGCTGACGACGCACACCACTGGCTTGGTGTGGGGGGCAGGAGCGGCCCGAACCGGGCTGGCGATGCGCACCACTGGCTTGGTGTGGGGAACAGGAGCGGGCCGGACCGGGCTGGAGACTCGCACCATTGGCCTGGTGCGGGGAGCAGGAACAGGCCGGACCGTACTGGGGACACACACCACTGGCCCTACGCAGGGATCTGGAACGGGCCGGACCGGACTGGTAACACACCCCAGTACCCTTCGCCGTGCCTCTACACCTTCCATCCCCTCTTTGACCAATGGCCCCCGTAACCTGGCGGCCTCCTCTGCCAACCCGCTGGGCCGCTCTGTCGCGGTCTCCTGCTGGCCCGTCGTCCACGGCATTAGCCCCCCCCTAAAAATGTTATGGGCTTCACTCCTACCCGTGGACCAGGTCTCCATACTTCTCACCAGCCTTTCGCCCTTCTGCTTCCACGTCAAGCCCCTCTCTTCCTCACCCGGCTTGACCCAGTCGAGGAGGCGCTGGATATCCGCTAGGGTTTTCCCTGGCGATGGCTCCTGGACCCGCTGCTTGGTCCAGTTCTGGTGGGATCTTCTGTCACGATCGTCGGTAAGAGAGGAGGACCAAGGCGCAGCGTTGCAGACGAACATACTCTTTATTAGCGAAATACGACAAAATAAACAAAACGATAACGTGACAGTTCACGGTCTAACACAAACCAACTAGAAACAAGATCCCACAACTATTGTGGGAAAACAGCCTGTTTAAATGTGGTTCCCAATCAGAGACAACCAGCCACAGCTGACACTCGTTGCCTCTGATTGAGAACCACACTGGCAACATAGAAAAGAAACAACTAGACCTACAACACAGAAATCTACACACCCTGGCTCAACATAACAGTGTCCCCAGAGCCAGGGCGTGACAAATATAGAGTTGATTGGTTGGATATTTCCTGCAGTCAAAGAGGACCAATAGGATTCACCATCTACTGGATCATTTTGGATGTGGTGGTAATGATGTCTAGGCTGTGTATCAGCACCCAATTGCCTTGTTACTATAAATATGCATTTGTACAAGTTTAAATAATAACTTGATGACAGAGCAATGAAGCATGTATGATTGACTGTGGTGTTAAGTGGTGTTATAAAACATTATTGGGAATAAAATAATGGTATGATGTGATGTGATGTGCACCAGAGATTAAGTAATCAGTCCCACCTGAGGTGTTGAAGGCCATGGTGGGTTATAAGAAGAGCACTATCACCACTTGCAGTGGCAAATCTGACATGACATGATCAGATTTGCTTTAGCCATCTTTTTTTAAATCATCAGCATAGCGGTTGTTTTGGCAGTATCGGAGGTGGAACTGCATTAGAGCTTCAAATCCACGAGCAGCTCCTGGCATTCAGTAGTGGTGCGTGGGTAACATCACTGGGGAAGCCAAGCCAGAAAATAATGCCATATTACAACATACTGTATGTGTTGTGATAATTGCATTGTTTGCTCTATAACCCGTTAGTTCATATGCCTCTTGTGACCGTGATATATAGGCCTAAGTCGGAGACAATAAGAAGACTGGCAGAATAAATTCAACCACACCTTTGTTTCATCACAAAACCGGATAGCAACCTCTGTCCAGTGAAGTCCACAAAGCATATTGCATGTAACAAACAGTGACATGACCAACAGCATGGCCAAGAAAGTTAATGTTTCCGACCTTTCTGGACTACTAAACAACTATTGATTTAGAACCACGGAAAGTTACTGCAAGTAGCAAAGAAAACAGGAGTTGCCTCCACTATTCCATTTCAACTTCAACATCATCAAATCACCTATGCTCAGTCTAATACAGTGACAACTAAAAGATTACAAAAACTATTTAGTCCAATCAACGTAAGCTAAATATGATGTGGCTGTCCATGGTTCTGATTAGTGTGTTTGTGTGTGTGTGTGTGTGTGTGTGTGTGCGCACGCATTCGTGCAAGTAGAAAAAACATGTTGCCTCACCCTACTTGTAGAGAAATGCAAATGCCATCCTCCTCTCTGTACACGCTTTTTTTTTTTTTTTTTTTTACAGTACACGCTTTTTTTTTTTGTTGTCCTACCTGGTTAAAATGCTTGCTCGCTAGCCTAACTTCCTTTCATGGGCAACATTAGCTAGTTAACATTAGCCTTCTACATCTAGCTACATATTGAACATCCATCCTCTCAGTCCAGGGGCACTAAGTATTTTATGGTTATAATCATTGGTCAGTATGGAGAATTAAGTAAAACCACAACTCCAAATCCCTGTCTTCATCAATGGCTAATTTAGGAAAGGGCCAATTTTAGCTAGCTAGCCACCAGAGGACAACAACATAACAAGATGCAACAATTCAAGTTGTTTCTATCGATTACATATTTCTCTCTGAAGCCAAATCCAAACTTGCTTCCCTTGACACTTTTTTTTGTGCGCCAGGACCATTCACAGTTGAGCTCAATCAGTTTAGCTCAACGCTGATTGGCTATTATTTATTTTATCGAGGGAGGCCAAATGCTCGCTGGCTTCTCTTGCATTCAATGCTACGGGCGGCAACAATGTCATAGACAGCATCAGATAGATGGCCTACACATACAGAGACATAGGGGAACTGTTTCACTCGCTCGGATGCTTTCTCCAGTGAGATACATTCAGCCTCTTCAAATTGAAGGACAATTATGAAAACAGAGAGAGACAAAGGATAAATTATTATTATTATTTATTTATTTGTCAATTTTGGGGGGACTTCCCTTGGCATCCATGAATACACGCCACTGCTGGCATTTCACCTAAAGCAGACATTGCCATTGGCTGCACGGAGTCGCATTAAAAGAAATTCCATGCAGTCTTGTTTTCAAGTTCAAACACCGGAATATGAGATGTAAACTACAACTCGATTATGCTGATAGAAATCCTCATTATTTTGTTGAAAGATTTTCAACTTGAGAGTCATTATTTCTATATAGCCTACACTTTCTTGTTCTGAACTCTAACATGAGTGGGACCGTTGTGGCTTCGTGACAATGATCACAAGAGCAGCTGCTCACCGATTTGACAGCTCCAAAGCAGTTACACCTCCGACACACGCAGGTGTCAGCTATCGCCGGTTAACACTTGATCTGATTGAATCTAAGCCCTAGTCATCCAATAATGATCAGCGGGATCTCTCTCTAACTCAATCACTGAACCCAAAGCAAACAGGGATACTCTAGTCTGTAACAACCAATCACACAATAATAAAACAGGCTTTATAGTCTTTATACAAAGTTGTGTCTTTGAGTAATTTAAAGACACTCATTCTGCACGACAACCTCATTTTGTATCATCATTACCCTTTTGTTCTGTTAAGGCATTTGTTCACTGGCCTATGTAAATATTTGTCATCTCTTTGAGCTAACAGACATGAACACAGACAGCAATGAATGTGAGGAGGCACCAGATGCATCAGACAGAATAAAGCACATTGCTATCTGCAATATTAAATGGGGTAATTATGTAAATGAGGTTATTGCTTTCATCAGTTACAAAACCACACACAGATACAGATGAATTGATCTTCCTCATCGTTTAGCCTGGCCTATTCTGTTTGTTCACAAATATCTCCCTAAATTTGTGTTGACTGAATTGTAAATCTTTAACTCCAGTTCATTTATTAATGAATGACATTGTGGTGTTCCCATTCACATCTAATGATCAGCAGCGACCTTTCACTGTGTATTTATAACTGTTGCAGTCATGTCAGTTCCAAACAATCACATTACTGGAAATGTATGTGAGGATTACGGAATAGTTAAAATATGAAGTTGTATAATTTGGGTGTTAAAAGTTTGTTATTGCGCACATAACTCTGAAACAATCAAAGAACAGTAGTTTCTATCACGCAATCATTATAACCAACTGAAGCCTAATCTTGTAGCAGGAACAATACATACTTGGGTTCAGCATCACAGTCAGCGCCTGAAAGCACTAGTAATATCTGGTGGTCACTGCACAGTAGAGTTATACCCTCAATGGTCAAGGATTCACACACACTTTATTTTGTCCATTAAGTTATGGTTGAGAACTTCAGGGAAAAGCCAACATGAATAGGAGAGGATCCCATTGGAAACTAGATTAAAGAACCACTGTTGATGTAGTGTTACTGTGATGCTCTGTAAGGCTGCATTTAGACAGGCAGCCTCATTCTGATCTTTTTATCACTAATTGGTCTTTTGACCAATCAGATCAGCTCTGAAAAAGATCTGACGTGAAAATATCTAATGTGATTGGTCAAAAGACCAATTAGTGGAAAATATATCTGAATTGGCCTGCCTGTCTAAACGCAGCCTTAGATTCATGTAGAATAATTCACTTCAACCTCCATGTCCTTGTCCATGGTACAGCAATACTGGTACAGGACATTTCAGAATGCAGCATTGGTACCATTGACGTAATACAGACATAACTGATCTTTAAACCAATGATGCCCTCTAGTGTTAGACATAATACGAACAAGCACAAGTTTATTTAAGGTTTAAAGACTGCTGCCACTAGAGGTCCCTGTAATCACCTCATGAATGTACACATGTTGGAACAGAAACTATGGCCATGCTGTAGTTTGAAGAAAGGGATCTTAACAGCATACTTTTGTTAAAATGTAGTTGTTGTAGTTAGTCAGAGATGCATACGAGAGAGTCAATACAAAAGTGATCACAGTCAATATTTCTCACAAGAGGTCTTCTCAGGTGACAAAAAAAATATGTTTATCAGCCAAGTTGCTCTTCTGTTTAACGAATAGGTCTTTATATGTTGGCATGGCCTTCTATAAGTCAATAAATTCCCCTTATTAGCGTAAAATAAATATGCTATAGGCCAGGGGTATTCAACTGTTACCCTACGAGCCTGCTGGTTTCTGTTCTACCGGATAATTAATTGCACCGACCTGGTGTCCCAGGTCTAAATCAGTCCCTGATTAGAGGGGGAAAATGAAAAAACGCAGCGGAACTGGCTTCAAGGTCCAGAGTTGAGTTTGAGGGCTATAGGTTATGCAGAACCATGGTCGGGTCCATTCAGTTCCACTCGGGTCTATCAGCTGTAGTTACATAGACCCGAGACCCAATGACAATCAAACAGGACCCGGACCCGCTCGGGTCCTGGGTCAGGTCTTGGGTATTCAGGTTTGGGTGGACCCGTGAAGACCTCTACTTCTCACATCCCTTCTTCCTCCCACTGACTGTTCCTCTTCAGCCCCAGTTTTCCACTGCAGAGCACTGGGGATGGTCACATTACCAAAGGAACCAGCCTAAGCAGCAGAGAGTGCACTGCCTAGAAGAAATTAACGGATTATTACAGTCTGGAAATAAGCTGCAGGTCACAGGTGACATCATGAAGGAATGTCTGAGATGAAACATATTAATTGATTTGAACAGCCTCTCTCTCTCTCTCTCTCTCTCTCCCTCATCAGTGTTCCCCATCCTCATTAGGTAGTCTATAGTGATGAAATGTAGAGATGGTAATAACAAGTCTATTCATACAAAACTTTTAGATTTTTGATTGTGGTATATGCTTTCTAGACAAATGCATGAAAGTTGAAAATATGGGCATTATGATGGAAGTACTTTACTGCATGCAGGAGGAAAAGTTATGCGCCCCAGACCTGCAACATTTGCTTATTGAGCAATAGCTTACATTACACATAAACTAATAGTGGAGATTCTTTCGAGAAAATAAACAGTTTGACGATGTATTACATTTCACAATTTTATACAATCTGTACTTGTATAAATCATCTCTTTATCTATAGAAAAAAATGCACTTACTAAATACAATGCAGAACAGGATATCTGTAAAAGCTACATTTTGACAGTAAAAATAAACATAGAAGCGCAACCTGAAATCTGTTAAATGCTACCTTTTATACAGGAAAATCATACTCAATTTGTTCCACCTGCAGAGAATCAGAGTAACATCTCTGTCTGTCTATCATCTCTGTATTCCTCTCAGAGCTTCACATCAAAAGATAAGAACAAAGGCCACTTTAGTCCAGAGTGAGTCCCAACAATCCAGGTAGTTACACTGACTTCCTCCGTGTGTGAGGGCTGCTCATCCCCAGGAAAAGGACACCGCTGCAGGGGGAGGACTGGGCTGAGGTGCCCCTGCAGCTGCAAGAGGCTTCATCCACCCTGTAGGAGATGGAGTCGTAGAAGACAGGGTTGCTGTGGCAGCCTGAGTGCTCACAGTGGGGTGGAGAGGGGCTGTCACAGGCACCCAGCCTGAAGCACATACAGGAGCAGAGGGTGCTGATGCAGGACTCAGGGTGCTTAGCAGATTCCCTGACCCCAGGGGTCCCCCTGAGCTCCTCAGATGGAGAGGGGATGAGGTTGGTTCGACTGGTGCCTCCCTCCATGGCAAGGGAGAAGTTGCAGCGGCTACTGTGCCCGTCCTCAGCTCCATTCCATTCCATCCCATCAGCTCTGTCCCGTGCTGATGCTTCCACATCTGCCTCCTCCTCCACTGCCTCCCAACCCCATGTCCTCTTAGGCACTGATGCCTGCTCCTCTCCCTCCACCTCCAGGCTCCTGGTTCCCTCCTCTATGCTGTAGGTGAGGAAGCGCAGCACCACCAGGTTCAGGAAAGCCCCGATCACTGCCAGCCCCACCAGGATGTACATGAAGCTGAAGGCCACATAGGGAGTCCTCCTCTGAAGGGCCTCCTTCTTCTGCAGGGCCACAAAGTCCCCAAAGCCGATGGTGGTGAGCGTGATGAAGCAATAGTAGTAGGCATGGAAGAAGGTCCAGCCTTCAAAGTGGGAGAAGGCTGCTGCCCCAACACAGAGGGTGCTCATGCAGGACAGGAGGCCCACCAGCACCATGTTCCCCATGGACACATCAGTCCGCCGTAATCCCATGCACCGCTTGAGCCTGCAGAGGAGGTAGCGGACTAACGTGTTGATCCTCTCCCCCATGCTCTGGAACATGACCAGCGTCAGTGGGATGCCCAGAACAGCATAGAACATGCAGAATGCCTTGCCAGAATCTGTGCATGGAGCAGCATGTCCATAACCTGCAGAACATCATAGTTATAGACACATCAAAATATTGCAGTCAGAGTGCAGTATGACTGCAGTTATTCTGCAATTACTGTGTCCAACCAGGACAGTCGACTGCAGTTACTGCACTTTTATTGCAGTTTCAAAACTGCAACCTTTTTTTGTAAGGGGTGTGTACATGGACACACAGACAAACACAGTAGCTCTTCCAAAATAAAAAATACTAATATATATTATATTACAGTAGTCTCTAGAACAGTAATCTCTTTAAAGCAACCCTTTATAACTTCCAGTTTCGCTAATAATTCAAACCAGAGTTCAGCACCATAGTCACTCAGCGCCCGTAAGAGTAGGCTAGGCTAGAGGAAATTGTTCTTTTTACATGTAAAAACAGATTTGCTGTGGTTAGTCATACGAGTATACATGGTTTAACTTACAGAGCAAAGAAACCCATACAACAACGAGAAACAAAGAGTCCAATACTTGCTTGGAAAATATTTAGCAAAATAACTTACCAATTGTTGTGATAACGTTGATGGCAAAGTAAAAGGATCCTGCAAATTTCCACTGTCTCCCCGCGCGATGGGGCTCCGACTGTAGAACCACTCTCTCGATCTCCAGGTAGTCGTCCTGAGTGAATCCGTACTTCTTCTTCAGCTCGTTGCGCTTTTGTTCCAGGATTTTCTTCCTCAAGCTCTCGGTCTCGGACTCAAGGGCGTCGAACACCGCGGCTCCCACAAGCAGGTAGGATATCATACACAGGATGAGAGAAAGGGTCCGAATGTTCTGCACCTTCATCCTCACTCCGAGCGAACTCAAGTGGGCACTGAGAGGAGAGAGGGTGTGTTCACGAAGAGAGACAGGTGGACACGCCAATTCTGTTTGAACAAAGCGCGCATTACCTCATTCAATCTATTCACATAACAGTTAAGAGTGGCCTACATAGTTGATTGATATAACTCATCAGTGGCCTAGGCTTACAGTATTAGGGTAGGTGTTAAGGTAATTGTGCCGCTAGTATTTTTTACACAGGCACTGCACACACTTTCCATAGGCTTTGGGGTTTGTGTTCTCATTTAGGTCCTATCAGTTCCGGTGTGCATAGCCTATTCTGAATGGCCCAAATTAAGACTGACTGGTGTTCATCCGAGTCCAAGAAGGAGACACGTAGGGTAGTCTACTTGAAAGTGTTTTGTCTATAGCGTGGAATGCAATCTCGCGAGATCCAGATGGTTCGTACGAGGCTACCAAAGAGCATCCTCTAGCCTACAGTGCTCTCATCTTTAACCGATCCAACCTCTAATGTGAGTAGGCTCTGTTGTAGATAATTTCAAATTATACCCTTATCTTTATTTTAACCTAAATCGGTTAAATAATCTCGGAGCCTTGACCAAAAGTCATACTGCGCTGTGAGTGCAGCGAGCTGGTGCTGTCCGTGGTGCTGAGCCCTGTTTAGTAATTAGTGAGAGATGGTCAGTAGGATGGCTTCAGTTGGTGATTGCGGTGAAGTTATTTTGGTTCTTTGTAAAAGCGGCAAGGCACTGTGGAAACAGCTGTCCTTTTAATACTCTTCTCTCTTGATTACTTTGCTTTGTGAAGCGTAGCCTACATGTGTGAAGTATTCACAAAACACTTGGCTAATGTATTACTCTGACTGGTGAAGCATGGGCCGTTGGCGGAGTTGACCTTTATAAAGCACACTTAGTCCCAGTGATCAATGGAGCCTTCATAATTAAAGAGGCAATCAGCAGTTAAAACAATAACAAAGCATCTTCCCCACCCCTGCTTTGGTAAAAAAAGCTGAGGGATAGGGCTGGAGAAATGTAACCACTTTCAAATTCATAGACAGCGCTAAGGATGCAGGGGCTGACCAAGCATTATATCAAAATTATAGTTTTAACCATATTTTCTTACATTTGTTTTGTTTACAAACATTGGAGTGAAACAAGTTTATATTTTGGGTGCTGATGGGGTACGACAGTTGAACTAAGCTCATGAGGCATTTATAAGTTATATTCTTCAGTAATCAATGGGTACATTTAATTAATTCAGAAGTCCTAAAATGGATGAAGCAACTGCAGATTGCCCTTTTAACTATGTCAGAGAGAGAGAGAGAGAGAGAGAGAGAGAGAGAGAGAGAGAGAGAGAGAGAGAGAGCATGTCAAGGTAGCTAACCATGTGTGTATTTAATGAGCCCCAAAGCATCAAGACTTAAATGTCATGATTACTCTGAAATCCTCAAAGACTAGGACATTAGGTCAATTTACATGGGTCTGATTATACACAGAGACCATGATACAACATTTAATTGGTCATGGCCAACAACATATTATTATTACTCTGTAAGAAGTTTAACAATGTTATTATTATTTTTGTGCATACCAGGTTACATTTAAATTTGTTCAGCATGGCTCTGTTTTCTCTACTGGAAAAAGGATGAGAACAATCATTACTATTTGAATGGATTATGTCCCTGAAAGATAAGTTAATAGCCAACGTCCAAAGTCCTCTCCAGTCCATGTGGCGTCTACATGCAAAGTTATTATGGCAGATCAGTAGTAAAATTACAGCTTTAAAGTAAGATATATATAATACATGAGAAATACACTGAGTGGACAAAACATTAGGAACACGTTCCTAATATTGAGGTGCACCCCCTTTTGCCTTCAGAATAGCCTCAATTCGTCGGGGCATGGACTCTACAAGGTGTCGAAAGCGTTCGACAGGGATGCTGGCCCATGTTGACTCCAATGCTTCCCACAGTTGTGTCAAGTTGGCTGGGTGGTGGATCATTCTTGATACACACGGGAAACTGTTGCGCGTGAAAAACCCAGCAGTGTTGCAGTTCTTGACACACTAACCGGTGTGCCTGGCACCTACTACCATACCCTGTTCAAAGGCACTTAAATCTTTTGTCTTGCCCATTCATCCTCTGAATGGCACACAAACACAATCCATGTCTCAATTGTCTCAAGGCTTAAAAATCCTCCTTTAACCTGTCTCCTCCCCTTCATCTACACTGATTGAAGTGGATTTAACAAGTGTCATCAATAAGGGATCATAGATTTCAGCTGGATTCACCTGGTCAGTCTATGTCATGGAAAGAGCAGGTGTTCCTAATGTTTTGTACACTCAGTGTATTGGCTTGTGATTCTATATAAAAACAGAAAATGATCTTTGAGCATTAGTTCCCAAACCCTCTAATGACTTTCTGGGTGCTGATGCCTAGGGAGTAATTAGAGTTGTTATCTGATTAGCTAAGCTCCTATCGTTCTCCTGGCTCGGTGCTTTATCTCTAGAAGTTATATATCTTGAAAACTTGATTGCTGAAATGCAAAACAATTTGGGACTATATCAACAATGGACTAATGAAACAAATACCAAAATATAGTTTTTTTTTTTTTTTTAAGTTTGTATAAACAAAGCCTTTTATCTAGTGTTCTACCCTTTGGTTAGCTCCACTTACAGTGGGGGAAAAAAAGTCAGCCACCAATTGTGCAAGTTCTCCCACTTAAAAAGATGAGAGAGGCCTGTAATTTTCATCATAAGTACACGTCAACTATGACAGACAAATTGAGGAAAACAAATCCAGAAAATCACATTGTAGGATTTTTAATGAATTTATTTGCAAATTATGGTGGAAAATAAGTATTTGGTCACCTACAAACAAGCAAGATTTCTGGCTCTCACAGACCTGTAACTTCTTCTTTAAGAGGCTCCTCTGTCCTCCACTCGTTACCTGTATTAATGGCACCTGTTTGAACTTGTTATCAGTATAAAAGACACCTGTCCACAACCTCAAACAGTCACACTCCAAACTCCACTATGTCCAAGACCAAAGAGCTGTCAAAGGACACCAGAAACAAAATTGTAGACCTGCACCAGGCTGGGAAGACTGAATCTGCAATAGGTAAGCAGCTTGGTTTGAAGAAATCAACTGTGGGAGCAATTATTAGTAAATGGAAGACATACAAGACCACTGATAATCTCCCTCGATCTGGGGCTCCTCGCAAGATCTCACCCCGTGGGGTCAAAATTATCACAAGAACAGTGAGCAAAAATCCCAGAACCACACGGGGGGACCTAGTGAATGACCTGCAGAGAGCTGGGACCAAAGTAACAAAGCCTACCATCAGTAACACACTACGCCGCCAGGGACTCAAATCCTGCAGTGCCAGACGTGTCCCCCTGCTTAAGCCAGTACATGTCCAGGCCCGTCTGAAGTTTGCTAGAGTGCATTTGGATGATCCAGAAGAGGATTGGGAGAATGTCATATGGTCAGATGAAACCAACACTCGTCGTGTTTGGAGGACAAAGAATTCTGAGTTGCATCCAAAGAACACCATACCTACTGTGAAGCATGGGGGTGGAAACGTCATGCTTTGGGGCTGTTTTTCTGCAATGGGACTAGGACGACTGATCCGTGTAAAGGAAAGAATGAATGGGGCCATGTATCGTGAGATTCTGAGTGAAAACCTCCTTCCATCAGCAAGGGCATTGAAGATGAAACGTGGCTGGGTCTTTCAGCATGACAATGATCCCAAACACACCGCCCGGGCAATGAAGGAGTGGCTTCGTAAGAAGCCTTTCAAGGTCCTGGAGTGGCCTAGCCAGTCTCCAGATCTCAACCCCATAGAAAATCTTTGGATGGAGTTGAAAGTCCGTGTTGCCCAGCGACAGCCCCAAAACATCACTGCTCTAGAGGAGCTCTGCATGGAGGAATGGGCCAAAATACCAGCAACAGTGTGTGAAAACCTTGTGAAGACTTACAGAAAACGTTTGACCTGTGTCATTGCCAACAAAGGGTATATAACAAAGTATTGAGAAACTTTTGTTATTGACCAAATACTTATTTTCCACCATAATTTGCAAATAAATTCATAAAAAATCCTACAATGTGATTTTCTGGAGAGAAAAAAATCTAATTTTGTCTGTCATAGTTGATGTGTACCTATGATGAAAATTACAGGCCTCTCTCATCTTTTTAAGTGGGAGAACTTGCACAATTGGTGGCTGACTAAATACATTTTTTTTCCCACTGTACTTTTAACTCCATATTATAAGTTGGTGAGGGTTTTTATTTTGGTTTGCCTTTTCTGGGACAAATTTAAATGGGTCCTCATGGTGGGTGTCTTTTAGAACCCAGTTTCTTGTTGCTAGTCAACTTTCAGTGGACACCCCCATGCGTGTCTTTGAGAACCAGAGAAACACTCTTTTCATACCACTTCGATGCAGCTACGACCAGAAGTGACTTTTTCGTAGCAGGTCAGGAGAACTTACGCAGCAGGTTAGGATAATTAACGTAGCAGGTTAGGAAAATGTGGTTAAGGTTAGGAAAAGGGTTAGGGTTAGCAAAAATGCTCTCCTAACCTGCTACGAAAATCACTTCCGGTCGTAGCTGTATCGTTGTGGCGTGAAAAGAGTGTGTCCCTTGAGAACCCATTTTAAAACCCCACCTGTTTCGTTCTCATTTGTTAGTTCTCTATCGCTGTTTAGCGACTATATTTTTGGTTTCTTATTGGGAAACATAACAAGTGTACAGAGACCTGTGTGTTCACATAATACACATTTATTAATTATTCTGAGTAAAGGGGGATCAGTAATATTTAGGGGTTTGGATGATGGTAAAAAGGACCCACTGACTTTTTCAGCTCACTCATTGTGCTAATGCCAAAGGCACTGGCTCTTTTCCCCAGAGGGATACACAGGTGTCACAGAAGGACACTGACTTGAACTTTACAGCTAATGTG
Source organism: Coregonus lavaretus (assembly GCF_964263955.1). NCBI lineage: Eukaryota > Metazoa > Chordata > Actinopteri > Salmoniformes > Salmonidae > Coregonus > Coregonus lavaretus. The sequence continues at coordinate 18,290,147 of NC_139995.1, read as the reverse complement.
AGTATGCTTTGAGGCGTATTAACCAAAAGGTCAGAATGACAGACCTTTCATTCCTCTGGGACAACACCTTTTGGGAGGCCTTATGAATGTGACCAGGGGACAAGTATTCAACTGGAAAAATCACACCACAAAATAAATTAGGCTATCTGGTTTATTGGGGGAAATGATGAACAGACATGAAACAAGCAGCGAATACAATGTAGGCTATATTGTAAAGTACAGTATATGAATTTATAGTATACTTTTGAATATGCCCCATTACTTTCCTTGGTGACTACAGATGGAATTGAGCTAGATTTATAACTCAACACACAAGTTATGCAAATAAAACACCAAATAAAATACATGTATTAACAGACGATTTACAATAAGGGACAAAAAAGGTATTGTGCATGCAATTTCTGGACCACAAAATGTTAATGAGAATTCCCCTGGTGTATTGTTGGTCCTCAAATGCTCTATACAGTCAGCCCTTGAAATCCAGAGCTCCCACCCAGACCCTGTACAAGCTGATGTGCAGATGTCCTGAGTCATGACTACTAATTGTTACTTAGCGTTGGAGTGCCCTTCCTATGATGCTCTGAGAGGAAGGGTGGGAAAGGCTATGGCTGAAAATGGAGAACAGTGTTCTGCAGGATATTTTATATTCTGGATTTGGCAACAAGGAACATCGACGTGATCAGTCAAAGGGTTCCAGCATGTCAATATTAGCTTACTTCATGTAAATATTGTCAATATTCTCTCACACCTTACATTATCACCTGTAAAGACATGATTTACATATGTTGAAACCAACTGTGGGTGCAAAATGGTTTTATTACAGTCACTGGTCATTTTCCACAGTCACTGTTAATTTTCCCTTTGCTGTCCAGTAACCTCTTCATACACCCCACAAAGGAGTGATTTGTTATTTGTTCTTATCGGTGGGCACTAAAAGCCAGCCAGGTTGAATTCTTCTCCTGTCTGTTTAGGCTCTAAAGATCTTATCACTCCCCTATCTTAGACACATAGGTTGTGAGAACTGGTTAGAACCTGCTTTTATTTGTTTTAATGCTTTAAGGGAGTAGAGCTAAATACCCCTTATCTCTCATGCAAGCTTGCCTCCCTCTTTGAGTGGTAAGCAGCTCTTTGTGTATGTGGAGTATATAAAGACTGAGTGACTTGTAATTAACCGAGATCCTCTCCGGTATATCCTGAGAGTTCCTTTCTGGTATATCCTGAGAATTCCTTTCCGGTGTGTCGTGAAGGTTACTCTCCGGGTTCATCCTGAAAGAGTGATCTTCCTTGCAATTGCTTGAATAAACCTCTTATTGCTGATAAATGAGTTCTGCCTGATTCCTCAAATGAGTTTTCCTCAACACAATAATAACCAATCAACCAACCATCCAATCAATCAAATAATCAAAGAAAACATAAATGTCCTGTATACATGCAACTTATTGAATTAATTAATTATTTGGATTTTAGAAACAATGCTACATTCCCTTTTCTTTAATCTTACCCCACAAAAAAAAACAATAGAATGTCTGTGCGTGGCCTATAATGAACGGTGGATGAAGCCGGAGGCAGAGGAAGTCTGTCTGTGCCCAGGCCTGCCTGCTGCCTGCCAGCCAGCCAGCCAGCCAGCCTGCCAGCCAGCCAGCCAGCCAGCCACCACAGGAGGTTTCAGGCTCTGATGTTGCCTGGAGAAGACTTTCTGTATGTGAAATTAACCTGGCTCAGGTCTGCAGCTGGTTGCCTTGGAAACCAAGAATGGCCTTGCTGAATCACGTGAGACTTATGTAAAGATGAAAGGGGCCATATGATCTGGCTTTTTTTTTTTTACATTTAACTGTACGACAGTATTTGTGGGCCTACTGATAATGTACCCTTGTTCACCTCTGTTTCCTGCTGTCACTGCAGTCCAGAATGACATAGGGGAAACATCACCAGGCTGTGTTATCATTACATAATCATAGAGGAAGAAGGCTGCTGGATAAGTGTAGTAAGTGTTAACCTACCCAGGTGAAGGTGTGGACTAACTCATATTCAATAGAATTTGAGTTAGTCCACACTTTCACCGGGGTAGGTTTACACTTTAATCTGTTAAAAAGTAGCCTAGATCTAAAGATGGCGCTGATGTTCAACATAGAGCAATAATCATGTAGGTGGTAGGACTATATGGCCCATTAAAAGGCATATATTTTGTCTGAAAATGTTAGCCTATCATTTAAGTGTGGGGGAAAACAGCAGAAAACCAAATCCAGTCTGGTAAAATAGTCCCAACTGTTAGGTATGTTTTACTTTACAAAAAAGGCCTACCTCTGTCTCCAGTGAGTCATTCGACCGAGCCCACAGTGTCGTGGATTGGCTGGTGTTTATGACTTCTTGCAAACGCTGGTGGAGGCATATCAGGTTTCCACTAGCTTCTATATCCACAAAGTCAGATTCCACAGCCACAAAGTCAGATTCCACAGCCACAAAGTCAGATTCCACAGCCACAAAGTCAGATTCCACAGCCACAAAGTCAGATTCCACAGCCACAAAGTCAGATTCCACAGCCACAAAGTCAGATCCCACAGCCACAAAGTCAGATCCCACAGCCACAAAGTCAAAATTGCCCATACGGAAAAGTAATATATGGCAATACATATATACTACGTATATGTTTTATATGGTCATGTATGGTGGAAACATACATGTATCCACGCATATAAGAACATATAAGTATATACAGTGCCTTCAGAAAGTACTCATACTCCTTGACTTATTCCACATTTTGTTGTGTTACAGCCTGAAAACAAAATGGATTAAATATATGTTTTTCTCTCACCCATCTACACACAATACCCTATAATGACAAAGTGAAAACATGTTTTTAGAAAGGTTTGCACATTTATTGAAAATGAAATACAGAAATCACTACATGTTAGAATCACCTTTGGCCGTGATTACAGCTGTGAGTCTTTCTGGATAAGTCTCTAAGAGCTTTCCACACCTGGATTGTACAATATTTGCCCATTATTATTTTCAAAATTCTTCAAGCTCTGTCAAATTGGTTGTTGATCAAATTGGTTGTAGATTTTCAAGCAGATTTAAGTCAAAACTGTAATTTGGCCACTCAGGAACATTCACTGTCTTCTTGGTAAGAAAATCCAGTGTAGATTTTGCCTTGTATTTTAGGTTATTGTGCTGCTGAAAGGTGAATTCATCTCCCAGTGTCTGTTGGAAAGCAGTCTGTACCAAGTGTTCCTCTAGGATTTTGCCTGTGCTTAGCTCCATTCAGTTTCTTTTTTATCCTGAAAAATTCACGATTAAAAGCATACATTTTACATTTACATTTTAGTCATTTAGCAGACGCTCTTATCCAGAGCGACTTACAGTTAGCGCATACATTATTTTATCGAACCCACAACCCTGGCGTTGCAAACGCCATGCTCTACCAACTGAGCTACATCCCCTGCCGGCCATTCCCTCCCCTACCCTGGACGACGCTGGGCCAATTGTGCGCCGCCCCATGGGTCTCCCGGTCGCGGCAGGCTACGACAGAGCTCTAGTGGCACAGCTAGCACTGCGATGCAGTGCCTTAGACCACTGCGCCACTTGGGAGTTAGCATACCATAACATGCAGCCACCACTATGCTTGAAAATATGGAGAGTGGTACTCAGTAATGTGTTGTATTGGATTCGCCACAAACGTAACACTTTGTATTCAGGACAAAATGTTAATGACTTTGCAACATTTTTTGCAGTATTACTTTAGTGCCTTATTGCAAACAGGATGCATGTTTTGGAATATTTTTATTCTGTACAGGCTTCCTTGTTTTCACACTGTCAATTAGGTTAGTATTGTGTGTAACTACAATGTTGTTGATCCATCCTCAGTTTTCTCGTATCACAGCCATTAAACTAACTATTTTAAAATCACCATTGGCCTCATGTTGAAATCCCTAAGTGGTTTCCTTCCTCTCCGGCAACTGAGTTAGGAAGGACGCCTGTATCTTTGTAGTGACTGGGTGTATTGATACACCATCCAAAGTGTAATTTATAACTTCACCATGCTCGAAGGGATATTCAATATCTGCTTTTTTTATTTTTTACCAATCTACCAGTAGGTGCCCTTCTTTGCAAGGCATTGGAAAACCTCCTGGTCTTTGTGGTTGAATCTGTGTTTGAAATTCACTGCTCGACTGAGAGACCTTGCAGATAATTGTATGTGTGGGGTACAGATATGAGGTAGTCATTCAGAAATCATGTAAAACAGAGTGAGTCCATGCAACTTGTGACTTGTTAAGCACATTTTATGACTCCTGAAATTATTTAGGTTTGACATAACAAAGGGATTGAATACTTATTGACTCAAGACATTTCAGCTTTTCATTCTTTATTAATTTGTAAAAGTTTTGAAAAACATTATTCCACTTTGACATTACGGAGTATTGTGTGTAGGCCAGTGACAGAAATTCTCAATTTAATTCATTTTAAAATTCAGACTGTAACACAACAAAATGTGGAAAAAGTCAAGGGTATGAATACCTTCTGAAGGCACTGTATATGTCGCATATATGTTGAAATATACAAGAATTGGCCGTTTTCATATGTGACATATATTTCTGCCTTATACAGTGCCTTGCAAAAGTATTCATCCCCCTTGGCGTCTTTCCTATTTTGTTGCATTACAACCTGTAATTTAAATGGATTTTTATTTGGATTTCATGTAATGGACATATACAAAGTAGTCCAAATTGGTGAAGTGAAATGAAAATAATATATTTTTTTTAAAATTCTAAAAAATAAATAATGGAAAAGTTGTGCGTGCATACAGTCAGGGAAAAAAGTATTTGATCCCCTGCTGATTTTGTACGTTTTCCCACTGACAAAGACATGATCAGTCTATAATTTTAATGGTAGGTTTATTTGAACAGTGAGAGACAGAATAACAACAAAACAAATCCAGAAAACGCATGTCAGAAATGTTATGAATTGATTTGCATTTTAATGAGGGAAATAAGTATTTGACCCCCTCTCAATCAGAAAGATTTCTTGCTCCTATGTGTCGTTTATACAGGTAATGAGCTGAGATTAGGAGCACACTCTTAAAGCGAGTGCTCCTAATCTCAGCTTGTTACCTGTATAGAAGACACCTGTCCACAGAAGCAATCAATCAATCAGATTCCAAACTCTCCACCATGGCCAAGATCAAAGAGCTCTCCAAGGATGTCAGGGACAAGATTGTAGACCTACACAAGGCTGGAATGGGCTACAAGACCATCGCCAAGCAGCTTGGTGAGAAGGTGACAACAGTTGGTGCGATTATTCGCAAATGGAAGAATCACAAAATAACTGTCAATCTCCCTCGGCCTGGGGCTCCATGCAAGATCTCACCTCGTGGAGTTGCAATGAGCAGGGGATAAAATACTTTTTTCCCTCACTGTATTTATTCACCCCCTTTGCTATGAAGCCCCTAAATAAGATCTGGTGCAACCAATTACCTTCAGAAGTCACATAATTAGTTTTAAAAAAGTCCACCTGTGTGCAATCTAAGTGTCACATGATCTCAGTAATATACACCTGTTCTGAAAGGCCCCAGAGTCTGCAACACCACTAAGCAAGGGGCACCACCAAGCAAGCGGCACCATGAAGACCAAGGAGCTCTCCAAACAGGTTAGGGACAAAGTTGTGGAGAAGTACAGATCAAAAACTTCCCACGGAGCACCATTATATCCATTATAAAAAAAATGGAAAGGATATGGCACCACAACAAACCTGCCAAGAGAGGGCCGCCTACCAAAACTCACAGACCAGGCAAGGAGCGCATTAATCAGAGTGGCAACAAAGAGTCGAAAGATAACCCTGAAGGAGCTGCAAAGCTCCACAGCGGAGATTGGAGTATCTGTCCATAGGACCACTTTAAGCCGTACACTCCACAGAGATGGACTTTACGGAAGAGTGGCCAGAAAAAAAGCCATTGCTTAAAGAAATAAATAAGCAAACACGTTTGGTGTTCGCCAAAAGGCATGTGGGAGACTCCCCAAACATATGGAAGAAGGTACTCTGGTCAGATGAGACTAAAATTGAGCTTTTTGGCCATCAAGGAAAACGCTATGTCTGGCGCAAACCCAACACCTCTTATCACCCCGGCAGGGACTGGGAAATTGGTCAGAATTGAAGGAATGATGGATGGCGCTAAATACAGGGAAATTCTTGAGGGAAACCTGTTTCAGTCTTCCAGAGATTTGAGACTGGGACGGAGGTTCACCTTCCAGCAGGACAATGACCCTTAGCATACTACTAAAGAAACACTCGAGTGGTTTAAGGGGAAACATTTAAATGTCTTGGAATGGCCTAGTCAAAGCCCAGACCTGAATCCAATTGAGAATCTGTGGTATGACTTAAAGATTGCTGTACACCAGCGGAACCCATCCAACTTGAAGGAGCTGGAGCAGTTTTGCCTTGAAAATTGGGCAGAAATCCCAGTGGCTAGATGTGCCAAGCTTATAGAGACATACCCCAAGAGACTTGCAGCTGTAATTGCTGCAAAAGGTGGCTCTACAAAGTATTGACTTTGGGGGGGTGAATAGTTATGCACGCTCAAGTTCTGTTTTTTTTTGTCTTATTTCTTGTCTGTTCCACACACAAAAAAATGTGCATCTTCAAAGTGGTAGGCATGTTGTGTAAGTCAAATTATACAACCCCCCCAAAAATCAATTTTAATTCCAGGTTGTAAGGCAACAAAATAGGAAAAATGCCAAGGGGGGTGAAAACTTTCGCAAGCCAATGTATACACATATATGAGCATATATGTGTAATACTTATATGCTCATATATGTGTGACATGTAGTATTAAAATGTTTATTACATATATGTCACAATACATGTTAACAATATGTGTTAACATATACACTATATATAAAAAAGTATGTGGACACCCCTTCATATTAGTGGATTTGGTTATTTCAGCCACACCCATTAATGACAGGTGTCTAAAATCGAGCACACAGCCATGCAATCTCCATAGAGAAACATTGGCAGTAGAATGGCCTTTTTGAAGCGCTCAGTGACTTTCAACGTGGCACCATCATAGGATGCCACCTTTCCAACAAGTCAGTTCGTCAAATTTCTGCCCTGCTAGAGCAGCCCCGGTCAACCGTAACTGCTGTTATTGTGAAGTGGAAACATCTAGGAGCAACAACGGCTCAGCCGTGAAGTGGTAGGCCACACAAGCTCACAGAACGGGACCACCCAGTGCTGAAGCGCGTAGCGCGTAAAAATCATCTGTTACAACACTCACTACCGAGTTCCAAACTGCTTCTGGAAGCAACATCAGCACAATAACTGTTTGTCGGGAGCTTCATGAAATGGGTTTCCATGGCCGAGCAGCCGCACACAAGCCTAAGATCACCATGCTCAATGCCAAGCGTCGGCTGGAGAGGTGTAAAGCTCGCCGCCATTGGACTCTGGAGCAGTGGAAACGCGTTCTCCGGAGTGATGAATCACGCTTCACCATCTGGCAGTCCGACGGCTGAATCTGGGTTAGGCAGATGCCAGGAGAACGCTACCTGCCCGAATGCATAGTGCCAACTGTAAAGTTTGGCGGAGGAGGAATAATGGTCTGGGGCTGTTTTTCATGGATGGGCAAGGCCCCTTAGTTCCAGTGAAGGGAAATCTTAACGCTACAGCATACAATGACATTCTAGATGATTCTGTGCTTCCAACTTTGTGGCAACAGTTTGGGAAAGGCCCTTTCCTGTTTCAGCATGACAATGCCCCCGTGCACAAAGCGAGGTCCATACAGAAATTGTTTGTTGAGATTGGTGTGGAATAACTTGACTGGCCTGCACATAGCCCTGACCGCAACACCATCAAAACACCTTTGGGATGAATTGGAACGCTGACTGCGAGCCAGGCCTAATCGCCCAACATCAGTGCCCGACCTCACGAATGCTCTTGTGGCTGAATGGAAGCAAGTCTCCGCAGCAATGTTCCAACATCTATTGGAATGCCTTCCCAGACGAGTGGGGCTGTTGTATCAGCAAAGGGGGGATCAACTCCATATTAATGCCCATGATTTTGGAATGAGAAGTTCGACGAACATGTGTCCACATACTTTTGGCCATGTAGTGTGTGTCATATATATATATTAATTTTCCGTATTGGTGGCAAAAAAAACTATTGGTCTGCAAGGTTCGGGTTAGTCATAACGTTAGCAATGTGGTTAAGGTTAGGGATAAGTTTAGGTTTAAAATAAAATGTATGAGTAACTTTCATGAAAAACAAAAGTTAATCAAAAAACGTGTTTTAAACTTTGTTATAGTGAAACACGTCAATTCTGGTCTTCATTTTGACAGTTCGTTGCAAAAGTGATATACACTTAGTGTACAAAACATTAGGAACACCTTCCTAATATTGAGTTGCATAGGATGCCACCTATGCACCCCCTTTTGCCTTCAGAACAGCCTAAATTTGTCGGGGCATGGACTCTACAAGGTGTCGAAAGCATTCCACGGGGATGCTGGCCTATGTTGACTCCAATGCTTCCCACAGTTGTGTGAAGTTGGCCGGATGTCCTTTGGGTGGTGGCCCATTCTTGATACACACAGAAAATGTTGAGTGTGCAAAACCCAGCAGCGTTGCAGTTCTTGACACACTCAAATCGGTGCGCCTGGCACCTACTACCATACCTACCCTTTCAAAGGCACTTAAATACACTGCTCAAAAAAATAAAGGGAACACTTAAACAACACAATGTAACTCCAAGTCAATCACACTTCTGTGAAATCAAACTGTCCACTTAGGAAGCAACACTGATTGACAATAAATGTCACATGTTGTTGTGCAAATGGAATAGACAACAGGTGGAAATTATAGGCAATTAGCAAGACACCCCCAATAAAGGACTGGTTTTGCAGGTGGTGACCACAGACCACTACTCAGTTCCTATGCTTCCTGGCTGATGTTTTGGTCACTTTTGAATGCTGGCGGTGCTTTCACTCTAGTGGTAGCATGAGACGGAGTCTACAACCCACACAAGTGGCTCAGGTAGTGCAGCTCATCCAGGATGGCACATCAATGCGAGCTGTGGCAAAAAGGTTTGCTGTGTCTGTCAGCGTAGTGTCCAGAGCATGGAGGCGCTACCAGGAGACAGGCCAGTACATCAGGAGACATGGAGGAGGCCGTAGGAGGGCAACAACCCAGCAGCAGGACTGCTACCTCCGCCTTTGTGCAAGGAGGAGCAGGAGCACTGCCAGAGCCCTGCAAAATGACCTCCAGCAGGCCACAAATGTGCATGTGTCTGCTCAAACGGTCAGAAACAGACTCCATGAGGGTGGTATGAGGGCCCGACGTCCACAGGTGGGGGTTGTGCTTACAGCCCAACACCGTGCAGGACGTTTGGCATTTGCCAGAGAACACCAAGATTGGCAAATTCGCCACTGGCGCCCTGTGCTCTTCACAGATGAAAGCAGGTTCACACTGAGCACGTGACAGACGTGACAGAGTCTGGAGACGCCGTGGAGAACGTTCTGCTGCCTGCAACATCCTCCAGCATGACCGGTTTGGCGGTGGGTCAGTCATGTGTGGGGTGGCATTTCTTTGGGGGGCCGCACAGCCCTCCATGTGCTCGCCAGAGGTAGCCTGACTGCCATTAGGTACCGAGATGAGATCCTCAGACCCCTTGTGAGACCATATGCTGGTGCGGTTGGCCCTGGGTTCCTCCTAATGCAAGACAATGCTAGACCTCATGTGGCTGGAGTGTGTCAGCAGTTCCTGCAAGAGGAAGGCATTGATGCTATGGACTGGCCCGCCCGTTCCCCAGACCTGAATCCAATTGAGCACATCTGGGACATCATGTCTCGCTCCATCCACCAACGCCACGTTGCACCACAGACTGTTCAGGAGTTGGCGGATGCTTTAGTCCAGGTCTGGGAGGAGATCCCTCAGGAGACCATCCGCCACCTCATCAGGAGCATGCCCAGGCGTTGTAGGGAGGTCATACAGGCACGTGGAGGCCACATACACTACTGAGCCTCATTTTGACTTGTTTTAAGGACATTACATCAAAGTTGGATCAGCCTGTAGTGTGGTTTTCCACTTTAATTTTGAGGGTGACTCCAAATCCAGACCTCCATGGGTTGATAAATTTGATTTCCATTGATAATTTTTGTGTGATTTTGTTGTCAGCACATTCAACTATGTAAAGAAAAAAGTATTTAATAAGATTATTTCATTCATTCAGATCTAGGATGTGTTATTTTAGTGTTCCCTTTATTTTTTTGAGCAGTGTATTTTCTTGCACATTCACCGTCTGAATGGCACACATACACAATCTCTGTCTCAAGGATTAAAAATCCTTATTTAACCTGTCTCCTACCTTTCATCTACACTGATTGAAGTGGATTTAACAGGTGACATCAATAAGGGATCATAGCTTTCACCTGGGTAGTTTATGTATGTCATGGAAAGAGCAGGTGTTCCTAATGATTTGTATACTCAGTGTATTTTGGTCTTTTAGTAGTAAATCTAGCTCTTTTTGCCCCTAGTGGTTCAACTCTACCATTGAAATCGTGATGTAGAGACACCTTAAGAAGGTGCCTGTACGTCATCTCAAGGGAGGGGTTCGGTATGAAATACACTCCCTTCTAGATGTGCTGGGTGGTACCACCTCAAGGCCTTCCCACAGAGTTTCTAAACCCAGAGGCGCAACATCGCAAGACTTCCGGGAACGTTTGCGAAACAGACTAAACAAACCAGGCCGGGTTTGAGAAGTCAATGAGAGAAGTGAAAAATGCGTCCCTAGATGTTAATTTTCTCTCAATCTAAAGGCACAACCTAGATTTGAGCGAATGTCTTAAGTAGTTGAACATGTTATTACTTCAACCTCGTGAAAGTGACAAACTGACACGTTTTCATTTTAGTCAAAAACAACGTTATATCGATGGAGTGCCTTTGATTTGACGGCCTGCACGTGCACAGTTTGGCTCGAGACGACCGATAGACCCAAGGACGTGTTTCTACGCATGACCTTAGCTAGCTAACGTCGCCATGACATCACCTACAAGTGTGATCGGGGATTTCTATTGGAGAAGCAGTTTTAGCCTATCTTCATACTGTACAGTCTTTGGTCTTACCACAGATAGAACAGTGAGCCAGATATTTCACCGGATTTATAAATGTGAAGCATCCGGTTGGAGTTTTCACTCACTACCAAATATGGTGATGAGAGGTAGCCCAGTGGCCGGCATGTGGGAGAAGATTGAGCGAGATCGATTTTGGCCGACATTCTGCACATTTTCTCATACATTAAACATTTGATCTCCATAATGTGTTTTGTAGACTTCATCCTTTGCCAAAGTTCCTAAAAATTATGTTGTTTAGAAGGAGTGCAAGTGCGAATTGAGTTATTTCACACCCGCACTTCACAGAGTAGGCGTTCGCTAATGGACATATGCAAATAAATGCTAGAATGCACCAATAGGATCTCACTAGCTCGTGCTTGGCTCTGCCCACCTCCTTGCTTGTTCTGCCCACTATGATTAATTTGCTCCCATTGGAAAGACATGCTCTGGTCTATCTTGGGTTAGTTATAAAAATATTTTTCCTTACTATCCACCTAATTTTCTAACGTTGCTATAGGAACAGCCAAACAACAGAAGTGATGGATTCGACTTCCGCTTTACTTCCTTACTGTAGTGTGCCGGTGGCAAACTTGCCAGAGTAAATTATTTGAAGGAATCAATTTATAGAGTATAAAAGTAAAGTAAACAAGTATAAGTGTAATTTTATATTTAGTTCATTCAAGTTCGCTAACGTTAGCTAGACCTACTAGTAGGCTAGTTCTGTTGTGATAATAATGTTAGTTGTGTTGTGTCAGTGTTAAGGGTCCTCCACCAAGCCAATAACTATAAAACGTTGGTGAACATCCACACTAGAGGGACGTTTATCGTTCTGCAGTCCTACACCTGTCAATGAACTGATCAACAACACATCCTACTGCATGCTGCCTATTAATAAGGTGGTAACACAAGACCATTCATGAGGTCTCTAATGCACAGATACTTGTTCAGACCATTCAGCAGAGGTGGGACCAAGTCACTATTATTCGAGTCACAAGCAAGTCTCAGGTCACAATGTCCGAGTCTCAAGTCGAGTCCCAAGTAGAACGGGTCGAGTCTCGAGTCAAGTCTGCTAAATGACTAAAATGTAAAATGTAACTGTAGTCCAAATCGTGCATTCTAAGAGCAAGTCAAGTCACAAATTTTTTCAAGTCAAGTAAAAAAAAAATCTATACATGCAATGACTTGTTCAACTACAAATCTTGGTTTATTGAGGATACCAGACAGCCCTTTTTATTTTTTACTATAACACATTTTGATTATGTAATAATGAATTTTAACAACAAATTCCAAATGCAAGTTTCATAAATACATTATCAATTTCAAGCAATTTTGACACCAAAAGACCAGTAGCTAGGCCTATGCAAGTAATTGTTGATTGAAGCCCCATTGCTTGTGAGCTTGCAAAGTTAACAGTTAATATTCTTGATCACACTAATTTTTTGGGACCTACATATTTATTTATGGCAATCCTCTCTCCCTACAATTTGACGTTACGCTGCATCAGATCCTATAGCTGTACAGCAAATCAGCAATCTGTTTGCTAGCTCAGTGGTTCTCAAACTTTTTGACCCGCATCCCCCCAAAAGCAGTATTTCAAAGCTCGCGATCCCTGACGCAAGCACATGCACACATGCGCGCACAATCGCTGCGCAAATGTAGCTGTCATTACAGCCATAAACGCTGTAACAGAAATAAACTGCGTTTTACACCTGCATTTGTAGCTGGAAGTCATTCGTGTTAGCTTAGGGATATAATGTCACATCTCTGGACTCCAGAGCAAGCAGATCATACGGCCTACCTGTATGCAGCGGAGATTGCAGGATCGGCTGGAAAGCGTGGTCTGGTGGCACAGCGCTATCACTTTGGAGGGCCACCTGTCCGCAGAATGCTCGTTGGCAACTGAACTGGGTAGCCATTTTCTTCCTCACAAATACCGTAATTAATTCGCCACAATATGTTACATCTTCATGCCATAAGCCTAATATTGAAGGCAGTGCGATGTTACAGCTATCTTTAGACATCTAACCAGTAGCCACCCAAACTAGGCCTATCTGAAATATGAAAATGATCAATGAAATCGCCAGGTATAATTGTTCTGGTAAAGATGCCTCTGTAGCAGGCTAGATTTTTTAACAGTATTTTATATGGATAATTTAAATGTAGGCCTACTCTATTTTCGTCCGGCAAAACCAGAGAAAATGAAGCAAGTCCTTTCTGGTCATTAATCTTTGGATATGCTTGCTTGCCTTTGCGCGCCAATGCTGATGACTGGTCATTGGTCAACAATCTTGCAACTTTTTGGTTCTGAAGCACAGATTAGATGTTTTTGAGACAATGGTATATAGATAAAATACAAATGGTAGGCTATATGTAGCCTATTAAAATATGTACGTTTAGCTATCGTCGCGTTCAAAACAACTGGGAACTCGGAAAGATATGAGGTCAAATCATGACATCAGTGATCTTCAGGTCGGAAAGTCGGAACTCTAGAAAGAGGAAAGAGTTCTTGAGTTGGAATTCCGAGTTGGTTGGCAGTTCAAATCGATTTTTCCCAGTCAGAGCTAGTTTTTTTCCGAGTCCCCAGTTGTTTGAACGCTCGGAAGTCGGAGATTTCAGAGTTCCCAGTTGTTTTGAACATGGCATGTGTCGCAAGCTAGGTGATAAAAACGTTAACAAATTGTTAGGACCAATGAGAGTAGAGCTACTGGGAAGAAACTGGACGTCACACACACAGCTTTTTTTCTTTTTCTTTCCGGTGATGTCCCTGAACCCGGGACCAAGTTATATTTGATTGAACCCACTATGCGACTACCGTCTACTCCCGCCTCCTGTAGTTGATCTAGAAGTGCTGGAGAGACTACAGAAAGATAGGGAGGGTGTTGATCCATCTGATTTCTTTAAGAGACGTCTGGAAACTGTATCAGGATTTTGTGGTTCAAAAGATCCAAGGACAGGACGTACTGGGTCAGCATTTGTAGTGCAGGAATGTGGGGTGGAAGTCAGGAAACGTATTGCAGATCATCTGGCTGTATATACAGCGGAGCTGATGGCCAAACTGTTGGCCTTGCAGTGGGTGGAGGAAGTCAAACAAGACAGAGTAGTTATTTGCTCTGATTCATGTGCAGTGTTATAATAATAATATGCCATTTAGCAGACGCTTTTATCCAAAGCGACTTACAGTCATGCGTGCATACATTTTTGTGTATGGGTGGTCCCGGGGATCGAACCCACTACCTTGGCGTTACAAGCGCCGTGCTCTACCAGCTGAGCTACAGAGGACCACAGAGTGTTAATGAGTCTCCAGTCCTTTAGCTCACGTAGCAGACAAGACCTGCTTTATGAGGTGCTACAAACCCATGGCAGGTTTAAACAGATGGGTATTCCGATAAGATTTACTTGGGTCCCAGCCCATGTGGGGGTGGAGGGGAACGAGGCAGTAGATGAACAGGCTAAACAACCACTTAGTAGTGGGGATGTTGATGTTGAATTTTCAATGAGCAAGGTAGAGGCAAAAATACTGATATATACAGTGATGGTGCAGAGATGGCAGGAGCAGTGGAATAGAGATAATCAGGGAAGGCATGTATTTCAAGTACAGAGGAAAGTCGGGGAGGGGAGGACGGCAGGAAGGGACAGAAGAGGGGAGGCTATTTTTACAAGATTAGGGGTGGGACATAGCCAGTTGAATAATACATTAAATGTGATAGGAAAGCATTGTCAAAGTTGCGTCAATTCAAATCTGGCATTAGGAACAAAAGAGGTCAACACGACTTCTAAGGTATACTAGTTATTTTAATTAATGCAAAAACCTTCAATGGTAAATATGATGTTTCGTATATACGGGCTCTTTGAAATACCTCGCAGGGCACTTCAGAGAACTAAAACATTGTTTCAGATCCAATACTCAAATACTCTGACAGAGAAAGTTTCCCACTTCTCTGCTGGCCAATCAGAGTAAAGGACTGAGTGTGGTTTAAACTTTACTCAGCCAATCCGTTGATGCACCCCTGTTGCCAGCCTCTTCTGTTACCAGGCATACGTTCATCATAACAACCTGTCATAGTGAGAAGAACCAGCTCCCTTAGACACCATTCCTATGTCCAAGGAAGGTTCACAGATCACAAAGAACCAGTATAGTCTAGCATTTGGAGACACAATCCTTATCTCATTTTACCCCCTAAAACAGCTCTTCACATCAATCACAGCCTGCCAGGTGTCACAACCTACATTAGCCCAGTCAAGAATGTATTCTTTCTAAGTTAGTCATCCCATCAATTTAGGAGAATAATAAATCCCCAATAGCATCCATCAGGAAAGTGTGATTATTGTCAGGAAACAGAGACCGTGGAGCATGTATTGCTACAGTGTGGGCAGTATCAGAGGGAAAGAGAGAGGATGAGATCTGGTATGAGGGAGAAGGGGATACAGGAAATTAGTTTAAAGAGAATATTGAGTAGAACGTCATTAGATATAGTCTGGAATATTTTGTTATCTTTTTTAAGAGCAATGGGGCTGGCAGGTTGGATTTAGTTTATCCTGTCTCTGGCCCACACTCCAGTACAGTAGGTGGCGTAAAGCACCATAACGTTGGATGCCAACCGCCGATCAGCCCCACTGAAGAAGAAGAAGATGCAACTACCGTACCGCGAGAGTTTGGACTTCTGCTTTTAAAGAGGATGAGTCTGAGTCGTATTTCACTGTTAGTTTTACACAACTAATTGTACATCTTCAGGTATTTTATTTAAGGTTTTGATGATGGGTGTACGGTTCCTTCATGCGTGTGCTTACTGTGACGCTGATATTGGCTACTTCCCACTCCATTGCTGGACAGCAGTGCTTGTCACGCGGGTTCGAAGGGCACTTTGTCCCGGTGTAGTTGCCGTTCATGCCCTCCCCATTGAGTAGTAGACTGTATGTATGTATCAAGGTTACATCTAGATGGTTATCAATATTTGTTATTTCTTGTGTAGGCTGCTATCCTACTTGAAATAAAATCATGTGTGAGAAAAAAAAAAGCCCATGATACCAAGTAGGATGCACTTCCAAGTCCGCAGGCACAACACCGGAGCACTGGTTTACTATGGACTCATAGTGACGCCCAATCAGTCACGCAAAACGGTATTGAGTGGCAAGAATCCTGCCCAATTAGCTGATTCACTTTCCATACACCCACTCCTTTCGACACACCCACTCGCCCATTATCCGGTCGCCATTGGGCTATAGTTATCCATACTTGAGCTAGCGCGAGCCAAACAACACTAAATTAAAATGGAGCCAGGACTGAACGTGGCCGGTACAAGAACATAACGTCGAGGTTTACAAGTGGGTTGAATTGTACGTTATTATCTACCCAAACGATACTTGTGTAGCATTATTTGTAAATGACTAGCTACATTTCAATACTGTTTCTGTTTGTATTAGCTAGCTAGCTAGGCGAAGCGCATGGTTGTGGCCTAGCTTGTTAGCTAACGTTACGCGTTATGCAATGACATCAGTTGCGGTTGATACAGCACGCTAATAAGCTAACTATGTTCCTAAACGTAAATTATTTAGCTTTAAACGAGTCCTTGTTTGTGCGTGCATTAATAATGCATGTTGTCTTTTGGTGATAGTTAGCTAACGTTAGTTAATCCCAGCAAGCTTCTAGTAACGGTAGTTAGCTAGGTTAATTTGCAGTGTCGTCGGTGTGTGATTCTTATAGAACTTCTGCGCTCAGTGCTGCTAGCTAGCAAGTTTGCTACAGTAAACACCAAGTGTTTAACTAAACTAGTTAGTCGATTTTTTTTCCCAATATTTGATTTATAATAATTAGCCATCAGACATGTCTCGTCGTTAGCTAGCATGGTACAATGCTGTTTAATTTGGCCCCCGCGACCCACCTAGCTAGCACGCAATCTATCGTGTCGGATTTCTCAATGTACGCGGACTTCTTGCGACTTGTATTGGCGCTTTTTCCGTGTGGCAGCCACCTTAATGCGACTGTCGGGATTTGTATGATCCGAATGCAAAGTCGAGCACGTGGTGCGATGTGTAGCTATAAAATCGGTTGTCAAGAGTTAAGTAGTTCGTTGTGTTCTGTGAGGCCTGAAGAGCTACTCGGCATCGAGTTAGCACAGTCAGGGTGAAATTACGTTAGGTATTTGTTTATCCGTATCGTTGCAGCTAATTTAACGCTAGCTAGCTAACAATGTTGCATTGACCACCCCTCCCCCACGCGCCAACTGGGGTGGGTCTGGGAGTGTTTCTCCCCCCCTTCTCACGTGGCTGTGTGCTGTGACCATGGTAAGGGAACAATCCGTGGTGGAGCTCTCATCCCAGCATCGTAGTTCTTAAGTAGTTTCTGTTGAGTCACTGCGTCTTCAAATCCAGACATTTCAAATTCCATCCATTCTGTGGGTGATTTTTTTAAAAGTTTATTACGATATTTCCAAATTATATGGAGGGTAGGAATTATCTATAGGCCTGAAGTTACCACTCTGGCTTTTGTTTGCGCTCCATCTATTGTTGAGTTGTAATAATGTGGTTGGTCATTTTGCATTGCATTTGCTAACTATTAATGTGGTCCTTTGGAGCACAAGATACCGTTTCTATTCTGTGGTGTACCCTCTCCAACATTAAGTCAGATGAGCCACGCATATGAAAATGATCAGACCAATGAATGGGTTATTGAATGTTATGTGAAAGTTAATGTAATGTATGTTTGTCTGTCATTGAAACATGGGTCAGGGTGCACATTTAAAACTGAAGAACGGTTGTGTATCAGGCTACTTCTATTAAACCAAAGCTGTCCCCAGAGTTGTACCAATGTAATCAAGTAGATTTTGACCTGACGTTTTTGGTGTGGACAGAGTTCAGGAGGATTTTACAACCCAGTTCAGTGTGTCATCATGAAGATTATGATGCAGAAGATTTTGACCTGACGTTTTTGGTGTGGACAGAGTTCAGGAGGATTTTACAACCCAGTTCAGTGTGTCATCATGAAGATTATGATGCAGATGTTTGTTAGTTAATGCACGAGATAAATATGACCTACTGTATCCCAGACGAACCCAACAATAACTGCAGAAATGATGATTTATTTGAGTCACTCATGCTGTTGGAGGATAGTACCCATGTTTTTAATATGTTTGTTAAAATCAATTATCTTCTCACCACCATTATACAATTGCAACTTGGTTGGTTCTGTTTATTCTCAGACATGTTTTGAAGTTTGTGGTTGAAATTAGGTCCTCATGCTTGTGGTGGTGTCAGTGGAATTCAGGCCAGACTGATCATCTGAAACTTATTGAACATATCTAGCAAGCTGCTTTGATTGTGGGGAATATGTTCCACTATCATAAACTTTTTTTGTTGACCGACTAGGTCAAAAAAAAATGTAACAATTTAGAATATGTAGTAACAAATGACCAATTAGGAATATTTTATTGAGCAATCTGTGGTTTGTCACTTTAGCTGGTGATATTGTTTATCATGCTACAAAGAGGGAGGGCTCAGGTGCTCAAAATAATAATTGAAATGCTACCTTTACCTGTCCAGTAAGTTAGCTGTTTTCAGTTCAAGGCTAGAATTATCATATTTTTGGGCAACAGTTGTCACAAATACTACATTATGTTACTCAGGGGAAAGAGCAGGCGTTGTTTGTAACATGTAGGGCTACTTGTGTTTTGACAAGTGTGATTTGATCATGTAAACTACAACGTGGGATTTAGGTTTGTTTAGATTAGTCGTTAGTTGGGAATGGGACACACATATTTTGTTAATCTGAATGAAGTAGGGTGGGGCTGATAATGATTATCTAGCCTCTTTCTTGAGTACTCCCAAAATATTTAGTAACAAGTTGACTGTCTGTACCTTACACTGAACTTTATTAGCAGCTGTCACTATTTTGCCAACTTTATATATCTATAGCTCTGGATTAAGTGAACTATCATCATGATGCTATTTAACTAGGCAAGTCAGTTAAGAACAAATTCTTATTTACAATGACGGCCAAACCCGGACAACGCAATGTGTTGTGATGTATTGTGCTTTTCAAGACTGCATACTGTTGTCATTGCCGTACCCTCAAATACTTAAGTTTTATTCTGACTTCTTATCTACAGGTCCAAGATCCCACTACCAGGCCTGTGATGATTACTGATCAGAACCTGCTGTGAGTGGGAACTGAACACTTTCATCATCAGATAAGCCCCCAATCAGTGCCCCACCACTACAGAGCAGCAGGTAGGCTCATGTTTTATTCTGCGAAAGGACAAATGCCATGCACTCATTTGGTGCGTAATTTACGGCAGTTCCATTGCTTTTGTAAACAGTATTATTAGTTGTGTAAATTTAGGCATTTCAACAGAATAGGTTTGTCCCAGTAGTGGTGTTCTATTTTGTTCTTGTAAGAATTTGATGTCATTGCAGTATTTTTCCCAATTAGTGAAGTTCCTCAGATTTTCTGTGCTTCCAATATAATTTCCAATAGCAAATATTTTGTTATTGAGTTAAGAGCTGTCAATGAGCAGCAAGGTGTGATAATATGGCATTGTAAAACCTGTGAATTTACAAATATTGTTCTGTGGGGTGGGGGGTTTAGAATGTTCATAACTTAGTTAAATGAAAATTCTGCTTCTGTAGTTTAGTAATCTTACCATGGTTTGCGGTTTAACAGGATCTAGGCCAGGGGTGGGCAAACTACGGGCCGCATCATGCACGCCAGCCAATTTTTTTTCTTTTTTACTTTTATTTTATAAATGTGTCCTGCAAGGGATATATATACATGTTTTACCCTATTGTGTATAAAACTAAACTAAATAGAAAGTATGTAGAAATTGTAATGGACCCATTTTTTAAGACCTTCCCTATCTCCGACCTGCAAATTGATTTTGACGAACAAATCGGTAAAAAAAATTCTGGCCAACCCTCTGAATTTCAAAATCCCGATTGTGGCCCTCGAGACAAAATGTATTGCCCACCCTGATCTAGGCTAACAACTGTAGAGTTATCATAACTACAGCAGCCAGCCTGCTGTAGCCAGTTTGTGGAAAGGAGGAAAATTGATGGTATCAAAAGACTGCACTCGCTGACACAAACAAATCTGGATATAACATTTTTATCCATAAAAAGAAAGTAGTTGAACATGACAAAGTGCTGCTCCTACCACCCTCCCCAAAACAACCACACACTTCAGTTAAATGGAGTTGAAGAGTAGCTGTCTCACAGTTCGTCTCTTGTGCTCTTCTCTTAACTGTAGATATTCTGTTTGAAAGTAGTGAGTGACTCCATCTATGGAGGAGAATGTGAGTCCTGAGCTCTCTCTAGCTCCTGAGCCAGAGCAGAGCCAGGACCCTGTGGATAGCAGCTCTCAAGGTACCTTGGACTAGCTTCTTTTCCCTTGTCAATGAGGGGGATGTCATGATTGTCTCACTTTAATGGGCACTGCACTGCTGGATCCTCTGCAAATCTTTTGTAGGTTGTTATTTGGGGTGTAGGGTCAGGATTACTAGAATCATGATCAGCACAAGGGATTTCACTATTCCCTCATGCTTTGAATACCTAATCAGCTTACTATTCCATAAGTCTTTTGATTGGCAAAATCTGCTACTGTCCCTTAATGTGTGTCTTCCATCAACAGCTATTCTAGAGGACTATAAAGTTGAGAAGGAGGACGGAGAAGATAAGGAAGACCAAGAGCATGGTGACAATGATACTGAGGAAAATCTAGAGGACACAGAGCAATCTGCTAAAACCACAAGCAAGTTCAAGAAGACCTGGGGATTCCGTCTGACCACCATAGCCAAGAGAGAAATGCCTGGAGACACGGCTGCTGAGAGCCAGGATAGCCATGTAGGGCCTGTACGTCGCAGTGGGAGGCAGGCAAAACGCACTGACAAGCTAGAGGAGTTCCTGCTCACCACCAAGAGAGCGCGCACAGTAGGGAGGAGGAGTGCACCTGGCAGCATAGAGGGTGGGGACCCTCCCTCCCAGACCCCTACAGATGCGGAGACGGCCTCTGAAGCCAGCTTTGACGGCAACGCAGAGGCCAAGTCTGTGGACGATAAACCAGATTCCCCAGTGAGGAAGACGAGGAGCAGGAAGAGGACAACTCAGAAGGCTAAAGGCCGTGGCAGAAGCAGAGTTGGCTCGGTCAGTGATGATGGAAGCTCTGATAATGAGAAGTGTAGTGGAGATGCATCCAAAGAGCCCCGGGAGGAGGAGGAGAAGGGTAGTGGAGATGCACCCAGAGAGCCCCAGGAGGAGGAGGAGAAGGGTAGTGGAGATGCATCCAAAGAGCCCCGGGAGGAGGAGGAGAAGGGTAGTGGAGATGCATCCAAAGAGCCCCGGGAGGAGGAGGAGAAGGGTAGTGGAGATGCATCCAAAGAGCCCCGGGAGGAGGAGGAGAAGGGTAGTGGAGATGCACCCAGAGAGCCCCAGGAGGAGGAGGAGAAGGGTAGTGGAGATGCACCCAGAGAGCCCCAGGAGGAGGAGGAGAAGGGTAGTGAAGATGCTCCCAAAGAGCCCCAGGAGGTAGAGAATGGTAGTGGAGATGCACCCAAAGAGCCCCAGGAGGAGCAGCAGGACAAGAAGACAACCAGCCCTGAGAAGGACGATACAGTGCAGCCAGAGCAGGACTCTGTGAAGAAAGAGGAAGAGCAGGAGGAGAAAGAAAAACAGGGGAGCGTGGAGAAGCCCGTAGAGGACAGTGGCGAGCCTGCCTCCAGGTCCAGGAGTCCTGCCAAGGCAGCCAGTAGGGGGACCACCCCCAACAAGAGAGACACCAAGTCCAGAGGAGGGACAAAGACCCGCAACGACCAGGAGGAAGATGAGTCCTCATCCTCATCATCCAGTGACTCCGGCGATGATGAAGGATACGACCCTAATGCACTGTACTGCATCTGTCGACAGAAACACAACAAAAGGTATGCATTTGGATGTTATGTAATTAAGTTGGAAATCCGATGCCTCTAGTTCTTACAAATGCTCTGTCTGATCCTTCGTGGATTACTGAATGTGACAAAATTAATCTCTATTGTCCACCTACAAGGGGATGAGTGGTTAGTGATTAGTTAGCCTGAGTGATGTGCTTGACTTGTATAATATGCTTTAGCAGCGACTTTGTTCAACGTTGGTAACCCACTTTCTCCGACTGGCTGTTTTTACATATCTGTCTCTTTGTGCACCTAGGTTCATGATCTGCTGTGACCGCTGTGAGGAGTGGTTCCATGGAGACTGTGTGGGCATCACTGAGGCTCGTGGACGTCTGATGGAGAGGAATGGGGAGGACTACGTCTGCCCCAACTGCACCACCAAGAAGAGCCAGACGGCCAAGCCCAACGGCAAACCCAAAGCAGCTGCCCCCGGGGCCCTCAAGGCCGAGCAGAGCCCCTCTGTGGCGGCTCCCTCACCTACAGCCTCAGCTGGGGCGGAAGAAAAGGGTGACGACTTGGGGATCAAAGGGAGGATAGAGAAGACCACCAACCCCAGTGGGAAAAAGAAGATCAAGATCTTTCAGGCGGTAGGTTTCTGTTACTTTTATCACAGCCCTAGTGAATGAACTCAATAAATGACCTATTCAGCCTTATGTCATGCCAATAATAGCTTACCGAAAGACGTCTGAGAGCACCATATTAGGGATGGGCGTGAGTACTCGATTCAAGGTTTGTATTTGGTTACTAATAATTGAAAACAAGCACTCGAAATGTATGAGCACAGATGTGTTTGTTTGTAGAGAATGTCAAATGTAGTGAAAATAGGTTTCCTTTTCAGTTGTTTATCAGAACAACCAGTAATTGGAACAACCGATGGCATACCACAAACTTAAATAATTGAGTATACAAACAGACTTTCTTTCAAATGCCCATCCCTACGCCATATGACAATTTGTATATTATCATCCCTGACACTTTTGCCTGTACAAGAATCCGTCTGTGGCATTGTCTGTGTTGCACTGTGCACCTGTGTGACCTGTTTGAGTTTCAACAGGCGGCGGAGGAGTCTAAACTGCCAAAATGCATCGGGCCAGGCTGTGAGAAGACCGCCCTGAAGGACTCTGTCTACTGCGGCAGCGAGTGCATCCTGAGACACGCCGCCGCAGCCATGGCAGCCAAGTCAATCTCTGAGCCCAAGCAGAAAGATCAAGACAAGGCCAAGGGACAGAAAAAAACACCTGGTGCCAGGGCAACGACCAAGGTAAACAAAGGGTTTATAAGATACCAAAGATGTTTACATTTTCACCTATTGTTCTGGAGAGTTGTGAGAAACCTTTCACTGAGTGTATTGGAACCAGTTCACTGGTTAGTAATACATTGTGTGGAGCACAAATTAAGGGCAATATATATTCCAATGTTTTGAAATACGTTTTCTAAAATGTACACAATTCTTATATTACTCTATGAAATTGAGTGTGAATATCTTATTGCCAATGACTATCGGGCTATACACCAGGCCAGATTTTGTTCTGAAATATCTGAATTATTATAGTGAAATTACATGAAATAATGTTTGTTTACTTGCTAGATTGTTATTTTGTCTGAGTCATTGGTAACAAACATTCATTGCAAGATTGGTGATTGATTGCATCAGCAGGAACTACAGAACAGAATTCTGGTCTGAGGAACATCTGGAGGAGGGACGGGGCGACATTGCCCCAGGAGAAATACAGTGCCTTCAGAAAGTATTCATACCCCTTGACTTGTTCCACATTTTGTTGTTACAGCCTGAATTCAAAATTGATCACAAAAAATGCTCACCCATCTACACAATACCCCATAATGACGAAGTGAAAACATGTTTTTAGAAATTTTAGCAAATTTATTAAATTAAAGTATAGATGTCTCATTTACATAAGTATTCACACCCCTTTGCTATCACACTCCAAATTGAGCTCAGGTTAGGTTCTTGGGTGCAAAAAGTTGCGCCCGTTCCGAAATGGCCCTGGGGCTTTCCCATCCGGACCCGATATGCATAAATAAATAAATTATGTAGAGATCTGCTCCGAACGGACATGAGGACAACTAGACACGTTCCGTATAGACCTGGTTGGGTCTGATCCGAGTCAGGGAAGCAGCAGAAAAGTCCATTTTTGAGCTACTTTATTAACCGGAGCTGATAAAGCACGAGGTAGAAAGTGGTGACACTCTAGCAGGGGCTGTGCTGTGTGTGTAGGCTACTGTGAGAGTGAGCAAGTGACACAGTGCAGGGAAGGAGAGATGGCAACCAACCAAGCAGACTTGCGCTGTAGTAGACGAATAGCTGCCATAGCTAGGATATTTCATTCTATATGATTACGTAGTTACCTGTCTTGACTGCATCAAACCGGAAGAAGCTACTCCATTCAGAATATTAAGTAGTAGCTTACCTGTTGGCTCTTGGTCTTTGTAGCCTATCCTTTAACTTTTAATTCCATCTTCCATTGATTTAGATAGCTCGTAACTTTTGCCATTTTCATGACTTATGATTGGCCAACAACCTATGCTCGCCACACGTGAAAAGCAAGAGCAGCAGCATAAATTATAACATTTCTCTCTCTCTACTGCAGCAGTCACGTTCGGATCTGTACGGGTCCTTCCGGACAAGTCAGTTACACATACCCATGACAATCAGATCAGACCCGTGACATTATTTATAATTCTGGCTCCGGACCCTCTCGGGTATTTGGGCAGAGGTGGATCTGTGCTCTAGCTCAGGTGCATCCAATTTCCTTTGATCAACTTGATTGGAGTCCACCTATGGCCAATTCAATTGTTTGAACATGATTTAGAAAGAAAAGCACCTGTCTATATAAGGTCCCACAATTGACAGTGCATGTCAGAGCAGAAGCTATACCATGAAGTCCAATGAACTGTCCGTAGATCTCCAAGATAGAATTGTGATGCGGCATATATCTGGGGAAGGGTATAAAACAATTTCTAGAGTGTTGAAAAATATGGAACTACCCAGACTCTGCTTAGAGCTGGCAGTCCGACCAAACTGAGCAACCGGGTAAGAATAACCTTGGTCAGGGAGGTGATCAATGACCAATCTGACAGAACTACAGAGTTCTTTGCCTGAGATGGGACAACAGTCTCTGGTGAAGTGCTGTAATCTGGGCTTTATGGGAGAGTGGCCAGACGGAAGGCATTCCTGAGAAATAGAGAACCAGGCACAGCTCATCACCTGTCTAACACATCCCTACCGTGAAGTATGGTGGTATTAGCATCATGCTATGGGGATGCTTTTCAGCAAGACTGGTAAGGATAGAGGGAACAATGAATGGAGCCAAATACAGGCAAATCCTTGATGAAAACTTGTTTCTGAGTGCAAACAACCATGGACTTGGGCGAAGATTTACGTTCCATCAGGACAATGACCCCAAGCATACAGCAAAAGCAATGCTGGAATGGATACAAACATACTCAAAGCTGTAATCACCGCCAAAGGTGTTTCTACGAAGTGTGAATACTTATGTAAATGAGATTCTGTATTTAATTTTCAATTAACTTGCAGAAATGTCTAAAAACATGTTTTCACTTTGTCATTATGGGGTATTGTGTGTAGATGGGCGAGAGGGGGGAAAAATACATATTTAATCCATTTTGAATTCATGCTGTAAATGTGGAATAAGTCGAGGGGTATTAATACTTTCTGAAGGCCCACATTTGATTGTTATTCAATTGCTATTTAATCTATTCAACAGTGTCTAATAAATTACCAACGACTCAAATTATTCACTAAATTGTTTTTTTCCTTCCAATGTAATGAATTAGCAGCAATTTACATTTTGACATTATTGATATGCATATGCTGGGGTTCATTTGCATTTTTTACATGCATACGTGAGTTGAGGTCAATGTCAGACTTTGATCATGAAGTATTTTATTGAGCCTAATATGCACAAACACACCACAGGGGAAATTGATTTAAACTTATGCTCACATAAATAATATGAATAACCTTGTTCCTCAATTCTAATATAAACTTAACAAAAATATAAATGCAACATGCAACAATTTAAAGATTTTACTGAGTTACAGTTCATATAAGGAAATCGGTCAATTTAAATAAATTCATTAGTCCCTAATCTATGGATTTCACATGACTGGAAATACAGATATGCATTGGTTGGTCACAGATACAGTGCATTTGGGAAAGTATTCAGACCCCTTGACCTTTTCCTCATTTTGTTACATTACAGCCTTATTCTAAAATGGATTAAATTGTATTTTTTCCTCAATCTACACACAATACCCCATAATGACAAAGCAAAAACAGGTTTATAGAAATTTTAGCAAATTTATAATACAGAAAAAAAACATATCTCATTTATGTAAGTATTCAGACAGACCCTTTACTCAGTACTTTGTTGAAGCACCTTTTGCAGCGATTACAGCCTCCAGTCTTCTTGGGTATGACTACAAGCTTGGCACACCTGTATTTGGGGGGTTTCTCCCATTCTCTGCAGATCCTCTCAAGCTCTGTCAGGTTGGATGGGGAGCGTCGCTGCACATCTATTTTCAGGTCTTCAGAGATGTTAGATCGGGTTCAAGTCCGGGCTCTGGCTGGGCCACTCAAGGACTTTCAGAGACTTGTCCCGAAGCCACTCCTGCGTTGTCTTGGCTGTGTGCTTAGGGTTATTGTCCTTCTGGAAGGTTCTCCCATCTCCACAGAGGAACTTTGGAGCTCTGTCAGAGTGACCATCGGGTTCTTGGTCACCTCCCTGACCAAGGTCCTTCTCCCCCGATTACTCCGTTTTGGCCGGGCGGCCAGCTCTAGGAGGAGTCTTGGTGGTTCCAAACTTCTTCCATTTAAGAATGATTGAGGCCATTGTGTTCTTGGGGATCTTCAATGCTGCAGACATTTTTTGGTACCCTTCCCCAGATCTGTGCCTCGGCACAATCCTGTCTCTGAGCTCTACGGACAATTTTTACGATCTCATAGCTTGGTTTTTGCTCTGACATGCACTGTCAACTGTGGGACCTTTATATAGACAGGTGTGTGCCTTTCCAAATCATGTCCAATTTACCAAAGGTGGACTCCAATAAAGTTGTAGAAACATCTCAAGGATGATCAATGGAAACAGGATGCACCTGGAGCTCAATTTTGAGTCTCATAGCAGAGGGTCTGAATAATTATGGATTTTCTTTTATTTTTTATAAATGTGCAAAAATGTCTGTTTTCCCTTTGTCATTATGGGGTATTGTGTGTAGATTGATTTTTATTTATTTAATACATTTTAGAATAAGGCTGTAATGTAACAAAATGTGGATAAAGTCAAGGGGTCTGAATACTTTCCGAATGCAATGTACCTCAAAAAGAAGTAGGGGCGTGGATCAGAAAACCAGTCCATCTGGTGTGACCATCATTTTTGTCATGCAGCGCGACACATCTCCTTTGCATTGAATTTTGATCAGGCTGTTGATTGTGGAATGTTTTCCCACTCCTCTTCAATGGCTGTGCAAAGTTGCTGGATATTGGTGGGAGGAACTGGAATACGCTGTCGTACACGTCGATCCAGAGTGTCCCAAACATGCTCAATGGGTGACATGTCTGGTGACTATGCAGGCCATGGAAGAATTGGAACATTTTGTAGATTCCAGGAATTGTGTACAGATTCTTGCGACTGGGGCCGTGCATTATCATGCTGACATATGAGGTGATGGCGATGCATGAATGGCACAACAATGGGCTTCAGGATCCCGTCACGATACATTCAAGTTGCAGTCGATAAAATGCAATTGTGTTCGTTGTCTGTAGCTTATGCCTGCCCATAACATAGCGCCACCGTGGGCCACTCTGTTAACAACGTTGACATCAGCAAACCACTCGCCCTCACGACGCCATGCATGCAGTCTACCATCTGCCCGGTACAGTTGAAACCAGAATTCTTCCATGAAGAGCACACTTCTCCAGCGTGCCAGTGGCCATCAACAGTGAGCATTTGCCTTCTGATGTCAGGTCAAGACCTTGGTGAGGACGACAAGCACGCAGATGAGCTTCCCTGAGATGATTTTTGACAGTTTGTGCAGAAATCCTTCGGTTGTCCAAACCCACAGTTTCATCAGCTCTCCGGGTGGCTGGTCTCCGTCCATTCTGCAGGTGAAGAAGCCGGATGTGGAAGTTCTGGGCTGGCTGGGTTACACGTGGTCTCCTCTTGTGAGGCCGGTTGGACGTACTGCCAAATTCTCTCAAACGATGTCTGAGGCGGCTTATGGTAGAGAAATTGACTTTCAATTCTCTAGCAGCTCTGGTGGACATCCCTGCAGTCAGCATGCTCCCTAAAAACTTGAGACATCTGTGGCATTGTGATGTGTGACAGAACTGCACATTTTAGTGGCCTTTTTTTGTCCCCAGCACAAGGTGCACCTGTGTAATGATCATGCCGTTTAATCAGCTTCTTGATATGCCACACCTGTCAGGTGGATGGATTATCTTCGCAAAGAAGAAATGCTCACTAACAGGGATGTAAACAAATTTGTGCAGAACATTTGAGAAAAGTAAGCTTTTTGTGCATAATGGGACATTTCTGTGATCTCTTGTTTCAGCTGGTGGGACCAACAGTTTAGATGTCTATATTTTTGTTCCCTATACATCCTGCATTACACAAAACAAACATTTTGCTTATGGGACCCTTCCTGTGCCCTGTTACTGATTTTTGATTGAATGTCTGTTCATCCAGAGGAGTTCCACCACCGGAAGGAAGACCAGCAAGAAGTCCACAGAGGAGGAAGAGTCTGACAGTGAGGATGACGAGAAGGATGGTGATGAAGAGCAGCATGCAGAGCAGCAGCCACCGCCACCCACCATGTCGTCCTGGTCCAGCGACCATAATTACAATGCAGTAACGCCAGAAAAGACTACACCCATAGCACCACCAACAGTGTTAAACAAAACGTGTATGTATCTCTTTGAAGGTCTTAATAATCCACTCTTAACCATTTGTCTTCTCACACTGTAGGGGTTGTCAAGTGAGCCATCTGAATGTATATTCATCAATCTATTACGGGTTCTTAGAAAAAAACACATTGTTTTCCCATTTTATAAATGTGGTTATCATGGCAACGTAGTGCCTTAGATCAGGGGTGTCACATTTATTTAATGGATGGCCTAGTGTCTGGGTTTTGGTTTTTCCTTTCAATTAAGACCTAGACAACCAGGTGAGGGGAGTTATTTACTAATCAATCACCTTTAATTCATCAATCAAGTACACTCGGGCCTCCGTGGAATGAGTTTGACACGTGCCTTAGGTTAATGACCCAGATCTATGGGGAAAGCACTAATGACAATGGGTCCCCAAATGTATTTGTAGTATGTTACAAGGTCATGGTTACTTAGTCAGGTATACAGAGCTGCAGAGTGGGTAAGTACACATTGCTGTGAGTGGATACAAACATGACTATTTTAGGATTTATTTTGAAAGCCGTATTGTCAAAAGAAAATCAGTAACCATGAACAAAGCTATGATTTGGGTATTATTTAGGATGTAAATTCATAAATCTTAGGTTACTGTGTGAAAATGTGTGTTGGCACTGATGGTGTGTGTGAAAATCTCCACGTGCTCCTCTCCAAACTGCTGTTCATCTAGAGGCAGTCCCTCATCTCTCGAGCAGGTAGGTCTCCGTGGCTTTTTATCCCTGGATTTATACAGAAATACAGCTCACACTGCTGATGAATTAATCTGTCTATTCAGTGCAGCCAAGGAAGTATTCACGGTTAGCTTTGTGAATAGTGTGCTGTTATTTCAAAATTTTGCATTATTCATATTGAATGTCATGCATCCAAACTCCCTCTGGGGCACTGGCGATAAAATAAAAGGTGTTAAGACAGATTTTTGGATGCCTTGATTGATTATATGAGGGGTCTCGGATTACTAAGGATGTCCTGGCCAGTTGCTCTCAGACAGCATGTGCCACAGATCTACACGCCACGAGAGGAAGTGAAAGTCTGAAGTGGACAGACTCGGAACAGCTGGAACAGGAAAGCTATTGTTTCTTCCACTGAGACAAGACCCGCTGAAGACACTGCACAGAAGTATTAGATGACTGTACGAGAAGAGTGGAACACCGGAGTCATCAACTAAACATAAAGAGCAGCGAGGCAGACCATTATCACCTCAGTTCTACCACACTTCTGTTTTACTGATATAAAATTGTTGAAAGCTATTTAGGGGCAATTGAGAGTATTATTTGCAATGAACTCTGCTTTGGTTCAAAGTTTTATCCAGGTTACTAATTTTGAGGGGAGTAATTAGACAGAGGTTGTGGATATTTTTGAATGTGAGTGCAGAGTCTCTAGGTATTTTAAATGTGGGTATTTGCATTGGTAGTTCATGACCTCAGGAATCAGCTTATCTGCATAATACCAGCTGCCTGTTCCTCATGTATCGGGGGAAATGCCATATGTGATTCACTCATGACCTGCTTGCATGCCTAGTATCCTCTCAGATCTCCAATATATTATTTTGCAGACATACAAGTTCTGATTGACATTTTGATAGTTTGACACGTTTTTTTGTGTGCAAATCAGTCACATTGAAATTGCTATTGCTGCCCGTTTGTCTAAATGGGTCTTGTTTGAAATCTGTGTGTATGAACATGCATATTGGTTATTTAAAAGAATGCAAGTGATCATTATTGTACAGGTAAGAACAGGTTTAGTAGTTTGGGCTAGAGGTGAATTGTCTGTGCCTTTGGCTCAATGAGCAATTGTGTAATTGGCGATGGCAGTATTTTCTGCTGATGGCACTCACAAGTATTTGCTGTTTTGAACGTACAGCCAGATTCCTCATACTTTGGTAATGAGCAACACAAACGAGGCAGAAAATATTTATCCGCTTTAACAAAGCTATGACTAATATTGATGCCCATATTTGGACATAGTAAGTCATACAAAAGCAATTGGTGCTAGTATTGTCATGCACAACCAGTGCCTCTGGGGAAAGATGTTGCATTGATCTTGAATTGTTTTTATTGAATTGTTGAGGTTAATATTCCTTGAATATAAATAGTTTGTCTTATTGAATGCTCATTAGATGTGTGTACACCTGAAGGTAGATGGTATTGTTAGAACATCCCTAGTTCTGTGTGCTGGCCTCACAGCACTATGAATTTTCAGTGGTGAAAATATCAGATTTGGGGTGGGAAGTATGAAGATATGTAGAAGGAGATGAACGTTCAGACATTCTTTGCCCAGACATGGTAAGTTACAAGTTTAGTTGAACTATTGGTTGGGAAGCGTTGGTTGTTTTCTGGCCACTTGATACAGAGGGTCAACTGTTGGGATCTTCAAAGACCAGACAAAGGGAGATTCACATCCTAATGGAATCTAATTTTAGTTTTGTGGAGACCCCTGTACCCAGTGACTTTCCAGGCAGGTTTTTTTGTGTTTTTTTTGTTTTGGCTCATCTATTATCTGTTAATGTCTGATGGGTTGTTGATTGGGGTCCAGTGCTGTAGCTCAGGAGCTAATGTTAAATGGTATGCAGGAACCATTCATACTGTTGCTTTTTTGCTCATTTAGTGCACATGCCTGGGAGCATTTAGTACATCGATCCCTTCTGATAACACTGAAGTGGTGTCTCGCCTACATTCTTCATGAAGAGGATCACCACCATTTGAACTAATGTTGAGAAGATTGTAATTGCAACGCTAACAAATTGGCTCCTTTACACATTAATTTTATATCATTTTTAGCCAGAGAATAAAGATTTCCAAGTTCTGTCTGTTTTATATATGTTTAACCCATTTTATGTGCGTGCTTATGGTTGGCTTTCTCAGTGTGTGTGGAAATATGTATTTTAAGCAGGTTTATTTTGTGTTTCAAATGTCAAGGTATTTATTTCTAGATCCAACAAAGGGAGGAGGTCCCGTCTTCAATATTTTGTGTGCATTGTGGTCATGTCTGGCAGTCAGTCATTAAGTTAATCTAAGATCACATTGCATATGCCTACATGTCCTGAATTCAATTTAATGTACATGTTTTTATGATGGTTCATATACTCTTTCTATTTGTTTTTAATGCAAGTTGTTTTATTCTCCACAGCTCCTTTAGAGGAGAGTGACGAGGACCAGAGTGAGAAGGAACCAACCCCTTCTGAGAAGAAGTCCCCTGCTTCCACAGCGCCACTCAAAGGAGGGAAGAAGTCCCCTGGCCCCAAATTATTAAAGATATACACCAGACGCAATAAACCAGCAACTCCAGGCAGCAGTGCTAAGGCACCAAAGAAACAACCACCCCCCCCTCCTAACAAAACAACCAAATCCAAGAAACCACCTCCACCACCTGCTGTCCTGACCCCTTCTGCCCCTGGTTCTTTAGACGCTCCACGACATCACGTCACAGGAGCCCTGAGGGTCGGCAAGTCCAGCTTTACCATCCCTAAAAAGCAGGCCCAGCCCCAGCAGAGGGACTCCTCAGGCCGTAGTCCGAACAGAGTCGCATCCTCAGCCCCTTCCTCCCGACACCATGAGCCAGGCGCTTCTGGACCTTCCATGATGTGCCCAACGGCTCCGCCAAACAACCAGATGAGACAGAACATCCGCCGCTCGCTCACAGACATCCTCTACAGGAGGTGAGTATCCCAGAAGTCCTAGACCTAGACTGATCCATGTTTCGAGAGAATGGCTTGTATTGTCTCGAACTTCATGCAAGGTCATTAATCTGATTTAGGGATTCAATGTAGAATTTTAAAAAGAGAATGCTAAGACATTGTTGTAGTCCAATGGGAAATACATTGTCCCCACATCTTTACAACTGCATTGTCTTGAAATGTGTATGTGACCAATTAAATGTATTGTCCCACCAGGGTGAGTGACAGTGATGATTTGAACATGTCTGAGAACGAGGTGGGAAAACTGGCGGTCAGCATTGAGAAGGAGATGTTCAACCTGTGCCTTTGCACGGACAGCAAGTACAAGAACAAGTACAGGTCCCTCATGTTTAACCTGAAGGACCCCAAAAACAAGGTGAGTCCACAGGTGTCTGCAGAAGTGACTAGTCAAGCGATAAGTTGTGTAGGCTAAACCAAATATGGTAAATGTTGGAAAGCCATGTACATGTAACTGCCAAAAACCGTAAATACCAACATAAAGTGTCTTAATAGGGCGTTGGGCAACCACAAGCCAGAACAGCTTCAATGTGCCTTGGCATAGATTCTACAAGCATCTGGAACTCTATTGGATGGATGCAACACCATTATTTATTCTACGAGAAATTAAATTTGGTGTTTTGTTGGTGTTGGAAAACACTGGCTCAGGCGCCGCTCCGGAGTCTCCTATAAGTGTTCAATTGGGTTGAGATCTGGTAATTGAGATGGCATATGGTTTACATCGTTTTCATGCTCACCAAACCATTGGGACCACTCGTGCCCTTTGGATGGGGTCATTGTCATTTTATGGGGGCGTAACCATGGTAGCCAAAATAACTGGGCCTGCCCAACATTTTTATACCTAAGCATGATGGCACCTGCTTTCAATATATCCCTCATTTACTCAATTGTTTCCTTTTTTGGCAGTTACCTGTACATTTGAATGACAACTCGTCTTTCTACATTTATAGTATTGCGTTGTTGGTATGTGGGTGAATTGATCGTGAGTCATGTATTCAATTTAAATGAAATTACTGAACACTTAAATTATGTTCACTCCAAGCCAGATGTGCCAGGTGAGTAAACGGTGTGTTGTGCTTGTCTCAGGGCCTGTTCTACCGCGTGGTCTGGGGAGAGGTCAGTCCCTTCAGGCTGGTGAGGCTGAGTGCAGATGAGCTACTCTCCAAAGAGATCTCAGAGTGGAGGAAGCCTGACACCACTGAGGTAAGAAGGACCTTCTCTGTTGACCTATTAGAGATCATGATAATGAAACCAATAATTATATAGACAACAGAGCAATACTAGGAATTGTATTTATTGCGCAACTAAATATCACTACTAAAGAGACCATATCATTAGCCTAATATTCACATACTGTATTATTGTTAGACACTGTAAATGTTCAACAAGGCATGCATCCAAGTTGATGACCTCCATTGTATCCCATAGGCTCCCAGTGCTAGATCCCAGACAGGGCAGTCTAAATCGGGCCATAGGCTTGATGCTGGCCCCCCTGATGTGGACATGGAGGACGCTCCTCCAATGTCTGATGGAGATGTATGTAACTCTGGCACCTCTCCATCTCTTCGCATGGCTTTTGCTGCAGTAAGTGGTGGCTTTCTCACCCTTTCTCTTTCACTTCCACTTGTCTTTCATCTTCATTTTCCTTGCATAAGACGAGAACCATGTTGTGCTGGGTGGTTAACATGTGGGTAACATATTGTGGTTTTACAGTTTAATTCTCTTGCCAACCTGTCCCATACCACTTTAAACTGTCCCTTTGTCCTACTGAAGCTCACTGCCATCCGCCCCGTGCATCACTCAAATCACGATTCACGCCCACTGTGCATCAATGTAGCTATCGTTTTAGAGATTATCTAATGATTCATGTATCAGAATACTTTGTTTCCAAACAAACGGTTGCTCAGAATATTTTTGCCATTCAGGACATCAGCAAATTTGGTTATGGTTTGATGTGCTATTTGAGAATCCATTGTCAGTTTGTAGTTTTGACTGTCTCTCTGTTTTCCTTTTACAATGTGTTCAGGAACAAGAGGAAGCTAGCTCCACTCCCTCTTCTGGCTCTGTTCAGGCTGGGGTGAAAAGTGGCAGTTCCCTGCCAGACATCTTCAGCATGATGCGGGACACCACAGCTGAACACAGGGCCCACCTCTTTGACCTCAACTGCAAAATCTGCACAGGTAAAGATGAATGAAAATAATGAGTTTTGATGGCATGCAAGAAACGGTGGCATAAAAACTTTGCCCGTACCTGAATTCCCCTCAAATATCTTCATTCTTATTACTCCATGCTTAACTTTGATTAGTGGATTTGAAGGTTTAGAAGGTTTAAGTAACCTCTGTCTCCCCTCTTCCAGGCCAGAAGTCTGCAGACGATGAACCAGCAGCCAAGAAGGCCAAACTCTCCAAGAAGCCTGAGGTGAGGCGCTTGTCCAGGTCCTCCTCAGGTGAAGGCGCCCCGGTCTCTTATCCCGGCAGTGAGACGCCAGTCCCTGAGACCCTGCCCTACCAGGAGGACACAAGCATCCTGTTACCCCAGACCCCAGCCCCTGTCACCGCACCAGCCATCTCCTCTGTCAGCATCACCCGCAGAGACCCCCGCATGGCAAGACACAGCTCTGGAGTGACGGTCACCCACTCTGCCCCAGACACATCCATGGTAGCACCTATCTCAACAGATACCTATTCAAGACCCATTCCAACAGAGTCCTATTCAAGACCTATCCCAGCAGATGCCTATTCAAGACCAGCTATCTCAGTAGAGCCTGCTCCGGTTGCAGTGATGGAGGTGGTGCCCAAGGGGCCTCTGCCCATGCCCCCGGCTCCTCCACCCTCCATCCCCAGGCCCGTCATGCAGAAAGCTGCCTTGTCAGAGCCTCCTCCAGAGGGCGAGACCGCCATCTTCCTCCATGGCCAGGAGATGATGTGGAAAGGATTAGTCAACATGCACACTGTGGCCAAGTTTGTCACTAAGGCATACCTGGTCTCAGGATCCTTTGAGCACCTGAAAGAGGTTGGTTATTCATTTGTTAGAAAATATTATGTCACTGGTAGTTGTAGTTTTTTTACGTGAGCTAAGAAAAACCACACATTGTAAAATGAATAACTCGGAGACCGACAACATAACTGTTATATTTGATCATAATGAAACTTTCACAACATTTTGGCCAGAAAACATGGATTACTTACAGTGCCTTCAGAAAGAATTCACACCCCTTGACTTTTCCACATTTTGTTGTGTTACAGCCTCAATTTAAAATTGATTAAATTGAGATTGTGTCTCACTGGCCTACACACAATACCCCATAATGTCAGTAGAAATATGTTTTTAGACATTTTTACAAATTAATTAAAAATGAAAAGCTGAAATGTTTTGAGTCAATACGTAATTCACCCCTTTTGTTATGGGAAGCCTAAATAAGTTCGGGAGTAAACATGTGCTTAAGTCACATAAATTGCATGGACTCACTCTGTGTGCAATAATAGTGTTTAACATGATTTTTGAATGACTACCTCCTCTCTGTATCCCACACATACAATTATCTGTAAGGTCCCTCAGTGAAGCAGTGGAATTTCAAAAACAGATTCAACCACAAAGACCAGGGAGGTTTTCCAATGCCTCACAAAGAAGGGCACCTATTGGTAGACTGGTAAATGTTTTCTAAAAAGCAGACATTTAATACCCCTTTGAGCATGGTGAAGTTACTAATTACACTTTGGATGGTGTATCAATACACCCAGTCACTACAAAGATACAGGTGTCCTTCCTAAGTCAGTTGCCGGAGAGGAAGGAAACCGCTCAGGGATTTCACCATGAGGCCAAGGGTGACTTTAAAACAGTTAGGTTTAATGGCTGTGATAGGAGAACACTGAGGATGGATAAAAATATTAGAAAACATGCCTCCTGTTGGCAATAAGGCACTAAAGTAAAACTGCAAGAAATGTGGCAAAGAAATTAACTTTATGTCCTGAATACAAATCATTATGTTTGGGGCAGGTCCAACACATCACTGAGTACCACCCTTCATATTTTCAAGCATGGTGGTGGCTGCATCATGTTATGGGTATGCTTGTCATCGGCAAGGACTAGGGAGTTTTTTAGGATAAAAAGAAACGGAATAGAGGTAAGCACAGGCAAAATCCTAGAGTAAAACCTGGTTCTGTCTGCTTTCCAACAGACATTGGAAGACAAATTCACCTTTCAGCAGTACAATAAACGGAACACACAAGGCCAAGTATACACTGTTGCTTACCAAGACGACATTGAATGTTCCTGAGTGGCCTAGTTGCAGTTTTGTGTTAAATCGGCTTGAAAATCTATGGCAAGACTTGAAAATGGCTGTCTAGCAATGATCAACAACCAATTTGACAGAGCTTGAATAATTAGCTCATATTGGACAATCCAGGTGTGCAAAGCTCAGACTTATTTTCAATAAATTAGCAACAATTTCTAAATATGTTTTCACTTTGTCATTATGGGGTATTGTGTGTAGAAAATATTGAATCAATTTTGAATTCAGGCTGTAACAACAAAATGTGGAATAAGTCTAGGGTTATGAATACTTTCTGAAGGCACTGTACTTGTTTGAACTGGTTGTAAATATATGGTAATAATGTCATCTGAGTTGAACACAAAGGTGACATTGTTAATCCTGTACAGGATCTGCCTGACACCATCCACATTGGAGGCCGAATCTCCCCCAGCACCGTGTGGGACTACGTGGGGAAACTAAAGACATCTCTGTCCAAGGTAAAGCTTCCACCACAGTCTAATAATGTGAGGTATTTATATACAACCTACTTCCTGGTTGAGGACCCTAAGGTCACACCCCTCTCTTTGTGTTTGCCCTCTCTCCAGGAGCTGTGTCTGATCCGGTTCCATCCAGCCACAGAGGAAGAGGAGGTGGCCTACGTCTCTCTCTTCTCTTATTTCAGCAGCAGGAAGCGCTTTGGAGTGGTCGCCAACAACAACCGCCGCATCAAAGACCTGTACCTCATCCCCCTGAGCTCCAAGGACCCCCTGCCCTCCAAACTGTTACCTTTCGATGGGCCAGGTAAGCATCTGCGGGGAGACGCACAGAGGCCTCTGATAACCCTAACACCCAAACACTGGTTTGAATATTATGTGCCAAATTCTCTATACCTCAAGACAATTAAGTTAGGCATAATGTCAGTCGATTGTTTTGTCCAGAGTGGTCAGTATGTTCAGGATTTAGTTAATTTACTTAGTTTTCCTTTGTGTGAAATGAGAGCTTGTTTCATGAAGTTGATTTATGATATACACTGTAGGGGGTGAGCATGTGCTTCTGCTGTTGCTTGCCTTCCTCCATGAACATCCCTCTGTACTTTATCTATGCCCTCAGTGTACTCTGTGTATATTACCTTGTATCACACGTCTGTCTTAAATAAAGGATGTTGTGCATCACAGGTTGGTGCGGCCTTAGATGTCAGTCTCAGCCTATTGTTTTTAAGGCTTAGCTTTTATTCTGTAGATACTGGTGTGAAATGTTTGGGTAATGATGGTGTTTCTGAAAATGACATCTGCCACAGTGTGTTACATTTAAATTACTCCTCACTGCAACTTGGTGTACTGTGTTAGTGGATCTACCTGCATCTCCAGTACCCACACATCATAACTGAATGGGCAGCACCTGACCTGCACCTAGTCCATCCCAAACCACAAACTGAAAGCCATGGTAAGTTATTATGAGAGAGGTCTAGCTTGGAGAGCCTTGGACAGAGATGGTTCTACTCATGTTGGGGTTTTAAAGAAGATGAAGACGAGAAGAATCTATGGCTCTCAAACACTTACTGAATTTAAGAAACAAGAAACACTTAAGCATCCAGATAATTAGTTGTCAGCAGAGGTTGGATTAGTATGTGTCAATTTAAAAACTTTGCATATAAGATGAGTGGAATGCACTGTACAACACATTGTCCTTTTTGATATAGAATAGTAAAGAATGTGGAAATGTCCACTAATATTGACGAGTGACTTCATGAAAATGCATACTAATGACAATCTAGCAAGATGAGAAGCTTAGTGAAAGTGGCGAATGTGAGTTTTTGTGTACCTGCGAAGTGTGATGTTAGATCAACAGAAACATGCAGTCTAATGCAGTGCACAGACAGTCACACTTCTCAAAGTATCATGGGGAGTTTAAGACTGCTCAGCAGTGTGATGACTAAGCACTCATATAAAGGTTGTCTGTAGCTTACAATTCTTGTTGGTTTTCGTTTGAAACATGAATATGATAATTTAATGGTTATACTTTAAGCTGAATATACAGGTGGCATTTTGTGCTCATATTATTTATTGTTAGAACAATTCAAAATGGAAAGTGAAGACCACAGCTTGTGGCTTTAAATCAACACACCTTTTTGTGATCGGTTTTGGTTTGTTGTGATCTGTGTGATTCCCGGTCTCTGTGAAATCCTCTTGTCTGTTTCTGTCATAGCATCGGGTGTTTGAAACAAGCTCTCATTTCACAGTTTCACTTCAAACAAATTCTATCTCTGGAAATGTTAGTCATTTAGCAGACAAATCTATCTGAGATATACAGTATACAAGTATGTAAGTGGATAAAGGATATGTTCTAGAATGCTTTTTATTCCATTTTCATGTTTTAACTTTGTCTTGTAGGACTTGAACCAGCGCGCCCTAACCTCCTCCTTGGGTTAGTGATTTGCCAGAAGGACAAAAAGCGTGCTGGAGCCTCCTTGGAGACTGAGGAGAAGCGTTCCAAGACCCAAATCAGAGACCTAGATGACACTGGCCTTCCAAAACCGACCACCACCATCAAAGCTGAAGTCAAAGCAGAGAAAGCCTTGCGGTACACCCAGGATCTTCCCTACAGCACAACCCCCCCAGGTACACCTCCCCCTCTCAGCTCCTCAGAGACCTCCACCTCCATGGCAGCCTTATCAGTGCTGTCCTTTCTGTCCTCTGTCAAAGCCCCTGCTACAGGCAAAGAGTCACCTGCCTCAAGCTCTGCTGCCAATGCCACTCCACTTCAGACCATCCTGAAGACTTTGTTTGGGAACAAAAAGCATGACTCTGAGGCCTCCATGTCTCCCTCAGAGCATGGTGCTGTTGACGTCTCAGCCGTCCCTGCTACTCTGCTAGATCCCATTGTTCAGCAATTTGGACAGATTTCTAAGGAGACGCAGGTGGAGGAAGATGAGGATGACAGACCATACGACCCAGAGGAGGAATATGACCCAGGCATGGGCTACGGAGCACCCCAGAAGTCTGTTAAAGAACCTGAGGTCATCAAGCAGTCAGAGGCTACGGATGTGGATGATGTGGCCTATGACCCGGAGGATGACACCATCTTTGAGGAGGTCAGGACTGAGGTCCCTGGAAAAGCCAAGGCCACCGGGGGTCTGACCAAACAGCAGAAAATGGTGGAGGATCTCAACAAACAAATTGAGGAGCAGAAACGGCAGCTGGAGGAGCAGGAGGAATCCATCCGCGAAAAGAAGTCAACCACAGGCACATCAGCTGCCTCGTTCTCAGTCACAGACGGCTTGATCTCACAGCCATCCCAACTGGCTAACAGTTGTCTCCTGCAGCTGGGCAAAAAAGTTGAAGAGTTAGTCAAATCCTCTGCTGCCGCTCCTTTGATTAACCAGAGAAGGGACCCAAGGCAGAGTAGGGATCCCAGGAGGCTAACCTCAGACTCAATAGAAAAAGAGGAGACACCACCTGCCAAAGACACCACGCCACCACCACAGACTGATGTCCAAGAACCAGAAACACCACTGCCGCAAGAAGAGGTTATAACAGATTCTCTTCCCTTTCTGGAATCAGACACAACTGAGGTTTCCATTCCCCTGTTAGGTGAGCATGTAGAACCTGCTATGGAGGTAAATTACATGGAGGAACAAACTGTTGAATCTGAGGAAGTCGACCCAACCAAGAGTGACTTGGACAAATACAGTATTTGGCCAAATGCAGACAGCATTTTAAAAACAGGGGAGATCTCTAATTTTGAGCAGAACCGTCAAGAGTCTACCTCTGGCTACTTCAATATGTCCACAAACAACTCCTCCTTAGCTTCACCTACAATTCCTGTACTGTCTCAGAATGTCACCCAGGATAGCTCCACCCTGGTGGACACTCAATCCTCCCACATGTCACATATGGGAACATCAAGCTACATGGACTATGGAGCTCCTCCTGACATTCTCCCAACAACCACCTTCCCACCCCAACTTGGACCCCTACCAATGCAGGGTCCACCCCCAATGCTCGGGCCACCACCCATGTCAGTTCCCCCACCCATGCAGAGTATTCCTTCCTTGTCAGGCCCTCTACCAATGCAGAGACCACCTCCACCCATGCAGGTTCCTCCACCCATGCAAGTGGAGAGCAACCAGTCTCCGTACTCCCAGTATGGGCCGCCTCCTGCTGCTTATCCTCCATATCAGAACCAATGGGGAGGCTCTCAGCAGCAGTATGACGCATCCCCTGGTCCTCCACCCCAGACCATGATGCCTCCCAGGGGACCCCCTCCATTCCAGCCGATGGGCCCGAGAGCCCCACCTCCCCAGATGTTCAATGTCCCCATGGGCTCCATGCCTCCCCAGCACATGGGGCAGCAAGGCCCCCCTCCAGGCCAGTTCATGGAGGGCCATGGCCTTCCCCCACCTAATTTTGATGGGCAAAACGGTTTAGCTCCACCAAGGATCAGTGGACCCCCTCCTCCATTCAACTTCCCTGGACCCAGAGCCCCTCCTCCCTTCACAGGGCCTCCCCCAGGCCACTTTGACAACAGAGGACCTCCTCCATCCCACTTCCCCGGGCCCAGAGGTCCGCCTTCTCATTTTGTGGATCATGGGTCCCAAGCCCACATGATTGACCCACTAAGAGGCCCTGTAGATCAGTACAACAATGTCAGTGTTGGGTCCTACCAACAGGGCATGGACCATCACCAGGGTCAGACCCCTCCACACATGTACAAAGACAACCAGGCTCCCCCACCAGGCCCCTCTTACAGAGGACCACACAACCAGTATGATGGGCGGAGAGGCCTGCCTCCCAGTGGAGATATGGGTGGACAGCGCTTCCATCCACCTAACCAGTTTCGGGGCTCTATAGCACCCTCCCCACCACCACACAGGGGGTCATATGATGACCAGAGACCCCCTCAGGACCACCGTGGGGCCCCACCACAGCATTTCGGAGGACCTGACCAGTATCGCCTTGACAGTCCAGGGGACTTAAGACCAGTTCGCCACAGTGGGCCTCTGCTCCCGACCCCACCAGAGGGCCCCATACCTCTACCAAACCGCATGGGGGGTCACAGCCCAGAGTCCCACAGGGATGACCACTGGCGACGACACTCGCCTGATATGAGGAGAAGGAGCAGCTCCACCAGAGAGGGCTCAGAACCTTGCGGTGGAGAGCGGCCCAGTCGGTTTGAGGGGGGCCACAGAGACCGAGAGCCAATCCCTGGCTCCTCTCGGTTGTCTGAGGAGAGGCAAAGGGATCTGTCCGAGGACCGCAGGAGGGAGCGGGACAGAGATGGGCCCCATGGAGCCAGGACATGGGACAGGGGCCAGGGCAAGCGCTGGAGCCGGGAGAGAGAGTGGGACAGAGGCAGGGAGAGAGACCGCGGAGAGAGGGAACGAAGCCGTGAGAGGGAGCGCAGCAGAGGGAGGGAGGGAGAGCGACATGGGGAACCAGAGGGTGACAAACGCAGGGTGACGGAGGGAGACAGACATAGGGTTCCAGAAGGAGACAAACACAGGGTGCCGCAGGGAGACAGACATAAGGTGCCGGAGGGAGACAGACATAAGGTGCCGGAGGGAGACAGACATAAGGTGCCGGAGGGAGACAGACATAGGGTGCCGGAGGGAGACAGACATAGGGTGCCGGAGGGAGACCGACATAAGGTGCCGGAGGGAGACCGACATAAGGTGCCGGAGGGAGACCGACATAGGGTGCCGGAGGGAGACCGACATAGGGTGCCAGAGGGAGACAGGCATAGGGTTCCGGAGGGAGACAGACACAGGGTTCCAGAGGGAGACAGGAGGAGGGACAGGGAGAGAGACCGTGACCGAGAAAGGGACAGGGGCAGGGAGAAAGAGCCTGACAGGAGAGACTACGAACGAGACAGAGCCAGGATCAGAGACCGGGAGAGAGACCACGACAGAGACAGGAGAAGGGACAGGTCCAGGAGCAGAGACCGGGACCGAGGCAAGGAAAGAGAATCTGACAGGCGAGACAACGACCGAGACAGAGCACGAGATCGGGACAGGGATAGAGAGAGGGACAAAGATCGAGACCGCCGGGACAGGAGTAAGAGTAAAGAAAAGAGAGAAGACAAAAAAGAAACAAATAAATCTGATGTCCCAAAGGAGAGCGATAAACCTGCAGAGGTGGAAACTGATAAAAACACATCGTAATGTCTTACTTTTGAGGACTTTTCACTGTAGTAAATAAATCACCCTGTAACTTTTACTTTCAGCACCATAACTAAATGTAAATAGACATTATTGGGAAGGTTTTTCTACATGACAAATGATTTGATGGTACAATATTTTTGCCACTTCATATTTTATGAATGTTATCACATTTGAAACTAATATTAAGGTCATTTAAGTTCATCTGACTGTATGATACCATGTCATTTACATACATTTACCTTTCTCATGTCAAAGTACCTTTTCTAAGAATCACATGAAAGTAACTGATTAACTCCCTGACCTTTAATGTAAATATGAATGTATTTGTGTATATACTGGTATGTTTTTAATCACATTTTTCTAAGTAGAGAAATTATAAGCCATACATCTGGAATGGATAATGTGAGAATTTAGGAAACATTGATTGCTATAGTCTGAAGCCATTGGACAGTATGTGCTTGTATATTCAGAAGTTAAGAACTGAATGGATGTATCTATAGTATTGCTAATTACAGTTGACAGTAATTTTGTTTAAACTTGGCCAATTAAACCTACTTTATGGCAATCTTTGTCATTAATGGATTCTGTCTTTCCATTACATCTCAGACTAATAAAATATAATGTTCAGAGACTGTAACAAACACCACATAGACTCTGTTTATCTATTCTTTATTAAAATCACATTTTGTCATATTAATGCAAATCATTAGGCACCCCTGGTGGTACATATGGTTAGGCACTAAAGGCATTTTAACTATTTTAAGCAGTAGAAAGTATTTTGAAATACCTTTTGAGGCAAGCATAATCATTCAAAGCTGAACATTTACCCAAAAATCAAAATAACAAATTCCCAAAACCAAAAATATGCTATTACAAAATAAATCACTAATATTAAAATCATTGTGGGTTTGAAAACAGTAATTAATAGTATAACATTTGTATTGTTTTGAAAAATGTGGATAACAACCCACTGATATATTATACATGTGATTAGAAATCAGATGTAATAAATTGATTAACTTTAAAATGT
Source organism: Coregonus lavaretus (assembly GCF_964263955.1). Taxonomy (NCBI): domain Eukaryota; kingdom Metazoa; phylum Chordata; class Actinopteri; order Salmoniformes; family Salmonidae; genus Coregonus; species Coregonus lavaretus. Next base: position 18,246,047 of record NC_139995.1, on the reverse strand, counting down.
GTTCATATGAATGGAAATTATAAGAATACATGGCATACTTAAAATGTTCCTTTATTAGTGCAGGACATGGCTGAATACTCTAATCAATCTTCACTATTGCTTCAAACACTCAATGTGGTATCTTAATTTTCCTTTGCTGGGCTCGGCAGTACCTCTTCAGCCCCTCTTCAGTAGGTTTCTTATTCGATGAACTATCACTGAATGTGCTAATATTGCCCTCTGAAACTTTAGTGCATGGTTCGTTTTCTAAATGGTTACCTGCAGCTCCCTTATTCTCCCCATCACCATCATATTTGCTGTCAGTGTTTCCCTCAAACTCCACTGTCCCTCTCTGGTTGCGCATCTGTACTCTCATGACCATTGGCGTTAGTCATTCCCTCTGAAACATCATTGATTGGTTCACTCTCTGCAGCTCCATTATTTTTGCCAGCAGCAGTGTTAGTCTTTCCCACCATAGCGCCACTGCCACTCTCTGCTTTCTTATCTGTAGCTACCACACTCTTATGATCATTGGCATTAGTCTTTCCTTCCAAAACAATACTGCTTGGTTCACTCTCTGCTTTCTTATCTGTAGCTACCACACTCTTATGATCATTGGCATTAGTCTTTCCTTCCAAAACAATACTGCTTGGTTCACTCTCTGCTTTCTTATCTGTAGCTACCACACTCTTATGATCATTGGCATTAGTCTTTCCTTCCAAAACAATACTGCTTGGTTCAATCTCTGCTTTCTTATCTGTAGCTACCACGCTCTTATGATCATTGGCATTAGTCTTTCCTTCCAAAACAATACTGCTTGGTTCACTCTCTGCTTTCTTATCTGTAGCTACCACACTCTTATGATCATTGGCATTAGTCTTTCCTTCCAAAACAATACTGCTTTGTTCAATCTCTGCTTTCTTATCTGTAGCTACCACGCTCTTATGATCATTGGCATTAGTCTTTCCTTCCAAAACAATACTGCTTGGTTCACTCTCTGCTCGCTTATCCGCAGCAACCTTGTTTTTTGTTACATCATGATCAGTATTAGTCTTTCCCTCTGAAACTCTGCTACGTTTGTGAAGTTTATGCTCTGTTGGCTTATCTGCAGCTCTCTTTCTCTGATCATCAGTAATTCTCTCTGAATCTTCACTGCTAGGTCGACAATCTGATCGCTTCGGAGAATCAGTGGTGGGGTGCTGACTAGGGTAGGGCGTAGTTATAGAGCTACCACTTTCAGAAGCTCCATAACTGGATTGAGCAGTATCGTTTTGCCTCATTGGTAGATCCTCATGGGATGAATCAGCATTGGTGTTTTGATTCCTTCCACCAGTAGTCTTTGAGCCCTGACTGGTCCCTTTGTTTCTCTGAGTCAAACGTGCATCGTTTGGCAACCCCAATCGCATTAAGTCACTAACCTCTCCTGCCATTCCACTCCAATCCATTGGCTTATCCTTGTTAACGTCGTGAGAGACAGACTGATAACTGGCAGTGTTGTCATCAATGGCAACCAGTTTCAGATCAATTGGGTTTTTATCATCTGGGAATGTCTCTTCACTAAATATACTCTGGATCGTCTTGGGGCACCACACAAACTCATGTTTCGGCTCATAGTGCGCGTAGGCATACTTAACTAAATTCCTGCGCTTTTGCTTATCAATGACAGCGAATATGAAGTAGTTGAGCGCACTTTCCTTCACATTGTACAGCTTGCCTTTGACAAGAGTCTGCTCTAGGAAGAAGCGGACCAGTGGGGCCTGGTAGTGGGGGAACCCCAGAGTGCCCAGGCACTTCAGGATGCGGGTGATGCGCAGGTTGTTGTGTGTGTTTCTGCCAGGACCAAAAACACAAGGGTACTGTTAACCTCAAAAGCACTGTTATTCTCAGAAGTTTAATTTGAAAACTGAAATCTTAGCTATTATGTATTGCAATCACTATAAAATAATAACTGTTAAATGACCAAATGAAGAAATTGCTAACCTTTCCAGGTTGTCAAATCTCTCACGCCAGTTGTTTGCACGTTTCACTTCCCCTGTTATGTCATTTGACAGCTCTATGCCGTAGAAGTCCAGCATGAGCTTGTAGGACGTGACCAGCCTCTGCTTTGCTGTGCCATCTTCAAGGAAAGCCTGAGGAGGAAGCAGATTGTCATTCAGAACAATTATGAACACATATTTTCATTCATTTCCAGATACTGTATGTGGCGCAGTGGTCTAAGGCACTGCATCGCAGTGCTAACTGTGCCACTAGAGATCCTGGTTCGAATCCAGGCTCTGTCGCAGCCGGCCGCGACCGGGCGGCGCACAATTGGCCCAGGGTAGGGGAGGGAATGGCCGGCAGGGATGTAGCTCAGTTGATAGAGCATGGCGTTTGCAACGCCAGGGTTGTGGGTTCAATTCCCACGGGGGGCCAGTATAAAAAAATATGTATTCACTAACTGTAAGTCGCTCTCGATAAGAGCGTCTGCTAAATGACTAAAATGTAAATGTAAATATGCAAATGCAGTATGCAGAGAACACTTTCCTTGCTCAAAGAAACTACTAGATGTACCTTAATTTCCTTCTTGGTGAGTTCCTTGGCTTGATAATTCATTCCTGGTTCTTGAAGAGGGAACAACCTAAATAAAATGTTTGTGTATTAAACAAACATTTTAAACAATGGTATTATAACACCTAATTATAAAAAATTAAAATAAACGTATAAATGTAAAGGAAACTGACCATTGGATGTATGAGTGAACTTCTTCCAGTTTTGAATATTTCCTGTGCCATTTATTGTGAAAGTCCTCAATGAAGACACCTAATCAGAGCAAAGGTTACAGTTAAAAATGTCCAAGTCTTGTCAAATCAAAACTGCGCTGAAAAAAACAGTAAATAGATTACCATCAGGGGAGGAGGGTATGTGTCCACGGTAGAACTGTAAATTAGGCATATCATCCTGGGGGAAAGCAATGCAAATTCAGAAATGGGGATATTTGAGAGAGCTGTATCAAAACAGTACAATAATTACAGAGGAATTGGCCAGTAAAATCATCATGTTTCTCCATGTATTACATAAAGGGATGAGGACTTGCTTACTTGTTGTTGCCCGCCAAAGTACAAGTTTGATCTTTGCTCCTGTGGAAACAAGAACATAGTGCTAAAGACTATGTACAAGCTATTGACTGATTGATTGTCAGCAGCAGTAACATACTATGATTGAGGTGGATATATTTTATAGCATAAAGTGTGTAATATTGTGTGAAGAGAATAATGACTTACTGGATAATCACGCCTGTACTTTTGCATATCCCTTGCTGCACTTCTGAATCTCTTAAACTTCTTTGACTGAAAACACATTCACTCCATGAGTTCACAAAATGGCAGATACTGGAAACACCTGACCTGAACAATACTGATAGGCCCATGTCTGAGCTATGTAAAGTAAAACAAACTTGGAGGGAAACTTTTACTAGCTGAATAGGCCGGCTAATATTCATCTTGGCTACTGACGGGCCTAGCAGACTTTTTTAGTCATATCCATTTTATGTATCTGGAAGTTATTAGATAACATACACAGACATAATAAAAACATCAGTATTCTTAAACCCCTGACTAAAGCTTTGAATGGTGAGCAATAGCTTTACACTACTCATCAATATGAGACCCAATGTTGTACAACTGCAATAATGGTTAAATAAATATTTAGAAAGGTTGTCCCAAAACACTGTCTCTCAATGTATCAGTACATAAAGTATAAGAACATAGCATTTACATGTTGTGACCAACTGGTGTACCCGCTCCTGAGGAAATACAACAGTGAGCATGTGGTACAAAGGACAGTAGTAATTCATAGGTCTGAAAATTCTCTGCAGATGTGGGCATATACAGTGCCTTCAGAAAGTATTCATACCCCTTGACTAATTCCACATTCTGTTGTGTTACAGCGTGAATTCAAAATGGTTTACATTTATTTTTTTCCACCTATCTACACACAATACCCCATAATGACAAAGTAAAAACATGTTTTTACAAATGTTTGCTAATTTATTGAAAATGAAATACAGACATACAGTGGCTTGTGAAACTATTCACCCCCCTTGGCATTTTTCCTATTTTGTTGCCTTACAACCTCAAATTAAAATTGATTTTTGGGGGGTTTGTATCATTTGATTTACACAACATGCATACCACTTTGAAGATCCAAAATATTTTTTTATTGTGAAACAAGAAATAAGACATAGAGCCACAGCCAGCAATTACAGCTGCAAGTCTCTTGGGGTATGTCTCTATAAGCTTGGCACATCTAGCCACTGGGATTTAATGGTGCTCCGTGGGACGTTCAAAGTTTTGGATATTTTTTTATAACCCAACCCTGATCTGTACTTCTCCACAACTTTGTCCCTGACCTGTTGGAGAGCTCCTTGGTCTTCATGGTGCCGCTTGCTTGGTGGTGCCCCTTGCTTAGTGGTGTTGCAGACTCTGGGGCCTTTCAGAACAGGTGTATATATACACTGAGATCATGTGACAGATCATGTGACACAGATTGCACACAGGTGGACTTTATTTAACTAATTATGTGACTTCTGATTGGTTGCACCAGATCTTATTTAGGGGCTTCATAGCAAAGGGGGTGAATACATATGCACGCACCACTTTTCCGTTATTTATTTTTTTGAATTTTTTGAAACAAGTAATTTTTTGAATTTCACTTCACCAATTTGGACTATTTTGTGTATGACCATAACATGAAATCCAAATAAAAATCAATTTAAATTACAGGTTGTAATGCAACAAAATAGGAAAAACGCCAAGGGGGATTAATAATTTTGCAAGGCACTGTATCTCATTTACATAAGTATTCACACCCCTGAGTCAATACATGTTAGAATCTCCTTTGGCAGCAATTACAGCTGTGTCTTTCTGGGTAAGTCTCCAAGAGCTTTGCACACCTGGATTGATCAATATTTGGACATTGTTCTTTAAAGATTTTCAAGACGATATAAGTCAAAACTGTAACTAGGTCACTCAGGAACATTCAATGTCGTCTTGGTAAGCAACTCCAGTGTATAGTTGGCCTTGTGTTTTAGGTTATTGTCCTGCTGAAAGATTAATTTGTCTCCCAATGTCTGTTGGAAAGCAGAGTGAACCAGGTTTTCCTCTAGGATTTTGCCTGTGCTTAGCTCTATTCCGTTTCTTTTCATCCAAAATAAAAACTCCCTAGTCCTTGCCGATGACAAGCATACCCATAACATGATGCAGCCACCACCATGCTTGAAAATATGAAGAGTGGTACTCAGTGATGTGTTGGATTTGCCCCAAACATAAAGCTTTGTTTTCAAAACTTAGTTAATTTCTTTGCCACATTTTTTTTCCCAGCTTTACTTTCATGCAAACAGGATGCATATTTTGGAATATTTTTATTCTGTACAGGTTTCCTTCTTTTCACTATGTGTCATTTAGGTTAGTTTTGTGGAGTAACTGCAATGTTGATCCATCCTCAATTTTCTTCTTTCACACCCATTAAACTCTGTAACTGTTTTAAATTCACCATTGGCCTCAGTGTGAAATCCCTGAGCAGTTTCCTTCCTCTCCAGAAACTGAGTTAGGAAGGATGCCCGTATCTTTGTAGTGGCTGGGTGTATTGATACACCATCCAAAGTGTAATTAATAACTTCACCATGCTCAAAGGGATTTTCAATATCTGTTATTATTTCACTTTTTTTACCCATCTACCAATATGTGCCCCTCTTTGCAAGGCATTGGAAAACCTCCCTGGTTGTTTTGGTCCAATCTGTGTTTGAAATTCACTGCTCGACTGAGGGACTTTACAGGTAATTGTATGTGTGGGATACAGAGATGAACTAGTCATTCAAAAATCATGTTAAACACCATGCAATTTGTAACTTTTTAAGCAAATGTTTACTCCTGAATTTATTTAGGCTTGGTATAACAAAGGGATTGAATACTTAATGACAAGACATTTCAGCTTTTCATTTTTCATTAATTTGTAAAACTGTCTAAAAACATAATTCCACTTTGACATTATGTGGTATTGTGTGTAGCCCAGTGACACAAAATCTACATTTAATCTATTTTAACTTCAGGCTGTAACACAACAAAATGTGGAAAAAGACAAGGGGTGTGAATACTTTCTGAATACGCTGTATGAGCGAGCACATGTATGAGCCATTGAAGCATTTTATATAATAGATTTTTATCTGAACATTCTGAAAGATTGAGTTATCAACATTCTGTTAACATTATTTTACATTGGGGAATTTTGTTTTGAATTTAAATTAAATATGCCAGTTGTATTTTATGGTGCCGATAAGATACTTTTGATGATAGGCTACAGCAGGGTTCTTCAATTCCGGTCATGGAGGGCCGAAACACTTCTGTTTTTTATTTCTACCTGGTAGTTAATTGCACTCACCTGGTGTCCCAGGTCTGAATTAGCCCCTGATTTAGAAGGAGAGGATGAAAAACAGAGGTGTTTCGGCCCTTCAGGACCGGAATTGAAGAACCCCTGGGCTACAGTATTATGAAACTCATCTGCTGAGAGACCTCACAAAAAACATTATCAGGGCCCAAGGGCCTGCACAGTGCATACGTACATGTTGGGTCCTTCTTTCGCTTGTTTCTTCGTTTGGATGATCCTCCCATGTCGAGTCGTACATGCAGTAGTACTCATCGGTGTCTTCAACATCAAATGACCTGAGAACCGGAACCTCCACTTTAACACTTAAAATAGATTCTGGACTCTCCACTTCACCTCTGGGAAGGGAATCTGGACTAGGATCACTTGGCATGATTAATCTCCAGAGGCGTTTCAGCCAAACCCAACAATTTGGTATGAACAACTTCCAGCGTAGGCCCATGTAGGCGAGAACTGGAACCAGTAATAAAGTGCATTTGTGCCTAAAGCGTTCAATCCCTGGAAACATCCTAGACGTGTCGTCTCAATTTAGTAGACAATTTTAGTGCTGCTCGCAGCCCTGTTCCTATTATCATTAGAAGCCCACTAATTGCGGAGCGGCACACAATATAATGATGTAGGCCTATACAAAATGTTTCAAGGTAACAAAGATTCGTTTTATGATGAACTAAATGACGAGAGCCACCACTATCTTGCATTCGGATTCGAATAATATTTTCACTTTCGTTTCTTCCTTTTTCACTAGTTTCTATACCCATCGTAACACAGTTTGTAAACCCAGAGGCGCAACATCGCGAGAGTTCCGGGAACGCTTGCGAAACAGACCAAGCAGACCAGGCCGGGGTTTGAATGAGAAGTCAATGAGAATCGAAAAATGATTCCTTAGTTGTTAATTTTCTCGAAATCTAAAGGCATAACGTAGATTTGAGCTAATGGGTCCGTCTAATTTTTGTCCAATTCATATTTCCATTCAGATGACAAGATAAAAAACGAGTAGAAAAGGTCATTCCTCCTTTATTTTATTTGAATCTGAAATTAAACACATATACGGTTTTGTTTTTATTGTCTAAAGGAAATATTAAATAACGAGAAACTGAATAATTATTTGATTATTCAAATGTTGTGATTTTAATTAACGGTTCTGGTTCGACCCGTGCACTATATGTTTTGGTCAATGAATAATCATGGTATCTTGACAACACAGAAAACAATAAATGGGTCTTTCTTCATGTTTTTGACCTGCATATGTAATCGAATAAACAGATAAATGTTATTTATTAAAAAAATTAAAGTATCATTCCAATGATTTGATGATTGACAGTCCACTGTAGTGGGTCATGTGACCAGTCCTGAGTCCAAATTGGTCTAGGTCAGTGAGACAGTCACTTTTACAACCTTAACGACTAACCTGTAGCCTACATAATTGTGGATAGGCTCTATAACCCTCAAACTCAACTCTGGACCTCGAAGCCAGTTCCACTGCATTTTTTCATTGTTCCGCTGTAATGAGGGACTGATTTAGACCTGAGACACCAGGTGTGTGCAATCAATTATCAGGTAGAACAGAAAACCAGCAGGCTCCGGACCTCGTAGGTTAAGAGTTAAGTACCCCTGCTCTATAACATGCCACCGATCACGACAAGCTTCAGTGCCTATGAGAATAGACAAAATAACCACTTGGAGAGTCAGCCTTAACCACATGGGCAGTCAGTCCGGTGAAATTCCCGCATCATGACCAATGATCTATACAGTGGTCATGACCAATGGAGAACAGTTTTTAGTTTTGCCTATGTCAGGATCTGTAAGGGTTGGTGTGACCCAGGAGCGGTGTAGATAGACAGTAGGCAGAGATGGTGAAACCAGGATCTTTACTGGTGGTCCCAAAACCAGGATACAAAATAACGGACTTGTCGCGATAAAATAGAAGAGCAAATTGGTCTCCAAAAACAGGCTGACAGCAAACATACAAAATACTACTGAAAACAACAATGAAACAGGGAGAACACTTCTCAAGTACCTGAACATACGTCTCACGATCAGACACTGATTGGTACTGTTTGGCATCGAGAAACTAGCAGAGAAAAACAGAGCAAGGGAAGTGAGGGCATACAGACACAGGTGACACCAATAGGGTAATGATTCGTCCAGACTGTGAGTGAGGAGGTGCCTAAGGTTGTTGGAGGATGACACCTAGTGGGTCGCTCCGGAACTGCGACCCCCTTCTGTAACAAGGATCTGGCCGTTTGTGATGAGCCTATAAGGTACATCAATAATAAGGTATGATATTTTTTTTTTAAGAGCTCTGTCCACGGACCTATATCATATGACACGTCCTTTGAAACTCTCTGATTCGCAACCGTGGGTAAAGACCAGGGCCCGGTTTCCCAAAAACATTTTGGTTCATCATTAGAACCATAGGATCGTTATTAACGTGGCTCTTGAAACCCTTGCACATCTACGACTGATACAGACCACTCATAGAGCAGCCAAAGTGCACCATTGGGCTTATTTTCTGCCTTACCTCACAATATATAATTCTAAACCCATTTATAAGAGTTTTGTGTAAATGGGCATGATCATACAATGATACATGTTTCATTTGGGTAATGTATAGGACCAAATGTAATATTTTAAATATGTATTTGTAAAATATATATATATATATTTTGTACCGGATAAGATTCAATAAGATTCAAGCTGAATCTTATCCGGTACAAATTGGAAACACCTGGATCACCAGAAACGCCAAGCCATTGTCCGATGTCAGCAGAACAACAATAATACAGTGGGGAGAACAAGTATTTGATACACTGCCGATTTTGCAGGTTTTCCTACTTACAAAGCATGTAGAGGTCTGTCATTTTTATCATAGGTACACTTCAACTGTGAGAGACGGAATCTGAAACAAAAATCCAGAAAATCACATTGAATGATTTTTAAGTAATTAATTTGCATTTTATTGCATGACATAAGTATTTGATACATCAGAAAACCAGAACTTAATATTTGGTACAGAAACCTTTGTTTGCAATTACAGAGATCATACGTTTCCTGTAGGTCTTGACCAGGTTTGCACTCACTGCAGCAGGGATTTTGGCCCACTCCTCCATACAGACCTTCTCCACATCCTTCAGGTTTCGGGGCTGTCGCTGGGCAATACGGACTTTCAGCTCCCTCCAAAGATTTTCTATTGGGTTCAGGTCTGGAGACTGGCTAGGCCACTCCAGGACCTTGAGATGCTTCTTACGGAGCCACTCCTTAGTTGCCCTGGCTGTGTGTTTCGGGTCGTTGTCATGCTGGAAGACCCAGCCACGACCCATCTTCAATGCTCTTACTGAGGGAAGGAGGTTGTTGGCCAAGATCTCGCGATACATGGCCCCATCCATCCTCCCCTCAATACGGTGTAGTCGTCCTGTCCCCTTTGCAGAAAAGCATCCCCAAAGAATGATGTTTCCACCTCCATGCTTCACGGTTGGGATGGTGTTCTTGGGGTTGTACTCATCCTTCTTCTTCCTCCAAACACGGCGAGTGGAGTTTAGACCAAAAAGCTCTATCAGACCACATGACCTTCTCCCATTCCTCCTCTGGATCATCCAGATGGTCATTGGCAAACTTCAGACGGGCCTGGACATGTGCTGGCTTGAGCAGGGGGACCTTGCGTGCGCTGCAGGATTTTAATCCATGATGGCGTAGTGTGTTACTAATGGTTTTCTTTGAGACTGTGGTCCCAGCTCTCTTCAGGTCATTGACCAGGTCCTGCCGTGTAGTTCTGGGCTGATCCCTCACCTTCCTCATGATCATTGATGCCCCACGAGGTGAGATCTTGCATGGAGCCCCAGACCGAGGGTGATTGACCGTCATCTTGAACTTCTTCCATTTTCTAATAATTGCGCCAACAATTGTTGCCTTCTCACCAAGCTGCTTGCCTATTGTCCTGTAGCCCATCCCAGCCTTGTGCATGTCTACATTTTTATCCCTGATGTCCTTACACAGCTCTCTGGTCTTGGCCATTGTGGAGAGGTTGGAGTCTGTTTGATTGAGTGTGTGGACAGGTGTCTTTTATACAGGTAACGAGTTCAAACAGGTGCAGTTAATACAGGTAATGAGTGGAGAACAGGAGGGCTTCTTAAAGAAAAACTAACAGGTCTGTGAGAGCCGGAATTCTTACTGGTTGGTAGGTGGTCAAATACTTATGTCATGCAATAAAATGCTAATTAATTACTTTAAAATCATACAATGTGATTTTCTGGATTTTTGTTTTAGATTCCGACTCTCACAGTTGAAGTGTACCTATGATAAAAATTACAGACCTCTACATGCTTTGTAAGTAGGAAAACCTGCAAAATCGGCAGTGTATCAAATACTTGTTCTCCTCACTGTATAGCATATGGCTGCTATTCAGCAGATTGTTGCTCTGTAACATAACCGGCGGCCCCGGCCACGAGAGGAGCTACTCAGACTGCTCGACCTTGTCTCGCTCAATCAGCGGACCAACCCTCTGCAACTTTGCGCTGCGTTGCAGCTTCTAACAGCCTTGTGCTTTTATGCAGTGGGGAGTTTTCTCCAGGTCCTTGGGGATGGACACGTCCTCAGATTTGTTTTAATTTTTATGAAAAAACAAAATGTGTGCAGTGGAGGGTCAGGTAGGCTACTGTATATAGCTGTGGGCTAATATCTGAGACAGATATATATTTTATTAATTTATTTGTCAGGGACAATGCACAACAGAAACAAAGGCTACGTCTCAGAGCACTGAGAAAACATGTGTCGCAACAGATTTAGCTAATAGCTAATTTCCATCTGTAATCCCTAAAACATCTAGACATGGAAACATTATATACAAAACAGAAACACATTATACAGTAAAACAAAACAAAAAAACAGAGATCAGGACATAACACAGAAATCAAAACATTGTCGTGCAGTGTGCTAAATCACTGTGGAGGAAAGAAGACAACCGGGGTTCAAATCTTGAAATCAAATCAACATTACATGACGAAAATGGTTAGTTTGTAGATTATGGTGTTATTTATTTTCATTCATAAAAATTTGTCAGCGAAATGTATAGGCCTAGCCTACATTTCACATAAAACGTGGGCTATTAAAGGATCTGCAGTGGCAGAGCAGAGCTGTTGTGAAGGAAGTTGTCAAGGAAGTGAGTTTGTGTTTATACAGGACCTCCCGCTCCTACCTACCGTCAACAAATCATGTTAATGGGGAGCTATACTGAGTATCCACATTGTTGGAAAATTTGGGCGGCGCACGGCGATGTGGTGCAGAGCTCAATTTGGCCTCTGCATGCCTCCAGAGGCTCCGCGATTGCGTCACACCATCCATAAGGCCCATCCGACCACATATTCGGATCAAGCATAAATTGGCTTTTAATGGTGTTTGGTTATGACGCAGGCTGCATCGATTTCAGCACCAGGGAACTGGACAGCTCCCCCAACGGAATCGTGAAAAAACGAACATGGCCCAAACGACAACGCTCTTACAGGTTCACTCAACATGCTTGTTTGGGAAACACTTAAAAAGTTTAATCATAAATAACGATGCATCTGGTACGACCATAAAATGCTTAAAGCGGCAATCAGCAGTAGCAACAATAACAAAGCGGGCTCCCCACCCCATGTTCGGTAAAAAGCTGAGGGATGGGGCTGGATAAATGATATCACTCTCAAATTAATAAACAGAGCTATGGATGCCAGGACCATCCATTATATAAAACATTTGGTTTTAACCATGTTTTGAGGCTATATGTGTTTGTAAAAAAAAAATTGTTTACAAACGTTGGAGTAAAACAAGCTTATATTTTCGGTTCTGATGGGGTATGACAGTTGAACTAAGCTCATGATGCATTTATAAGTTATATTCTTCAAGAATCAATGGGTACATATCATTCATTTATAAGTCCCCAACAATTGATGTAGTAACTGCTGATTGCCCCTTGAAGTTACATCGCAAGTGGGAAACTAGGCCCTGATCTGTCGGTCTCTCTTGGACTGTCACGTTCAGTGTTCTCCACAGTCCCGGGGAAAAGTGCCTCACACTTCGAAAACCAAATTGGCAATGAAGTAGGACAGGCTATGGTTTACAATGTTTATTTGTCCAATTATGTAGGCTAGTATGCCGTGGCTCGCCATATGAGATGGATAAAAGTTGCCTATGCCTACAAGTGGATATCGATCAACTTAAAACCGACTTTACTCTGCATCTCTCTGAGCTGCTCTTTCACTGACGACCAGCAGCGGTTTTCTAGAATTCCTAGCTTCCGGGATTTCCAGCGATTTTGCTATAGTCCCGCATCTGTGACGCAGATGGGGCCAGATAGCCTATTAGGATAAATTACTTCCCAACGATTTCACAAATTATGGTATTTTTGCAGTAGCCTATTGTGAGGGAAATGTTTAATAGATTGGACAATAGCCTACGATTCGATTAAGCTACAAATTAATAGGCCTACGGTAGCCTATAGCCTATAATTGAGGACGTGGTTTATGCAGTATTCCATGGTGTCCGTCTCTATAACCTACCAGTAGTGTCGGTCAATCTGTAGACCTAGACACTGTGCATCTGTCCCGCTACATAAACTCACTCACGCCAAAGTTTGACGTAGGCCTAATTGGAACATCGTCCCTTTTAGCAGGGCTAGAGAGCGTTGTCTGCAAGGCTGTTGTCACGGATTGTAGTGGAATTCTGAGATTCGAGGTGAAGATCTGTGTCTGGGTGTTGGAGAGGCAGCCTGTTCGTAGGTCGACATCCTCGACAATAGGCTAGCAGGCAATGCGGCGGCTGGAGGGACAGCGAAAAGTCGCGTATACGAGTCAAAATGATGATGTGGTACCTAAATAATTATGGTAATTATGCTGTGAGAACAAGGAATCCGCTGACACTGTCCTCGATTATAATAGTTTATTTACATTGAAGATTTCAGCGCCAATTTACAGACTTCTGCAGACATCTGGAGAACAACCGGCCCAATCTTTTAATATGTTGTTACCACCCTCCTATGTCCCAACCATAGTATTTATAATCTGTGACATGATATGGGTGGTTTCCCCTACAGACCAATCCCAGGACGCCACATAACAGACTTCCTCTGTTTTAGGGTGCCCCTATAGAAATGCTCTCCAGATGCTTCCTCAAGCTGAGTCAACTTCCTCTAACACACCATTTGCAAACGTCAGCAAAGTCATAAATTGTCTAGATACTACAATGACATAGCCTAAATAACTCACGCTGTATTAGTAGGTAGGTTCGGAAATGACTATGTCTCAACTGCAGAGCTGGAGAGCGTTGTATCCTGTAGCCTTCCATCTCTCGTCCTGGGCTCAGAGCAGCGGTCATGTTTCTCCTCCCCAGAGTTGGGCGCCTCTGTTTCGTAAAGCCGCCTTTTAATGCTGCAGGTAACCAGCCAATGTAGAAACGCCAGGTGGAGGTCTGCTGACAATACTTCCTTGTCGAGACCTGCCGAGGGGACAAGCTCTCCAAAACAATAGCACACACAGTGGCAAGCACTGCCTATCTCAATTACTATAAAAGAGACTCTATAACCTAATAGTCTCGCCCGTTGCCTCTCATCCAGAAGTCTCAGCACCCTGCGTCTTTTATCAACGCTGTCCAGGATCCTGAACCTGACAGAATACAGGTAAAACAGCTCAGTGCCAATTAGAGGCAGTGCCTGAGATGATAAACAAATCTGTTATAAGAAACCTTAAAGCGCGCACGTTTTGTTCAGGCAACACCTCCACATATAAGTATTATAAATGTCATCATGAGCGGACATATAGGAGTTTAGTATAGGCCTAAATATATGAGCTGAGGCTGTTCCGACTTAACAAGGCATTATCGTGTATCAGTGGGGAAGCCTTGAATCCCGCGAAGATGCATCAAACCATATAGCGGCACACTGTCCTATAGTTTACCGACGGTAAATAATTGGATCTATGAATTTGTTTCAAGTATAGGCCTATAGCAATTTGCAAAAAAAATACATTGTCACAAAATAGCTTGACATTATTTAGCCCATACAAAGATGACATAGCCTATAGGCCTATGTAACCCGTCTGTGGCGGGTATAGGCCCTAAATCAAAGTAGCATTTGAGTCCAGCCTCGAGCGGGCCAGATGCTCAGTTGTCAATATGCCTATATGGACGCATTACCGCTTGAACGACATCACTGGTATAGAGATGGACACCATGGAATACTGCATAAAACCCGTCCTCAATCATACATTTTTACTATGGATAGGCTATAGGCTACTTTTGTCCTATTTGATAGGAGTCAAAGTAGCCTATATTTCTACGAAACATTTCCCTGACATTCAAGGCTGGGCTCAATAGCTTGGAAGTAATTTATCTGACACCCACTATCCGGCGAGCAGCTGTGCGCCTCTGCATTGTAACGGTATATTAGCCTGCATATTTTGATAAATAAAGATTGTAAACCATAGCATTGCCAACTTGGTTGTTGAACTGTGAGGCACTTTTCCCCGGGACTGTCACTGAAGGTGACACAGTCCAGGAGAGACCGGACGGATCTTAAACGTTCGGTTGCGCACCGGAGAATTTCAAAGGACAAGTCATATGCTCATAGGTCCGTGGACAGAGCTCAATTTTCATATCATACCTAATTATTGATGTAGTTTATAGGCTCATCAGAAATGTCCAGATCCTGAAATAGGCAAAACTAGAAACTGTTCTCCATGGGTCATGACCACTGTAGATCAATCTGAGATATGGCTTTTTCTTTGCAACTCTGCCTAGAAGGTCAGCATCCCGGAGTCGCCTCTTCACTGTTGATGTTGAGACTGATGTTTTGCGGGTACTATTTAATGAAGCTGCCAGTTGAGGACCTGTGAGGCGCCTGTTTCTCAAACTAGACACTCTAATGTATTTGTCCTCTTGCTCAGTTGTGCACCCGGGCCTCCCACTCCTCTTTCTATTCTGGTTAGAGCCAGTTTGCGCTATTCTGTGAAGGGAGTAGTACATAGCGTTGTACGAGATCTTCAGTTTCTTGGCAATTTCTCGCATGGAATAGCCTTCATTTCTCATAACAAGAATAGACTGACGAGTTTCAGAAGAAAGTTATTTGTTTCTGGCCATTTTGAGCCTGTAATCGAACCCACAATTGCTGATGCTCCAGATACTCAACTAGTCTCAAGAAGGCCAGTTTTATTGCTTCTTTAATCAGCACAACAGTTTTCAGCTGTGCTAACATAATTGCAAAAGGGTTTTCTAATGATCAATTAGCCTTTTAAAATGATAAACTTGGATTAGCAAACACAACGTGCCATTGGAACACAGGACTGATGGTTGCTGATAATGGGCCTCTCTACGCCTACAGTGGGGAAAAAAAAGTATTTAGTCAGCCACCAATTGTGCAAGTTCTCCCACTTAAAAAGATGAGGGAGGCCTGTAATTTTCATCATAGGTACACGTCAACTATGACAGACAAAATTAGAAAAAAATTCCAGAAAATCACATTGTAGGATTTTTTATGAATATATTTGCTAATTATGGTGGAAAGTAAGTATTTGGTTAATAACAAAAGTTTCTCAATACTTTGTTATATACCCTTTTGTTGGCAATGACACAGGTCAAACATTTTCTGTAAGTCTTCACAAGGTTTTCACACACTGTTGCTGGTATTTTGGCCCATTCCTCCATGCAGATCTCCTCTAGAGCAGTGATGTTTTTGGGCTGTCGCTGGGCAACCCGGACTTTCAACTCCCTCCAAAGATTTTCTATGGGGTTGAGATCTGGAGACTGGCTAGGCCACTCCAGGACCTTGAAATGCTTCTTACGAAGCCACTCCTTCGTTGCCCGGGCGGTGTGTTTGGGATCATTGTCATGCTGAAAGACCCAGCCACGTTTCCTCTTCAATGCCCTTGCTGATGGAAGGAGGTTTTCACTCAAAATCTCATGATACATGGCCCAATTCATTCTTTCCTTTACACGGATCAGTCGTCCTGGTCCCTTTGCAGAAAAACAGCCCCAAAGCATGATGTTTCCACCCCCATGCTTCACAGTAGGTATGGTGTTCTTTGGATGCAACTCAGCATTCTTTGTCCTCCAAACACGACGAGTTGAGTTTTTACCAAAAAGTTATATTTTGGTTTCATCTGACCATATGACATTCTCCCAATCCTCTTCTGGATCATCCAAATGCACTCTAGCAAACTTCAGACGGGCCTGGACATGTACTGGCTTAAGCAGGGGGACACGTCTGGCACTGCAGGATTTGAGTCCCTGGCGGCGTAGTGTGTTACTGATGGTAGGCTTTGTTAATTTGGTCCCAGCTCTCTGCAGGTCATTCACTAGGTCCCCCCGTGTGGTTCTGGGATTTTTGCTCACCGTTCTTGGGATCATTTTGACCGCACGGGGTGAGATCTTGCGTGGAGCCCCAGATCGAGGGAGATTATCAGTGGTCTTGTTTGTCTTCCATTTCCTAATAATTGCTCCCACAGTTGATTTCTTCAAACCAAGCTGCTTACCTATTGCAGATTCAGTCTTCCCAGCCTGGTGCAGGTCTACAATTTTGTTTCTGGTGTCCTTTGACAGCTCTTTGGTCTTGGCCATAGTGGAGTTTGGAGTGTGACTGTTTGAGGTTGTGGACAGGTGTCTTTTATACTGATAACAAGTTCAAACAGGTGCCATTAATACAGGTAACGAGTGGAGGACAGAGGAGCCTCTTAAAGAAGAAGTTACAGGTCTGTGAGAGCCAGAAATCTTGCTTGTTTGTAGGTGACCAAATACTTATTTTCCACCATAATTTGCAAATAAATTCATAAAAAATCCTACAATGTGATTTTCTGGATTTTCCTTTCTCATTTTGTCTGTCATAGTTGACGTGTACCTATGATGAAAATTACAGGCCTCTCTCATCTTTTTAAGTGGGAGAACTTGCACAATTGGTGGCTGACTAAATACTTTTTTCCCCCACTGTATGGTAGTGGATGCACCAAAGCCTGTAGTAAATGTTTTCTGCCAGTCAAAAGATACCCTGTGTGTTAAAAAGGTGGATTTTGTGGTGTTCATTGCCACAGTTATAATCTGTACGGCTCAAGTCTCAAAGAAGTCTAAGAAACTGGACATTATTGTGGCTGCGGCAGAAAGGTTTTTGGGACTTAAGGATTTTACATCCGAAGACTTGCAAGGGGTACTGGTGCTGGAAGACCTGCACTCCCAGGTTCCCCTTGAGCCTGTGTAGGGATCAGATCTGTTTAATGTTTTTAACAGAAAAGTTGTTTGATTTATATGATTTTATTTCTTTTTAGTAGTTTGGTAGTTTTTTGGTAGTTTGTTCCGTTTTTGGGGAATCCTATTTCCATCCAGCACAGTAGGTGGTGGGATGCACATTAAATTATGCGATCGCCAATATACCAAAGAAGAAGAAGAAGATATCATGGATGAGATCAATGGATCGCCCATCAGTATGGGTATAGATAGATAGATAGATAGATATCTACTTAGTCCGTTTGCAACAAATAATATATTATAAAAAATAAAAGCACATTTGAATGTGATGCTCACGAGTTCTGCTCACAAAACGATCAGTTAGCTAGCTAGATAGATGGGTAATGTCGCATATTTAAGGTGTTAAACAGGGTGAAGAGTATTAGAAGTGGTTTTATATTATATATACTGTACCTCCATTGTCCATACATTCACACAAACACACCAAAGGATTGGGATAACCTGGTTTGGTTATCTATTGTTCAATGTAGGTGTAGTCGCTCACCTGTCTGTCATTGTAAAGTGTGTGTGTGTGCCCTGGCTGTGTTCAGTAGAGCACAACATTGTCGAAAGTTCAGATAGAAATGAATTGTCTAGATATTATCTTATGTGTCTCTCTGCCAAGTAGGTCTAGCAATGAATCATATCATCTCTATTCATTACATTAGGCTTACTAATATCTTCAACGTGTACATTGTCATCCACCTGAACTCAACCAGGTTGATTCTGTCCTGTGTTCATTAAACAAGCAAGTTCAGATAGTATTCTACCTCCTGTTTAACTGTATTTTCTTACGTGTTGTGCCTTTTGAACATTACCCTGTCCTTTATTGACTTATTCTCTGTTCATCTCTATAGTGGCCTGTTGTTATTGTTGTATTGACGATGTTGTCTTCTGTTCTTATTTCCCCAGTGGCCTGGCTGCGTTGGGCCGGGCTGTGAGGTGGTGGTGGTGTTCTCTGGGTGATGTGTGGCTATGGGTGTTGAGGTGGTGCCCATGCCAGGCCATGCCCCGGAGCTGGAGAGGACTTAGATAGCAGCTGAACCGCTCTGCTCTGCCCTCCCCTCCCTGACAGACACTGGTAGGAGGCAGCCTCAGCAATGGCAACGGACCCAGGAACAGGTGAGGAATGGATGAGGGGAGACGACACACAGAGAGGTGCCCACACACGGACGTGGTACAGTATTTGTATTTGTATTTATTATGGATCCCCATTAGCTAATGCCAAGGCAGCAGCTACTCTTCATGGGATCCAGCAAAATTACTGCAGTTAAACAATTTTAAAAACATAACAATACATTCACAACAGATTTCACAACACATTAAGTGTGTGCCCTCAGGCCCCTACTCTACTACCACATATCTACAATACAAAATCCACGTGTACTTGTGTGTATAGAGCGTATGTTATTGTGTGTGTATGCATGTGTTTGTGCCTATGTTTGTGTTGCTTCACAGACCCGCTGTTCCATAAGATGTATTCTTATCTGTTTTCTAAATCAAATTTTACTGCTTGCATGAGTTACTTGATGTGGAATAGAGTTCCATGAGGTCATGGTTCTATGTAGTACTGTGCACCTCCCATAGTCTGTTCTGA
Source organism: Coregonus lavaretus (assembly GCF_964263955.1). Classification (NCBI taxonomy): domain Eukaryota; kingdom Metazoa; phylum Chordata; class Actinopteri; order Salmoniformes; family Salmonidae; genus Coregonus; species Coregonus lavaretus. The sequence goes on along the minus strand of NC_139995.1, from coordinate 18,226,816 downwards.
ACTTGGGGACTGTGAAGAGACCTCTGGTGGCATGTCTTGTACTGTACTACTGTACTACAACAAGCAGTCTTAACATCCCCTCCCCAAACACACATACTTTACTTATTTACACAAAGCACCATGGGAAATGAAATGTGTAGTCCTATTTGATCCGACCCCCTTTTGAGAACATTTTTGAAGTTGACTATCAGTCTGCAACTACCATAAGACGGTCATATCTTCTTCCTTCCCATCCTGACTGTGATTTACATTTGAGTCATTTAGCAGACGCTATTATCCAGAACAACTTACAGGAGCAATTAAGGTTAAGTGCCTTGCTCAAGATTTTTCACCTTGGGATTCGAACCAGAGACCTTTCGGTTACTGGCCCTACGCTCTAACTTGTGATGTAAGATACCTGCTTTTTAATATTCTCTCCCATCTTGTCTAACATAGTAGAGGTTAGGTTAGTCAGATAAATAATTGATGTGACTGAGGGGGGAGTAGAGATTATTTACCTTGTCTGAAATATTTCCCCTGAGGTGCAAGAAAGTATGGCAACAGATAGGAGGAGAGATATCATCCACTGTTCTGTTCTCTCCACAACATGCTCTTCCGCACACTCTCTCACACACACACTCACACACATTCCTCGCTGTTGCAGACCTTAGCCTGAGTCCCAGTCTGTTTGTGCCATCATGCCAATTCCCTGTCACTCATGGTGATGCCAAATGTTTGGCTTGACAATGACAGCAATGGAATTGGCAAGAGCACATATCTATGACCATACTACAGACACCTAAGCTTATTCCTGTAGCCAACTCACACTGCACCACAAACACACACACACACTAACCCCACTACCTGTATGTCCCACTCCGTCTAGGAGCAGTAACTGTGTGAGTCTCTCGGCCCTGCCCCTCTCGGCCCTCATCACGCCGGAACCTATCCATCACTCCCGGATCCCTGACCCCTGACCCTCCATTGGACAGCAGCCTGCTGTTCAAGTTCCTGCTCTTCCTCTACCTGCTGGTGGCGCTGTTCATTCAGTACATCAACATCTAAAGGACCGTGTGGTGGTACCCTTACAGTCATCCTGCCGCTTCTACGTCTCTGGTGGGTTGTAGTACACACACACACACACACGCAGTACATTAACATCTACAGGACCGTGTGGTGGGAACTCTATAGTTATCCAGCGGCCTCAACGTCTCTGTTTAGTAGTAATATAGAAACACACACGTGCACACAGTCACAAACAGACATACACAGCCACCTGCTGCCTCTACCTCTCTGGTGAGCAAACGTGCGCACACAGAGCCTTGCCCTGATTTCTCCCTCCCACCCTCAGGGTTGCTGGAGACACAGCCCTGGTTAAGAACATCCATAAGTCTGTCAGCACCCAGATCAAGAATAACTTTTCCAAGAGCAAATGCAGGGTTGGTTACTCTTACTGCACTTTTCTACTATCAACTATTACAACTTAATTTTGTGAGCTTTAAGGTGCAAGGGGTTTATAACTAGTTCAGTAATGGTTCATTAATCATTCATAAATGGATACGTCTCTGATGGGAATGTGTTTGGTCCTGCAGCAAGCGTTTAATACCATTGCGGTGGTCTGTCACATGAGGCGTCTCCAGCTAGGGACCAGTCAGGAGGCTCCCAGCCAGACCACCCTGCCCAGCCCCTGTAGAAGACACCTGTTGCTGGAAGAGGAGGAACACACAGGCCAGTGGCTCACAGCCAGACCCATTAGGATGACATGTAGTGGAACAGCAAAACAAGTGTCTCACTCACTAAAACTATGATAGTTCTCACTCACTAAAACTAGTCAAGTTTTAGTAAAGAGCCTTGATTTGCAAGATCACAGTGTGTCTAGTCCTGAACTCTCACTGTCTCTCTGTTTCAGAGTCGCCAGTTGAGGGGGGCTGTCACAGAGTTGGGACCGGCGGGGCAGAACTGTACCTACCGCTGCTATCCATCCAGCTGCATCTGATCCCCCGGCACCTGGAATGTGGCCAACCAGTCCAGAGAAACTCCCCAGTCTGGCCCGGAACACAGAGCTGTTGTTCCAGCGCCCTGCCACCAGATGGGGCAGGCATGTTAAGAACCTAGGGTGGGGAGGAGGGAAGAGGGACTCAATGATGCCATTGCCAATGGATAAGGTCACCTGACATAGAATGGAGGATGAGGAGAAGAGAGGAAAGGAGAGGGGAGCTGAATGAGCGGTGTCATACGTACCCAGTGTATTCCTGGATTATATTATTATGGGAGTGGGACAGAGCTTGGACAGCATATGTACTCATGCTTTTAAAAAATTGTTGTCTGCTTTTTTTCATTTCTGTATCTCTGTATGTTTCTTTTTTTTTTGTCGTTATCCTTCCCCCTTGACAACATATAGAGGATTGATCCCCTGATGTTACCTGCATGATCAGAGGACAGGCAGACTATATTAGATTAGACAGGTCCTCATGCATGTTGACTGACAACAGGTGTTTTTATAACATGAGGAGTCTACCGCAGAACTATGTGTATGTGGTACCACCCATTGTGGAAAAGTTTCTGTACAGCAGATATTGTAGCTAATACCTCACGAGAGATGGACTTACATGCAGAGCCGTTCCTCTAAAAATGAAGAACAGGTCTCAGTTAACCCACACTGGTCTCAGTTAACCCACACAGGTCTCAGTTAACTCACAGTTTTACTCCTTGATGTTTATACCACATTCTAACCTGAAAGGTCAATATGATCCTGTTGATAAATACTATTTTCAGGGACAGTTTCAGCCTGGCTTTGAACTGGTCAAAACTTAATCAATTTTAGTTATTAAGACCATGGAGGATGTAATGAGCTCAGCCCTCTTGCTTAAGAGCAGGGAATAGATGTGTGTGCGAATACAAAGCTAAATGTGGATATGTTTTTCACCGTGTAAATACAACCAACTAACATTCCCCTTTGGATCAGCCTTCCATGGATCTTTTCTTCGTTCATATTGGGGTTGTCTTTTCAAGCCATTGTATGTGCACAGAGAGAACTTGAATTAAATAATGTAAATAATAGTCCAATTGTCTCGTCTCACTTCATCATTACATCTGTCACTCTCACCATAAGGTCACGTTAAATTGTTTATACTTTTCATAACCTATTGCACATAGAAAAGTGGCATTTTATGTTATTCACTCGACTACTCATTTTTAAAGGTTTTTGCACCACCCTATTTTAACCATTACTCTGTTTAAATGTCCATCATTTTAATGTATGTACGAGAAATAGCTTGACCTGGCAACCTTTGGGGTCTAATGTTGAGATAAGTGGCATTGAAAAGTCTGACATGGGATATATACGTGATCTGTGTAAGAGGTGATATTTAGTGAGAAATTGTCCGCTGCCCTCTATCAAAATATTACAAGTCATATGAGCATAAAAAGGGTTAATAACAACCTTTGGGGTCAAAGATGTTGAGAAAAGCAGAAGTTCAGAGTCTGACACATCATGTCTAACCCTAACCTCTGAAAAATGCATGTACTACCACAATATCCTGCCTACCCCCAATTCTGTAGTGGTCTTCAGTGAGGTGCAGAGCTGCATGTTTTTGTCCACCAAGACTGGGAAAGGCCTAGATGATCCTACATCCATCTCATTAGATCAGAACAGTATGGATCAACAGTGATTCATATTTCTGGTTTACATCCCCAAATATATTGTGTTCATTGTTTTCACAGCCCTTTATGTAATGAGATTAAGGACAGCTGTCACATGATGGATTAAACATGTTTGGAGAATTTGACATAGTGGTTCCCAACTTTACTTCTTTGTCACATGCTATACATCATAAGACAATTGCAGTTTGAAGTAATTCACCTTTGGATAAAAGTGTCCTATGTCAGTCTATAAGGTTTTAGGGAGTCACATGATGACTGTGACCCTATGAATAAACCTGCTATTCAACATGTTTGGCTTGCAGTATTCTTGGCTTGGAGTCTTGCATCGGCAGTCTGGCTCCTGTGGTGATGGCAGTAATACTGGAGGAGGTCCTTGGTAAACCCCAGGATGTAGACCACAGGATATAGAGTTAGTATGTTGTCAGGCCTTATCTATTCAGATTCGCCAATGTCCCCCATTCTGAGAATATGGAAACACCAACAAAAGGTGAGGTTGAACCTCACAAAGCAGTCAGTCTATGAAGGAACAAGATATTTTTCTCATGCTATTTTGAATATCAGGGATTCAACAGTCTTAGTCAAGGGTTTCATAAAATTGGTTTTATTTAATAAGGTACTTTTGCATACAGTATATGAACTGTTCTCACACACACACACATATGCACACACATAATGCACACACATAATGCTCGCACACACACTTACTTGTTTATTTGTTTATGAGGTCAATCAGTTTATAACATGGTTTATGGGGACCAACCTTTCCCATGGTCCTATCAATGTAATGTCATGTTTTTTGTAGATGACACATCTGACTTCAGATTTGTTGAAAGGATCATATTGAAATAACATGCGCATAAACAAACACACACACACACACACACCAGTGGAGGCTGCTGAGGGGAGGACAGCTCATAATAATGGCTAGAACAGAGCAAATGGAATGGCATCAAACGCATGGAAACTATGTGCTAGATGTATTGGATACCATTTCACTGATTCCGCTCCAGCCATTACCACGAGCCCGTCCTCCCCAATTAAGATGCCACCAACCTCCTGTGACACACACAGACACTTTATATCATTCTCCTCACCCCTCCTCTTGAGGAGGGCTGGATGGAGGGCAACTTCAACATGAAAACAAACACATATTGTCCACATACAGTTGAAGTCGGAAGTTTACATACACTTAAGTTGGAGTCATTAAAACTCGTTTTTCAACCTCTTCACAAATTTCTTGTTAACAAACTATAGTTCTGGCAAGTCGGTTAGGACATCTACTTTGTGCATGACACAAGTGATTTTTCCAACATTTGTTTACAGACAGATTATTTCACTTATAATTCACTGTATCACAATTCCAGTGGGTCAGAAGTTTACATACACTAAGTTGACTGTGCCTTTAAACAGCTTGGAAAATTCCAGAAAATGATGTCATGGCTTTAGAAGCTTCTGATAGGCTAATTGACATAATTTGAGTCATTTGGAGGTATACCTGTGGATGTATTTTAAGGCCTACCTTCAAACTCAGTGCCTCTACTTGAAATCATGGGAAAATCAAAAGAAATCAGCTAAGACCTCAGAAGAAAAAAAATTGTAGACCTCCACAAGTTGGGTTCATCCTTGGGAGCAATTTCCAAACGCCTGAAGGTACCACGTTCATCTGTACAAACAATAGTACGCAAGTATAAACACCATGGGACCACGCAGCCATCATACCGCTCAGGAAGGAGACACGTTCTGTCTCCTAGAGATGAACGTACTTTGGTGCGAAAAGTGCAAATCAATCCCAGAACAACAGCAAAGGACCTTGTGAAGATGCTGGAGGAAACAGGTACAAAAGTATCTATATCCACAGTAAAACAAGTCCTATTTCGACATAACCTGAAAGGCCGCTCAGCAAGGAAGTAGCCACTACTCCAAAACCACCATAAAAAAGCCAGACTACGCTTTGCAACTGCACATGGGGACAAAGATCTTACTTTTTGGAGAAATGTCCTCTGGTCTGATGAAACATAAATAGAACGGTTTGGCCATAATGACCATCGTTATGTTTGGAGGAAAAAGGGGGTTGCTTGCAAGCCGAAGAACAGCATCCCAACCGTGAGGCACGGGGGTGGCAGCATCATGCTGTGGGGGTGCTTTGCTGCAGGAGGGACTGGTGCACTTCACAAAATAGATGGCATCATGAGGAAGGAAAATTATGTGGATATATTGAACCAACATCTCAAGACATCAGTCAGGAAGTTAAAGCTTGGTCGCAAATGGGTCTTCCAAATGGACAATGACCCCAAGCATACTTCCAAAGTTGTGGCAAAATGGCTTAAGGACAACAAAGTCAAGGTATTGGAGTGGCCATCACAAAGCCCTGACCTCAATCCTATAGAACATGTGTGGGCAGAACTGAAAAAGCGTGTGCGAGCAAGGAGGCCTACAAACCTGACTCCGTTACACCAGCTCTGTCAGGAGGAATGGGCCAAAATTCACCCAATTTATTGTGGGAAGCTTGTGGAAGGCTACCTGAAACGTTTGACCCATGTTAAACAACTTAAAGGCAATATTACCAAATACTAATTGAGTGTATGTAAACTTCTGACCCACTGGGAATGTGATGAAAGAAATAACAGCTGAAAGAAATACTTCGCTCTACTATTATTCTGACATTTCACATTCTTAAAATAAAGTGGTGATCCTAACTGACCTAAGACAGGAAATTTGACTAGGATGTCAGGAATTGTGAAAAACTGAGTTTAAATGTATTTGGCTAAGGTTTATATAAACTTCCAACTTCAACTGTACATGCTCAGGTTGTACAACACATTTAACACAACAGTTGTTTGGCACAAAATATTTACACAACTGTTGTGTCAAATGCTTTGTATATCAGTTGTACAACCTGAGTGTGTTAAGGGGAAAAACACACTGAGTATTCAAGAAGTAATTTCAATAAGCTTGAGATTTGTAAAGTAATGTATTGGTTGGTGGTGAGATATTTCTTATCTTTTAGCTCCTAGTGGAGCATAGGGCCTTAGCAGCATTGAGGGTTCATCCCACAGGGTCATGGAGACACGTGATGCATGCTGCCCCACCATGACAGCGGACAGTCAGGTCCAAAATGATTGGCACCCTTGATAAAGATGTGCTCAACGGCATCATGAACTTTACCCAGCACTAGGACACATTTTAGCCAAAAATCTGGTTGCCTCTGCCAGGAGGCTGAAACTTGGCCGCAAGTGGATCTTCCAGCAAGAAAATAACCCCACATCAAAATCCACAAAGAAATGGTTAATTGACTACAAAATCAACATTTTGCAATGGCCATCTCAGTCTCCGGACTTGAAACCCATTGAAAACATGTGGTATGAATCGAAGAGGGCAGTCCATAAGCGCAGATGAAGGATATCAAGGATCTGAAATGATTCTGTATGGAGGAATGGTCTAAGATCTCTCCCAATGTAGAGATTGTTGAGCTTGGATGAGGCAATCATAGCAGATAAGCACAGTCTTTTCTGGTTGCAGAACACCCTTATCAGGTCGCTCTTCCTCTTGCAAGTACTGAAAGATTGCAGGCATTCTGTACCTGGCAAGATGGTTTGGGGTAGAAAGCAAAATCATAACGTTTTGCAGAAAAGGTTGTGGAATGAGAACAGGGGTAACAAAGAGAGGTAGCTGAACTTAAGGCAAAATGTCATGCAAATGTTGTAGTATATTATTCATTATTACACCATAAAGCCCAACATTATCACCCCAACAATGATCATGCCTAAATTAGGACAATTGTAGAAATGTGTGAATTCTATTCCTTTCTACATTACCAAAAGGGGTCACATTTTGACTTCATACCTCTCCTCACAAATACACATATAAAGTCACAGATATAGACTATATTCTATTTGAACATACAAAAGTATGTGGACACCTGCTCATCAAACATCTCATACCAAAATCATGGCCATTAATATGGAGTTGGTCCAACTTTTGCTGCTATAACAGCCTCCACTCTTCTGGGAAGGCTTTCCACTAGACATTGGAACAATGCTGCAGGGGGCTTGCTTCCATTCAGCCACAAGAGCATTAGTGAGGTCTGGCATTGATGTTGGGCGATTAGGCCTGGCTTGCAGTCAGCGTTCCAATTCATCCCAAAGGCGTTCGATGGGGTTGAGGTCAGGGCTCTGTGCAGGCCAGCTAGTTCTTCCACACCGATCTCGACAAACCATTACTGTATGGACCTCGATTTGTGCACGGGGGCATTGTCATGCTGAAACAGGAAAGGGCCTTCCCCAAACTGTTGCCACAAAGTTGGAAGCACAGAATCATCTGGAATGTCATTGTATGCTGTAGCTTTAAGATTTCCCTTCACTGGAACTAAGGGGCCTAGCCCGAACCATGAAAAACAGCCCCAGACCATTATTCCTCCTCCACCAAACTTTACAGTTGGCACTATGCATTCGGGCAAGTAGTGTTCTCCTGGCATCCGCCAAACCCAGATTCGTCCGTCGGACTGCCAGATGGTGAAGCATGATTCATCACTCCAGAGAAAGCGTTTCCACTGCTCCAGAGTTTGGAACTCAGTAGTGAGTGTTGCAACTGAGGACAAATGATTTTTACGCGCTATGCAATTCAGCACTCAGCGGTCCCGTTCTGTGAGCTTGTGTGGCCTACCACTTTGCGGCTGAGCCGTTGTTGTTCCTAGACGTTTCCACTTCACAAAAACAGCACTTACAGTTGTCCGGGGTAGCTCTAGCAGGGCAGGACAGGAATTTGACAAACTGACTTGTTGGAAAGGTGGCATCCTATGATGGTGCCACATTGAAAGTCACTGAGCTCTTCAGTAAGGCCATTCTACGGTCAATGTTTGTCTATGGAGATTGCATGGCGGTGTGCTCGATTTTATACACCTGTCAGCAACGGGTGTGGCTGAAATAGCGGAATCCACATACTTTTGTATATATAGTGTATGTTCCTTTTTATTTTATTTTGATCATGCATATCAGAGTTCATATCAGAGTTCAATTGTATTCTGCCATGTGAATGAATTAAATTAATTTGAACTGAAAAATAAGGACAAAGCATTAGTCATGTCTAATAGATATGTCACTGTGTAATTTTAGCCATGAATTTGCCACGAGCCACAGCATCCCGTAAAGTTTTGTAGATTTGTAGATCAGCCCCCCTCAACTGGAGACTGAAATTGTACTTAACATACATCGTCCTCTCCACGGCCCTCCTCTCCATGCGCATCCTCTCTCCTTGGCTCCTGAACTAGAGAGATAAATATTATTAGATACATGCGTAATTGATCAGATACATCTTGCAACATATTTACAAAAGCATTTCAGGTTTTAATAGTTATTCATTCTAACACACACTGAGGAAATAGTCTTAAGTTACGATGATGTTGCAAGTGCAGATATTGCCCTCCTCTTAAAGCCAAGGCCCTGCGATAGACTAGCACCCTGTCCAGGGGGTGTACTTGTACATCAAGCTGCCTCACACTACAGGAACCGGAAATAGGCTCCTGCTCCTATGAGCCGTTCCGGCTCGCACAAGCCAAGGCTCGTGCAAGTCTACTTTACTTTTAAGGTAATTTATGACCTGCCCTGCGGGTACTAAGTGGTCATCATCCAACCCTGCCTATAATAAGTAGACCTAGTCAACTTACCATACCTGCTTTTATTCAGCTTTTATATAACTTGCCTACCTGCAACAAGACATTAGACACTATTCAACCATGTGGAGCTTTGGGGTAGTGGATTCAAGCCCAACACGTTCAAACCCTTCAGTGTATTAGTCCTCATAGTGTTAGCTGGGACAGAATCCTGCACACCCCGTGGAGTTCCAGAAACAGGGTTGGTGACCAATGCCCTACATTGTCAGGAAATCCCTACTAACCCTAGTATAGGCAGCCCTACTATACTCTTCAAAGTTTTATGGCAGACTACCCCTAGTAGTGTATTGCCGCCACCTACTGTAATGGGTTATAAATCCATTATGTCTTCACCGACCGCTGTGTCGCAAACTATGCGCAAAAAAAGTAAACAAATCCTTAAGACCAATGAAAGTAGAGCTGAAGATTTGTATAACTAACCCAAGATAGACCACAGACTGTGGTTTCCAAATTAATCATAGAGGGCAGAACAAGCAAGGAGGTGGGCAGAGACAGGCACGAGCTAGCGAGAGCCTATTTGCGCGTTCTAGCATGTATTTGCATATTTCCGTTAGGGAACGCCTACTATGTGAAGTGCGCGTGTGTACTAACTCAATTCGCCCTTGCACTCATTCTAAACAACGCAATTTTTTTGAAACTTTGGCAAAGGGTAAAGTCTACAAAAATGTGTCCACTCTGTTCGTAACATATTCTAGTTTTAGAAACAAAGCTGTATTGAGATCAAATGTTTCATCGATGAGAAGATTAGCAGAATGTCGGCCAAAATCCATCTCGCTCCATCTTCTCCCACTGCCGGACACTGGACCATATTTGGTAGTGAGTGCAAAAGCCAACCGAATACTTCACATTTATCATCCGGTAAAATATCTGTCTCATTGTTCTATCTGTGGTAGAGCAACTGAATTCGGACGTCACATACACATGTCCAAATATGGCATTGCGTTGACAGCCTGGATTTCTTATCCGGTGATGTCCCTGGAACCGGGACCGCGTTATACCTCCAGAATGACGCAGACTATTTATCAGATAGAGGAGAGCTGGGAGGTATGTGGCTATATTGCTCAGTTGTTACCACAGCGCTAACGAAGGCCAGGAGTGGAAAGGCAGATTCTGATTCCAAAACAAACCACAGGGAAGCCAGGGCATTGCCATATGCCATATGTGGGTGAATATTTTTCTAGGTACACTGGTGATACCAAATCAAAATTGCAGGTCACACAGCAACATATTTGGGGGCATAAGGACCGAAATGGTGGTATATTAGAGCCCAGTTTATCACTTGTTGAATAGCTCTCAGCCCAAGGTCTTTATTCTGATAGGATGGGGTACAATGGTATTTTATCAAGGTCAGACACAGTTTCAGAATCAACATACTTTATTTATTTACAGAATGTAAACAAACATGAAATAAACAGAGTTCCTTTAGTCTCTTCTCTATTCAGGGACAGGGATGAATGATTCCATTACAGTATGCTATAGGAGAATATTTTGTGAAAATCAAATGGGATTTCCTGCAGATGAGTGAATAAATTGTAGTAGAGTGCTCAAACCTGACACACAAAGACGTGTTCAGTTCACCGTAGCCGATAATTTTCAACCAGATACATTTATGTTTTTGTATCATCATTACATTTACGTCATTTAGCAGACGCTCTTATCCAGAGCGACTTAGTTAGTGAGTGCATACATTTTTCATACTGCCTCCCCGTCATGTGGGAGACACATTGAAAATGCAAGAGCTTTCAAAAACTAGTGGTGTATTCTGTTCCCTCTCAGGGCCTGTGTTTGCCATACATTTGGTTTATTTCTCAGTGACAACAATACAATATGAAAGAGTATGAACACAGAAATATGAATACAGGACAAATGGTGGTTGCATTATGATGAACATTAGTCCCAAGAAAAAAACATTCTGAAAAGGAAAAGCTTCATATAACTTCTCTCTGTACCATATCTTCATTCAACAGGCAGTCCATTGAACATTATCTCCTCAATAACATTACAGTATAAATAATTAATAAATTAACATACAAAATGGGGGGTGAAAATCATTTGTCATCAACAGTGATCTGAAGACATGTTCCATTCTGGTCCGTTCACATTAAGTTTGGTCATTTAGGTGATCATTGACCAAACTGTCCAATTCTCTTTCACACAGTACCACAACTTATTATGCACTCCCAATACATTTGTTATTAATATTACATATAACAATAGATACACTTTCTGTACATCTGCCTCACACACCCAACCTTCAAATTTGGCCATGAAAAGCTGCTTCTCTATGAGCTTGCAAAATGTGTGTAATGTAACGTGAGGGTGATTAAGAGAACAGGTGGCGCCCTCCAGTGGTTACTTGTCCCATAGTACTTTGGACATAAAGTACATCTGGACTTGAGATATAAAATAAAATAAAGTATTAGATACCTCCAGAGCAGCAGATGAAAATACTAATTCTAGTGAAACCTGTCCATGTACAGTAGCTAAGAAGGAGTCAGTATTTTATGTTACAGGTTCAAGTGTGATAACTCAATGTCAGGGCAGGGGCTCAGTGTTAGGACAGACTGACAGTGACATTGTCCTTGCTTTTCTCCATGTTAGAGTCTTTGTCTGTGGGGGCAGATGCTGTCGTTACTTTGGGAGAAGTTTGACCACTGTTGGACTGTCCTGAGGCTTTGATTGGGCCGTCTGCCGTGGACCCTGACTCAGGCTCCTGCTGTGAGGCTGTCGCTACAGAAGGAGAACAGAAATATGTAACTATACAATTGTAAGACAATTGATACCTGTAGTCAGATGGAATCAATGTTCTTTAACTAGTATAAATTCTGCTTTGAATATGGCTGGTGTTTGTTACCTGATTGTGTGCAGGACTTCATGTGTTCTGGCCAGTGGGCTTGCTGGCAGGGGTAGTCACAGTAGCTGGTGTTCCAGCAGCAGTAGAAGATGGCCTCCTTCCTGCAGTTGGCACACCACTGTTTCTTTTTGGTCTCATCCACTGCCTGCTGTTTCTCCACTTCCGTCTGCTTCTTCACCTCTGCCATCAGACGCTCCCTCTCCTGCTCCAGACTCTGCCTCATCTCTGCCATGGTTAACTCTGCACATGTACACACATCAGACAATAACATAACCTTTTCTATAGAATAATGTGATTCATTTTCCTTAGTCAATGACATCCATTGTTATAGACGGGTTGGCTGACAACCTCGCGAAAATGATGTGCGTGCATCTATGGAAGGCATGTGTTATGATTCTGAATGGTCAGATAGCTAGCAACAAGAAGCTGCCATGTGGGGAATCGCAGGTGGCTCGTTTCAGCTCATTGTATCTTGTTATTGATACCATGTCTTGTTTCTCAAATACATTGTTACAGTTGGCTGATTTCATGTCAACGCTAATATGGCAAAACATTTGCGAGCCAGCTAACCAACAACTGTAACGATGTATTTGAGAAACAACAAGTGCTTATTGTGCAAATGCATTTATGATTTCAATAAACATTGAAGATGAAATATAGTTTACATGTTGTCAACAATCACGTCAATGCTAATATGGCTACAATTCACTAGCTAGCTAACCAACAACTGTAACAATGTATTTAAGAGACAAGTCCTTATTGTGCAATTGTATTTATGATTTCAATAAACATTGGAGACGAATATTGTTTATATGTTGTCAACTATCTAAGCCAACCCCATCTGTTTTGCCCCATAGTTGCGCACGCGTCGGTTTTGTTGCTAAACAACCAACCCGTCTATACTGACAGACAGTCCTTTGACCCAGATTTGACTTGGTCATCTACAGTGGAAGCTTGAGTAATGCAAAGGTCCTTACCTAGATTGTGCTTCATTTCTGAAAGCTCCTGTTGATGAAGCCACTGCAGTTTTTCTATTTCAATTCTCAATCGTCTAATCTGTGTGGGAGAGACAAGGGCATACATTCAGACACCCCAGAGTCATACAGCTAGCTATTATATGCAGGGTGTTATTCGGTGCCTCTGAGAGCGACCACCAGATAGATACATACATACCTCGGCTATTGTGTTCCCTGAAGTGGTTTTGGAAAGGTCGGTGTACAGCTCAGTCATCGTCCCTTTGATTGCATCCACTATCTGAGGAAAAAGGAGACTAGTCATAACTTCATTAAATAATAAAGATGGCAAATTAAAAATATTTGATTGGTTGAGAATCTTTATCTACACATACAGTACATATACAAAAGTATGTGGACAGCCCTTCAAATTAGTGGATTCGGCTATTTCACCCACACCCGTTGCTGACAGGTGTATAAAATCGAGCACACAGCCATACAATCTCCATAGACAAACACTGGCAGTAGATTGGCCTTACTGAAGAGCTCAGTGACTTTCAACATGGCACCGTTCCAACAAGTCAGTTCGTCAAATTTTTGCCCTGCTAGAGCTGCCCCGGTCCAACTGTAAGTGCTGTTATTGTGAAGTTGAAAAGTCTAGGAGCAACATCGGCTCAGCCGCGAAGTGGTAGGCCACACAAGCTCACAGAACGGGACCGCCGAGTGCTGAAGCGTGTAGCGCATAAAAATCGTCTGTCCTCGGTTGCAACTCTCACCAAGTTCCAAACTGCCTCTAGAAGCAACGTCAGCACAAGAACTGTTCGTCGGGAGCATCATGAAATTAGTTTCCATGGCTGATTTGCTGCACACAAGCCTAATATCACCATGCGCAATGCAAAGCGTCGGCTGCAGAGGTGTTAAGCTCACCGCCATTGGACTCATTGGAGCAGTGGAAACGCGTTCTCTGGAGTGATGAATCACGCTTCACTTTCTGGCAGTCCGACGGACAAATCTGGGTTTGGCGGATGCCAGGAGAACGCTACCTGCCCCAATGCATCGTGCCAACTGTAAAGTTTGGTGGAGGAGGAATAATGGTCTGGGGCTGTTTTATATGGTTCGGGCTAGGCCCCTTAGTTCCAGTGAAGGGAAATCTTAACACTACAGCTTACAATGACATTCTAGACGATTCTGTGCTTCCAACTTTGTGGCAACAGTTTGGGGAAGGCCCTTTCCTGTTTCAGCATGACAATGCCCCCGTGCACAAAGCGAGGTCCATACAGAAATGGTTTGTTGAGATCGGTGTGGAAGAACTTGACTGGCCTGCACAGAGCCCTGACCTCAACCCCATCGAACACCTTTGGGATGAATTGGAATGCCGACTGCGAGCTAGGCCTAATCGCCCTACATCAGTGCCCAACCTCACTAATGCTCTTGTGGCTGAATGGAAGCAAGTCCCAGGAGCAATGTTTCTAACATCTAGTGGAAAACCTTCCCAGAAGAGTGGAGACTGTTATAGCAGCAAAAGGGGGACCAACTCCATATTAATGCCCGTGATTTTGGAATGAGATCTTTGACGAGCAGGTGTCCACATACTTTTGGTCATGTAGTGCATGTAAAATTGTCCCCCAAAAGAGTGTATGCTTCATTAAGCCCTGCTCCAAGCCCCAAACCATCATAATATACTGATAGTGTAGTGTACATCCTTCAGTATACAAGCCTTGTATACTCACTTTATTAGTGTACTTGGCGATGTCAGCTGCTACGTCTGCTGATGCGGTGGGGATCTGGAAGTCCCCTGCCATGGAGGTAGAGGGGCCACTGCCTACTCCGGGGGCTGCCATCATGGCCACAGAGGCTGGGGTACTGGTCACCAGGGTAAGAGCCGACGTGGACGTACTGAGTGGGGGGTCTTTCTGCTGGACAGCTAGAGTAAACAACAACAATCAAAACTAATCAGTGACATCACAGTCATGGTTTTAGGCCTACGGTTGCACTCAAATAGTTTTTTAGCTGTCTCCACTTTCTCTGTAGTGTGCTAATTTAATTATCAATTAATACTGTGGTGTACCTTTGACAGATTGCCTGGTCTGGTACCGCGTGCTTTGGGAAGGTTGCTGTGGCGATAATGATGATGAAGATGTTGCAGATGCCGGCATTTGGGGCAATGTTTGTGTCTTTGGCTGGCCAGGTGATGCTGCCTGCAGCTGAGGCGTATCTGGCTGCGGATTCTGCTGCTGCCGCTGCACCTTCTGCATGTGCCACTTCTGGGAGGACGTCTGGAACTTGTTGGTGGGGTTCCACACCACCGCCCGCTGCACCACCGGGACAGTCTCCCTGGGCAGCAGAGGGCGCTGTTTCTTCACTGCTGTGGTGGCGGAGGAGGCTGTGATGGGGGCTGTTGATGATGTGGCACTGGGCAGGGTGGTGGGGCCAATGGTGGTGGGAGCAGCAGTAGTGAAGGGCACCATATTTGGAGGGATGGCTAGTGGAGACTGTGATGAATCTTTCATACTGGGGGTTAAGGAAGGGGTTGTGTTGTTTTGAGATGGAGTAAGGGTACTTGACGGTGTGGGGGCTTTCCCTACAATGGAAAGAAACAATTAATTAGTAACAGCAACTATTCTTTTTTCAAATAGTGGTAGAGAATAGGAGGACTCTCACCCTCTGTCTTATTGGTTGGTGGATCTTTGGTGGAGTGTGCGTCTTTCCTAGTCCTCTTCCGGTCTCTGCCCCCCTGGTCCTCCCCCAGGTCAATCACCAGCTCCCTCTCAGAGTCTGAGTCGTCCACCAGAGAGGGCTGCCTGGCCTCCTGCTTCACCTGGGGCTTCTCTCTGGGGGCCGGGGACAATGGGGCTGCTTTGGCTTTCTCTGGGGGCTCTTTGTCTGAATCTACACCCTGCTTCTCTTTCGACGAGGATTCAGAGAGGGTAGATTGTACCCCTGCATCTCCCATGGTTGCCGTGGCAGTCGCTGGCCCTGGACCCTCCGTTTTGCCCTCCTTGTTTTGGCTGGGGGGCAGGGGGTCTTTGGACCCCCTCTTGGAAGGGTCCTTCTCGCCCTTGTCATTGGGCTCAGTGTGCTGGCCCACTTTAGGTTTCTGTTCCTCGTCGCTGGCGTACTCACTGTCACTCGAATCTGATTTATCAGAGTCCTCGGAGTCGCTGTGTTCCACTCCCTTATACACGTCCTCAGAGATCTCATCTATACCTGTACGCAGCAGTGGGGAAATTGGGGTAAATGTATAAGATCAAAGGTTTCAGCAGTGGTTTGCATGGTTGTTTTCATACAAATGAAAAAAAAAGTAGTCGAATGGTCCTGGTATCTTGATAAATTGTTATTTTCTAGCGGTGCGGTTAAGTCACTCACCCAGCTGGGCCTTGCAGCTCTTGATGGTTTTGTCCAGGTTGAGCTGGAAGCGGCTCCTGATCTGTCTTTTGGGCAAGGTGAGGACTGGTGGCGCCCCCTGCTGTTGCTGCTGTTGTACAGTCTCACTCAACTCCTTTAGGTCCATCTCGGCTTTGCTTCGGTCTGACAGGCCAGCACAAGAAACCACAAACAATGTTATGAGCTGGTTGAAATCTGCTACAATCACTAGACCATCAAGTAGGCCTGCTTACTTGGTTTCAAGGGTTTATGGATATTGGTTTGCTGTCATGAAGCCTTACCCAGGTCAGGTGTGCTAAATAGATGAACTTTGATGATGATTGAGGTTTGGTAACAGGTGTGTGGCAGCTCACCCAGGTTGAGATTGAGGATGCTCCCTGTGGGTGTTGCTTTCTCCTGCTTGGGAACGAGAGTCAGGGCAGGGCCCTGGGAGTGGAACGGTTTAGGGCTGTCCTTGGCACCAGAGGCAGGATCAGGTCGAGTGGAAGCAGGTGATTCTGTGGAGAGAGTTCAGATGTACAGTTTCTATCAACGTCATGCTCTTCTTTGGATCTTCATTTAAGAGGTAGGTTTTATTAAAATAACTTATGGCAATTGTGCATTGAAGAAGAAATCAACATGCCCTGTGTTTACGGTGCTTGATTTCAAACGAAAACCAGAGTCTAGGTTGCTGTTACAGTATATTCCATAGTCCCTGGACTCTCCAGACTGTCAGATAGGCAGTTTGCAGTACCTACCTGTGCAGTCCATGGACTCCTCCCCAGCACTGTAGTGGCTAGCTGGGGCTCTAGCCTGGCCCTTGTCTGGTGTGTCCTGCTCTCCATCAGAACCTGTGTGACCAGACGAGTTAGTGCTCATGGGCGAGCGGGGCATATCTGTCAGGGAGATCCTCGGGCCTGTACTCCCTCCAACCCCGCCCATGCCTCCGCCCCCTCCTGACAGCATGCTCCTGGCTAAGGGCATCTTGGGAGATGCAGTCATGTCGAAGTTGAACTTTATCTTTTCCTGCTTCTCCGGCCGGACCGAGCCGGACGAGGGGTTGGCGGGGTCCAGCAGCATCTGGTACTGGTTGTCAGGGGTATATGGCGTCCTGAAGGGGGCGTACGTGAACACTCCAAACTTCCTCCTCATGTTCTCCACGTAGACCTCCATCTCCTGCATGGCGCTGTTGAATATGCTCTTAGTCTTCTTCACAGAGAAGGGAATCTCCCTGGACATGAGGTAGCAGTTGTTTAAGGGGACCCACGCCCTGGAAGGTGAAGAAACATAATACAACTCAACAGCTGGATAGAGACAGAGGATAGAGACAGAGGATAGAGACAGAGGATAGAGACAGAGGATAGAGACAGAGGATAGAGACGGAGGATAGAGACGGAGGATAGAGACAGAGGATAGAGACAGAGGATAGAGACAGAGGATAGAGACGGAGGATAGAGACGGAGGATAGAGACGGAGGATAGAGACGGAGGATAGAGACGGAGGATAGAGACAGAGGATAGAGACAGAGGATAGAGACAGAGGATAGAGACGGAGGATAGAGACAGAGGATAGAGACAGAGGATAGAGACGGAGGATAGAGACGGAGGATAGAGACGGAGGATAGAGACGGAGGATAGAGACAGAGGATAGAGACGGAGGATAGAGACGGAGGATAGAGACGGAGGATAGAGACGGAGGATAGAGACGGAGGATAGAGACGGAGGATAGAGACAGAGGATAGAGACAGAGGATAGAGACAGAGGATAGAGACAGAGGATAGAGACAGAGGATAGAGACAGAGGATAGAGACAGAGGATAGAGAAATGCAAATGTACTGATGAGTATAAGTGACATAGCTAGATACCAAAGGGGAATTACCTGTCGTGTTGCCCGAAGAAGCGAGCATCCACCTGCCCGTCTTTGTCCCGCAATGCTTTGGCAGGCCAGAATGGAAACCCCTTCAGCTTGGCCCACACCAGAGGGTGAGGATCACTCTGAGCAAAGTAAACAGGAAGGCTAGTTATAATACTGAGACCATTATATAGACAGCATTCAATATACACAAGGCACTACAATTGAAATGTATGACTCGTTTAGCACAAGCTTTGATAAAAGTAAAGAGAGTTTAAGTAACTGAACTCACACATGGCTCACAGAACCAGTTGTCTCTCTTTTGGCAAGCTGACAGATAGCATTCCGGACAGACCTCAATCTCATTCATCTGAAAGAGGAGAATCATTGTAGGTGTAACAAGAGTTTCTTCTGAAGGCCTAAAAGAATCATTGACCGCCTTCCCATACTCACCTCATGTTCACAGATTTTCACTATGACTTTAGCTGTGGCAGTGAGCTTATGATTGCCTGGAATAAGAAGGTCACCATTATAAATAATTACAAACCAGTTATTGAAACCAGTGAAAATCCATTGCAATCTAAACACGTACACTGACCTCCATTATAAATTATGCAGTTGTGTAAAATCCATTTCACATCTGCCAAGAAAGCTTCGGTACAGCCATACATTTTCTTTTTTGTATTCTGGAAAAATCAAATAGAAAAGGTCAGTGATCAACAACTGGTGAGGTTTGGGATTGTAGTTCTAACCCCAAAGAAATAAGCACAGAACATGAACCTTCTCTAATGTACAGAGGTCCATGGCATGAAAAATATACTCTGTGTAGTCCGGATGCTGTTCAAGAGATACTGGTTTCTGGAAGGGTTCCGTCTGGAGAAGATACAAAAGAGACGTGCACAGTGAATTAACCTTCATATTCCAAATACAGGCCTCATTTAGGCCAAATCCTAACTTGAGACACATGCACAGCTACAACTTTCATGTAAATATATAAAATTGGCATCAATTCAAAATTTAGGTCAAGATTTAAATTGCTTGCCTTGCATGCATCTCAATTTAGGATTCAACTGCATGACCTCCACAACACACACACACTCTGCCACCCACATTCTACCACCCCAGGACAGACAACAGCAACTAAAAACAGACACACAAAACAAAAAGAACACTCCAAACAGGAGGGAAAAAAACTAAGGGAAAATATGATGGGGTCTTTTTTTAGTGTGTTTGATTGATTACCCAATTAAAAGCCTTTCTCTGCGTGGCGGCTGCATGGGGGGAGTGAGATGACGAGCGTGGTTGGTCCTGAAAAAGAGTAAGAGGGGCAGCTGTATCCTTACCACACCACCGCTTTACAAACTGGACCCTTGGTTCAATGGTCCCTTCCCTCTTTATGCCATTGTAGAGGAGAAGACTGGCTAAAACAGGCTTGGGGTGGTTTAGTGTTGTTAGAGAGCTTCCTTACTTATGACATAGGTAACCACTTTGTAACCAGAACACCAAAAGATACTTGAGACTCTGAGTATAGTAAATCATTTGGTAGGGTGCAGTTCACCGTGTATTAGGGCAGGGGCAATGTACATCATCACTGATGGAAAATGAAACCATGAGAAAGCATTAAGCAGTCTTAGAATCAGACCATATCAACAAGCACAAGACCATTCCATTGTGTTTGTGTGAGAGTTCTGTTCACTCACATTGGAATTACTAATACTTATATCTCTATTCTTCAACAGTTCAATAGCTACTGTCAAAACAATTAGTCAATGACAACAGTTAGAAAAGGTAGAAATAAGTATAGTGCTTCCATGACAATGTGGGGAGGGTGAAAGCAGAAGCACAAGCCATTGCAATATGCACTCTATATAGAGTTGATTTCCCCCAGACCTGACATTTGTTTATAGTGTTACTAGGACTGATCAGTCAGGTAGAGGAGGGAGGTCAGTGCACTTACACCTGGCTGTTTCATCTTCTGGAGTGCAAACTTTAGCAAGTAAGACAACTGGTCTAGCGTTAGCATCGTCATTGCTTTACTCTGAGTCTCTATGCACTCAGCAACTGTTATTTTCTGAAAGAAAAGAGGTAGAGAGCAAGATGTTAGCTTCAAAAGGTATATTGCCATCTGAAAAGGATATACCCAGTATCAAGTCTAATTTTACTACCTTGACAACATCGTATACCAACATGATCAGACTTCCATAAAACAGGGATGTCTATCATCATAGTCAGGCCTCAACCCCCAGCCTAAAACCTCCCATGCATTTAAAAGTTGTCTTCCTAGTAGACAACTGGTTTCCAGTCCCACCCACAAGCGAGTACCTCACACTCAGGGCAGAACCAGTCACCCTCGGGCTCTGCGGGCAGTTTGAGGCACTTGGCATGGTACACCCTCGGGCAGAGCTCACAGCAGAGCACCTGGCCCTCGCGGTGGCACAGCCAGCAGTAAAAGTCATTCCTGCCGTCCTGCGGTACAACATCAACAGGGTCTGTGGTGAGTGCTGGCTGCTTCACATAGTAAAAGGGACCATGTCTTAGTTCTGACTGAAATGCAGGCAAGAAAAGGAGAAAGTTGGAGGGGTTCAAAATTTAATTTAGGCGTGAGATTACATGAGCAGCAGGACATGCAAAAAATCTACAAGAAGTTACATAGTAACGGTCCAAAACACAGACTGCTTAGAACCCTGTGTTGCAACATAAGGCATAAAAAAATTGATTAATTGATCATTTCTGTTATCAAACTTGAAGAAAATCACTGTAGATTATATTACTAATCCCTTTTCAAAGGTCAAGACAGTAAAAAGGATCAGTTTGAGAAAATAGCCTTTAGAATCGCTTAATGATTGAATCTGAAAAACTGTGTTTTGGTGCACACCCATTACTGTTTTGCATTGAGACAAGCTTTGATCCATGGCTTATAAGCCCATGTTGGTATTATAATTGACCATTTATAAAGCTGATAAAAGTACTAAACATTAATAGTCTCAGTGTGAGTAAGCAATGACCTAAGCATCATCAATTACTTGATTTCAGTAGGCAAAATTAAGCATGCAAACACACATTAATGAAACAATAATCATTTAGATAACAATCGTATTACATAGTATTAGGACATATAAACGTACTGTAACACTATAAGAAAATATAAACCCTTGGTCTCACAAACATCAAATAGTCCCATGGCATACCAAAAGACTCAATTGGAACCCAAAGTTATAGTTTTTTTAGTAGGATATATTGCAGTGTAACAGAAACCCAGCAGCCTCTGAAAGCCCAACTGTGTGAGCACTGAGGAGCAGGGAGAAGAGTGGAGGGGGAGGGTGCACCTGGTCTTTACTGCTACTGACTGCTCCTGGTTTCTTCTTCTTTTTGACCGGGCTGGAGGAGGTCTCAGCAGGGGAGTGACCGTTGGATGAGTGAGGGGGGCTAGGCACTTTTCGTTTCTGGGCTGCCCTCTCCACTGACCCAGGGTCTGAAACTGCAGGGAGGGGGTCAAAGGTCAGACAAGCCAACATGACAGATGCAATATTTCCAAGAAGAAGGTGCATGTACTGGCCATAGTTCAGTAGATGTTCATTGTTTTTCATACAGTACAGCAGATAAAACCAGTTGCCATAGCAATAAGACATGACAGCGATATGAACAGAAGCGGCACATTAGCCTCCGTCTTGTACCTTGTGTCGTTCAGCTCTGTACCAGACACACACATGCATGCACACATACAGTACACTCAACATGGGAGCAATACAATAAACCCTTTCACCACCACCACATACTCCCCGCAGGCATAGGCAATCATAGGTAATAGTATAGCTCAGCTTTCAGTGTTTTTTTCTCACCTTTAGATCGTGTAGAGATCTCCATCCCCTCTACTGCATCCGACTCAGTCTTCACCTCCTCCTCAGCCACACTGATGCAGGAAAAAGAGGCACTATTAACGCCCTGTTATGACAACACCTACAGAAAAAGACTCCCAAGATAGATAATTTCATCCAATGCGTTCTACAGTTTGACTCTCACTATGTTTCCACCAGACATGGCTTCATCCACAGTATGTTCAGTATGCACTTGGTAACAATCATAAATCACACTGTATAAGAGCATCTGCTAAAGTCTTATTTGTGTGGATCTAGTATCATTTTCAAAGGAAAGACACAATCTCGTCTGGCTGTTAAGGTCTGCTTTAACACGGACTCACTTGGCAGTGAGACTCACTCTCTCAGTCTCACTACAATGGGGTTATTCTTAGAGCGAGAGTCCATTCGGCCCAGAGGCAAACTCTGTCTAAACAAATCCTGACTGGACACAGACACGCTGTTCGCTTGGGTGCCGGCTATGGCCAGTAAGAGTCCCTCTCTTATTGGAAGAAGGAACATTTTTGGTAAAGCAATTTCAAAACAGGAAATGCCACGTATACGTTTACCCATTTATTAGAAAAAGATTACAACATGTAATACGTTAGTCTTGGCATTCTTCTCCAAGTCATTAAGGTTTCGAGGCTGACGTTTGGCAACTCAAACCTTCAGCTCCCTCCACAGATTTTCTATGAGATTAAGGTCTGGAGACAGGCTAGGCCACTCCAGGACCTTAATGTGCTTCTTCTTTATCCACTCCTTTGTTGCCTTGGCCGTGTGTTTTGGGTCATTGTCATGCTGGAATACCCATCCACAATGCCCTGGCTGAGGGAAGGAGGTTCTCACCCAAGATTTGACGGTACATGGCCCCGTCCATCGTCCCTTTGATGCGGTGAAGTTGTCCTGTCCCCTTAGCAGAAAAACACCCCCAAAGCATAATGTTTCCACCTCCATGTTTGACGGTGGGGATGGTGTTCTTGGGGTCATAGGCAGCATTCCTCCTCCTGCAAACACGGCGAGTTGAGTTGATGCCAAAGAGCTCGATTTTGGTCTCATCTGACCACAACACTTTCACCCAGTTCTCCTCTGAATCATTCAGATGTTCATTGGCAAACTTTAGACGGGCCTGTATATGTGCTTTCTTGAGCAGGGGGACCTTGCGGGCGCTGCAGGATTTCAGTCCTTCACGGCATAGTGTGTTACCAATTGTTTTCTTGGTGACTATGGTCCCAGCTGCCTTGAGATCATTGACAAGATCCTCCCGCGTAGTTCTGGGCTGATTCCTCACCATTCTCATGATCATCAACTCCACGAGGTGAGATCTTGCATGGAGCCCCAGGCCGAGGGAGATTGACAGTTCTTTTGTGTTTCTTCCATTTGCGAATAATCACACCAACTGTTGTCACCTTCTCACCAAGATGCTTGGCGATGGTCTTGTAGCCCATTCCAGCCTTGTGTAGGTCTACAATCTTGTCCCTGACATCCTTGGAGAGCTCTTTGGTCTTGGCCATGGTGGAGAGTTTGGAATCTGATTGATTGATTGCTTCTGTGGACAGGTGTCTTTTATACAGGTAACAAACTGAGATTAGGAGCACTCCCTTTAAGAGTGTTCTCCTAATCTCAGCTCGTTACCTGTATAAAAGACACCTGGGAGCCAGAAATCTTTCTGATTGAGAGGGGGTCAAATACTTATTTCCCTCATTAAAATGCAAATCAATTTATAACATTTTTGACATGTGTTTTTCTGGATGTTTTTGTTGTTATTCTGTCTCTCACTGTTCAAATAAACCTACCATTAAAATTATAGACTGATCATTTTAATGGTAGGTTCATAAGGCCACCTTCTACCACTCTAAATTCCAAGCATCTGCCTCTAACCCTAGGAAGCTCTTTGCCACATTTTCCTCCCTCCTGAATCCTCCCCCCCCCCTCCCCCCCTCCTCTCTCTCTGTGGATGACTTCGTCAACCACTTTGAAAAGAAGGTTGACGACATCCGATCCTTGTTTGTTAAGCCTAATGACACTGCTGGTCCTGCTCACACTGCCCTACCCTATGCTTTGACTTCTTTCTCCCCTCTCTCTCCAGATAAGATCCTGCGACTTGTGACTGCAGGCCGCCCAACAACCTGCCCGCTTGACCCCATCCCCTCCTCCCTTCTCCAGACCATCTCCGGTGACCTTCTCCCCTACCTCACCTCGCTGATCAACTCATCCTTGACCGCTGGCCATGTCCCTTCCGTCTTCAAGAGAGCGAGAGTTACTCCCCTTCTCAAAAAACCAACACTCGACCCCACTGATGTCAACAACTACAGACCAGTATCCCTTCTTTCTTTTCTTTCCAAAACTATTGAGCGTGCCGTCTTTAGCCAACTCTCTTGCTATCTCTCTCAGAATGACCTTCTTGATCCAAACCAATCAGGTTTCAGGACTGGTCATTCAACTGAGACTGCTCTTCTCTGTGTCACAGAGACTCTCCGCACTGCTAAAGCTAACTCTCTCTCCTCTGCTCTTGTCCTTCTAGATCTGTCTGCTGCCTTTGATACTGTGAACCATCAGATCCTCCTCTCCACCCTCTCCGAAATGGGCATCTCCGGCGCGGCTCACTCCTGGATTGCGT
This sequence comes from Coregonus lavaretus, assembly GCF_964263955.1. NCBI lineage: Eukaryota > Metazoa > Chordata > Actinopteri > Salmoniformes > Salmonidae > Coregonus > Coregonus lavaretus. The sequence goes on along the minus strand of NC_139995.1, from coordinate 18,202,014 downwards.
CCTACCTGACCGGTCGCTCCTACCAAGTGGCGTGGCGGGAAGCTGTCTCCGCACCACGTGCTCTCACCACTGGTGTCCCCCAGGGATCGGTTTTGGGCCCTCTCCTTTTCTCCCTATACACCAAGTCACTTGGCTCTGTCATATCCTCACATGGCCTTTCCTATCATTGCTACGCTGACGATACACAACTAATCTTCTCCTTTCCCCCTTCTGATCACCAGGTGGCGAATCGCATCTCTGCATGTCTGGCAGACATATCAGTATGGATGACGGATCACCACCTCAAGCTGAACCCTGGCAAGACGGAGCTGCTCTTCCTCCCCGGGAAGGACTGCCCGTTCCATGATCTCGCCATCACGGTAGACAACTCCGCTGTGTCCTCCTCCCAGAGTGCGAAGAGCCTAGGCGTGACCCTGGACAACACCCTGTCGTTCTCCGCCAACATCAAGGCGGTGACCCGCTCCTGCAGGTTCATGCTCTACAACATTCGGAGAGTGCGACCCTGCCTTACACAGGAAGCGGCGCAGGTCCTGGTCCAGGCACTTGTCATCTCCCGTCTGGACTACTGCAACTCGCTGTTGGCTGGGCTCCCTGCCTGTGCCATTAAACCCCTACAACTCATCCAGAATGCCGCAGCCCGTCTGGTGTTCAACCTTCCCAAGTTCTCTCACGTCACCCCCCTCCTCCGCACACTCCACTGGCTTCCAATTGAAGCTCGCATCCGCTACAAGACCATGGTGCTTGCCTTTGGAGCAGTGAGGGGAACGGCACCCCTGTACCTTCAGGCTCTGATCAGTCCCTACACCCAAACGAGGACATTGCGTTCATCCACCTCTGGCCTGCTGGCTCCCCTTCCTCTGCGGAAGCACAGCTCCCCCTCAGCCCAGTCAAAACTGTTCGCTGCTCTGGCACCCCAATGGTGGAACAAGCTCCCTCACGACGCCAGGACAGCGGAGTCACTCACCACCTTCCGGAGACATTTGAAACCCCACCTCTTTAAGGAATACCTGGGATAGGCTAAAGTATTCCTTCTAACCCCCCCCCCCCCAAATTGTAAAGTGGTTATCCCACTGGCTATAGGGTGAACGCACCAATTTGTGAGTCGCTCTGGCTAAGAGCGTCTGCTAAATGACGTTAATGTGCCCTTGAGCAAGGCACTTAACCCTAATTGCTCCTGTAAGTCGCTCTGGTTAAGAGCGTCTGCTAAATGACTAAAATGTAAATGTAATCATTTCTTTGTCAGTGGGCAAACATACAAAATCAGCAGGGGATCAAATACTTTTTTCCCTCACTGCAAATAGACCACCATATTAAGGTAGGAAGTGTTTGTAGAATATTATTGATGCGACGTCAGTTGATGCATCAGCTAATGCATCGCAGAAGCCAATACTCGGGTTCCCTGTATGAATTAGCACTGCCCTTAATATCTAGTAAAGCAGCGTTCCAATGTTAAGAGTTCCAGTCTCAAACTGACAGAATGTGATTGGCCTAGGTCAAAGGTTTAGTTTAGTTTATTAAGATCCCCATTAGCTACTGCAAATGCAGCAGCTACTGTTCCTGGGGTCCACATAAAACCTACAAATACATGACAAAGTGAGAACAGTTATAGACAAGAACAACATAAGATATTACACTAAATAAAAAATGATATATAATGAAATATAGGAAAGACACCAAGAGACAACAACAATACTATTTACATGCATATTCATAAATACAGTACAGTTAAATGAGATTTTCTTTAGAAAGAGTAGAGGCGCTTTGATGCAATATGTTTTTTAAAGCTAAACTTACTTTTTACCTGAGTAACCTCTGGTGGCTGAGCATTTCACGATGACATGGCTCTATAGATAACTGAGTGACGCATTAAATCTGTACAATGAAGAAACCCATAGTGACGTGTCTGGTGTGGTATGTATGTCTGTTTGAAGTGTATGCAAATAGATATACAAGTGGTTAGGCAATTTCAACACACAAATGTTTTTTTAAAAGACGAAGAGAAGTAATACATTTGTCCTCAACCATGAAAGACTATCATGTACTGTATGTTGTTGATTTTAGTTCTGTGTGTACAGTTAAGGGCAAGGCGTGCTGCTTTGTTTTGAGCCAACTGCAGCTTTGCTAGGTCATTCTTTGCTGTACCTGACCATATTACCGGACAGTAATCAAGATGGGACAAGATCAAAGCCTGAACAACTAGTACAGTTGATCTGTGTGTCAAAAAACGCAGAACCTTTTTATAACAGACATACAGTGCATTCGGAAAGTATTCAGACCCCTTTACTTTTTCAACATTTTGTTACGTTACAGCCTTATTCTAAAATGGATTCAATTGTTTTTTTTCGTGATCAACCTACACACAATACCCTATAATGACAAAGCAAAAACAGGTTTTTTGAGATCTTTGCTAATTTATTGGAGAAAAAAAAAGAAACATTACATAAGTCTTCAGACCCTTTACACAGTACTTTGTTGAAGCACATTTGACAGCAATTACAGCCTTCCGTCTTCTTGGGTATGACGCTACAAGCTTGGCACACCTGTATTTGGGGAGTTTCTCCCATTCTTCTCTGCAGATCCTCTCAAGCTCTGTCAGGTTGGATGGGGAGTGTCACTGCACAGCTATTTTCAGGTCTCTCCAGAGATGTTCGAGCGGGTTGAAGTCCGGGCTCTGGCTGGGCCACTCAAGGACATTCAGACACTTGTCCAGAAGCCACTCCTGCATTGTCTTGGCTGTGTGCTTAGGGTCATTGTCGTGTCAGTCTGAGGTCCTGAGTGCTCTGGAGAAGGTTTTCGTCAAGGATCTCTCTGTACTTTGCTCTGTTCATCTTTCCCTCGATCCTGACTAGTCTCCCAGTCCCTGCCGCTGAAAAACATCCCCACAGCATGATGCTGTCACCACCATTCTTCACCGTAGGGATGGTGCCAGGTTTCCTCCAGACGTGACGCTTGGCATTCAGGCCAAAGAGTTCAATCTTGGTTTCATCAGACCAGAGAATCTTGTTTCTCATGGTCTGAGAGTCCTTTAGGTGCCTTTTGGCAAACTCAAAGCGGGCAGTCATGTGCCTTTTACTGAGGAGTGGCTTCCGTCTGGCCACTCTACCATAAAGGCCTGATTGGTGGAGTGCTGCAGAGACGGTGTCCTTCTGAAAGGTTCTCCCATCTCCACAGAGGAACTCTGGAGCTCCTTCAGAGTGACCATCAGGTTCTTGGTCACCTCCCTGACCAAGACCCTTCTCCCCTGATTGCTCAGTTTGGCCGGGCGGCCAGCTCTAGGAAGAGTCTTGGTGGTTCCAAACTTATTCCATTTAAGAATGATGGAGGCCACTGTGTTCTTGGGGACCTTCAATGCTGCAGAAATGTTTCGGTACCCTTCCCCAGATCTGTGCCTCGACACAATCCATGCCACCAGAGGTCTCTTCACAGTCCCCAAGTCCAGAACAGACTATGGGACGCGCACAGTACTACATAGAGCCATGACTACATGGAACTCTATTCCACATCAGGTAACTGATGCAAGCAGTAGAATCAGATTTAAAAAAACAGATAAAAATACACCTTATGGAACAGCGGGGATTGTGAAGCAACACAAACATAGGCACAGACACATGCATACACACACGATAACATACGCTCTATACACAAACGTACACATGGATTTTGTGTTGTAGATATGTGGTAGTGGAGTAGGGGTCTGAGGGCACACACTTAGTGTGCTGTGAAATCTGTTATGAATGTATTGTAATGTTTTTTTAAATGTATAACTGGCTTAATTTTGCTGGACCCCAGGAAGAGTAGCTGCTGCATGAGGATCCATAATAAATACAAATACAAATCCTGTCTCGGCGCTCTACCGACAATTCCTTCGACCTCATGGCTTGGTTTTTGCTCTGACATGCACTGTCAACTGTGGGACCTTATATAGACATGTGTGTGCCTTTCCAAATCATGTCCAGTCAATTGACTTTACCACAGGTGGACTCCAATCAAGTTGTAGAAACATCTCAAGGATGATCAATGGAAACAAGATGCACCTGAGCTCAATTTCGAGTCTCATAGCAAAGGGTCTGAATAGTTATGTAAATAAGGTATTTCTGTTTTTATTTTTAATACATTTGCAACAATTTCTAAAAACCTGTTTTCGCTTTGTCATTATGGGGTATTCTGTGTAGATTGTATTTTTATTTTTTATAACTCATCAATTTTAGAATAAGGCTGTAACATAACAAAATGTGGAAAATGGGAATGGGTTCTGAATACCTTCCGAATGCACTGTACCTCTCCCCATCTTCAAAACAACTTCTGGTCCAAAACAGGTACCAATCATCTGTCATTGTCTCATTAGAACAATGTCCCACGGGGGACCAGTATGACAATGTATGCACTCACTAACTGTAAGTCGCTCTGGATAAGAGCGTCTGCTAAATGACTAAAATGTAAATTAGATCTGCTTTTGTGAAGCCATGCTTTTCATAACATCGGGTTGAATCCTATTTATGCATTGATGTCCAACCTGGACTCAGGGGTAGACGTAACATAGTAAATGTAAATCCGGGACACTCCAATTAGTATGATATGGTAAGTTTCGTATGGTATGTATTCATTTATGGATGTTCATCATCCATTTCGCATGATATGTTATGAATTACAATTCATTCAACATGTTACGAATTGCAATTCGTACAATATGTTATGAATTTGCTAAACATATGATATGTTATGAATTCCAATTTGTTGTGGCTAACATTAGCTAGGTGGCTAGGGTTAGAGGTTAAGTTTAGGAGTTAAGGTTAGGGTTAACTAACATGCTAAGTAGTTGCAAAGTAGCTAAAATTATATTGTTGTCAGTGATGAGATTCGAACATGCAACCTTTGTGTCACGATCGTCGGATATAGAGGACCAAGGCGCAGCGTGGAAGGTGAACATACTTATTTATTAAATGATACACGAACAAAACAACAAATCGATACGTGACGTCCACAGGTGCAAAACACAAACCAACACGGAACAAGATCCCACAAACCCTGTGGGAAAAACCACCTGACTAAATATGGTTCCCAATCAGAGACAACCAGCAACAGCTGATACTCGTTGCCTCTGATTGAGAACCACTCTGGCCAACCTAGATATACAAACACTAGACTAGACACAACGAGCACAAAACATAAACTCTACACACCCTGGCTCAACTTAAAAGAGTCCCTAGAGCCAGGGCGTGACACTTTGGGTTGCTAGACATTCACGTTATACACCCACCCATCCACCCTGACCAACCACCCATAGTTCCTAAAAGATGCACAATGCAGAAATCGCTGCGCCATTTCCTGCTTGATACAATTCTAATAGTTCGCCTAATTTCAGTTTATGTGACAAAACAAGCAAGTATCGTATAAAGAATCGTTGTACCATCTAAACCACTGAAATATATTTTCCATAACCAAAAATATTGTTGTATCAGCTGTTTGAAGCTGGTGTACAAAAGATGCAAAAACTAAACTTAAGCACGGGAAGCATAGAAATAGCGCACATAGAACAGATCTACCACTTCTTAGATTTGCTTTCAATGAGAATGACAGATCTAAACTCAGCAAAAAAAAGAAACGTCCTCTCACTGTCAACATGTGTAAATATTTATATGAACATAACAAGATTCAACAACTGAGACATAAACTGAACAAGTTCCACAGACATGTGACGAACAGAAATTGAATAATGTGTCCCTGAACAAAGGGGGGGTCAAAATCAAAAGTAACAGTCAGTATCTGGTGTGGCCACCAGCTGCATTAAGTATGGACTGCACCAGATTTGCCAGTTCTTGCTGTGAGATGTTACCCCACTCTTCCACCAAGGCACCTGCAAGTTCCCTGACATTTCTGGGGGGAATGACCCTAGCCCCTCACCCTCCGATCCAACAGGTCCCAGACGTGCTCAATGGGATTGAGATCCGGGCTCTTCGCTGGCCATGGCAGAACATTGACATTCCTGTCTTGCAGGAAATCACGCACAGAACGAGCAGTATGGCTGGTGGCATTGTCATGCTGGAGGGTCATGTCAGGATGAGCCTGCAGGAAGGGTACCACATGAGGGAGGAGGATGTCTTCCCTGTAACGCACAGTGTTGAGATTGCCTGCAATGACAACAAGCTCAGTCCGATGATGCTGTGACACACCGCCCCAGACCATGACGGAGCCTCCACCTCCAAATCGATCCCGCTCCAGAGTACAGGCCTCGGTGTAACGCTCATTCCTTCGACGATTAACGCGAATCCGACCATCACCCCTGGTGAGACAAAACCGCGACTCGTCAGTGAAGAGCACTTTTTGCCAGTCCTGTCTGGTCCAGCGACGGTGGGTTTGTGCCCATAGGCGACGTTGTTGCCAGTGATGTCTGGTGAGGACCTGCCTTACAACAGGCCTACAAGCCCTCAGTCCAGCCTCTCAGCCTATTGCGGACAGTCTGAGCACTGATGGAGGGATTGTGCGTTCCTGGTGTAACTCGGGCAGTTGTTGTTGCCATCCTGTACCTGTCCCGCAGGTGTGATGTTCGGATGTACCGATCCTGTGCAGGTGTTGTTACACATGGTCTGCCACTGCGAGGACGATCAGCTGTCCGTCCTGTCTCCCTGTAACGCTGTCTTAGGCGTCTCACAGTACGGACATTGCAATTTATTGCCCTGGCCACATCTGCAGTCCTCATGCCTCCTTGCAGCATGCCTAAGGCACGTTCACGCAGATGAGCAGGGACCCTGGGCATCTTTCTTTTGGTGCTTTTCAGAGTCAGTAGAAAGGCCTCTTTAGTGTCCTAAGTTTTCATAACTGTGACCTTAATTGCCTACCGTCTGTAAGCTGTTAGTGTCTTAATGACCGTTCCACAGCTGTATGTTCATTAATTGTTTATGGTTCATTGAACAAGCATGGGAAACAGTGTTTAAACCCTTTACAATGAAGATCTGTGAAGTTATTTGGATTTTTACTAATTATCTGTGAAAGACAGGGTCCTGAAAAAGGGACATTTCTTTTTTTTGCTGAGTTTATAACTCACCTTTCTATGTGAATTTGGTCAGGTCTCACAAAAAGTTACATATTGCAGCTTTAAGTAACCTTCTGTCTTATGTAACCATACCAAAACGTAACATATCATACTAATTTGAGTGTCCCAGATTTATGTTTATTATGTTACGTCTAGTCTATGAGACCAGGCTGTGATGTCAAAAGGGGATTTCTCAAATTAACAAATTATACAGAGACATCTCATCTACTGTAATTGACTGGGCATGGATGGTACTGTATGTAACTAACTGTTATGTAACCAACAGCTAAATGTGTTCTAGTTTCAACAATCATGCCTTAAACTCAATACATCTTCTCCTTCCTGTCACCCATGAATCCTGAGCCCACCACCCTTGGGTCCCATGACTGAGACATCTGAGAGAGACAGGTCAAGGCTGAACTGAGGCAGGGGCAATGGAGAACCATCCACTCTACAACTGCATAGTGACTATAATGCCCTCTATAATGAAACTATCCCCAGTCCCAAAACCCCCTAAATGCAACATCACAATCATGCGCATCATATCCCTCAAGAGAGAAGCAACTCAAACATTCCTGTTTCATTGTCTTGCACAAACACAGCCCCAGCCCTATGCATATGCATCATTTAAATGCACACTTCCTTGAATGTAAACAGTACTTTTTTATGGGAAAGCCACCGTTTAACAGGTTATACTCAGTATCAGCTCAACATCAACCTCATTGTTATTCAGACACCAATGTGTCGATCCCCTTTTTTCAGCCATTTTCTTTGACGCCAAGGCACAAGCTACAGTCTCACAGCTCAGATGGGTTCCATTTCACCAGTTTTTTATTTAGCTCTTGGGGAGAGCAGCATAATTAGAATGCGAGAGTGCGGGATACAAAGATAGCAGCTCCCTTTTCCACCACCTCTCCATCCCCCCTCTCTGTCTCTGTTCTCCTCTCCCTCCATCTCGGGGAAGAAAATGACAGCCACATCTGCAGTGACAGAGCATTGGCTTTACTGGCCTCCACCTCTGACATAGCCTGTCAGCAAAGACAGAGAGTCTCCCTCAGCAACATCCCCTCCTCCCCAGGCCAGGAGAGCAGAGAGAGAACCGTGAAAACACAATTAATCAATGCCTCCCAATCTGCCAACAACACCCTTCCTGTTGTTAAAACATTGCAGAAAATACATTATTTTCATGAATATAGTGAAATAACCCCTCCCATGCCCTCTCTTGACACAAAACTCATGCTTCAATGTAGGAAATTGACAGCATACCTTTTTTTCTCTTTACGCACAGAATTCTTCAGCCTTTTTTTATTTATTAGTGAGGCCAGTGGGGGATGACACAAAACAGAATTTTCCAGAAGGGCCTTGCTCTTCCTGCTGCTCTCTCTGCGATTGTCAATCTTTAACCTCAGCTGTGGGCTTCCGATTGGTTTGAGCGCCACACGGAGGAGTTGCCTGATTGGGCGCCCGGCTCAGTGTGCCACACAGGCTATCTTCTCCCCTCAGACACAGTGCTGCAATGCAGAGAGGATTTCTCCTCACTCTCACAAAACCTCTGCAACCAAGTCCCTCACTCCCTCAAAGCCCATATAGTCCTCACTAGCTGTGTGCATTTTCATAAACATGGGGGAATGCAGTTACACAGGCAGAGAGGGAGCGTATCAGATTCCCTCCCTTTTCCTCCATGGCTCTGAGGCAGTGTGTGTGGCGTCCATTTTGAAGACATTCCCTCCCTGCCTGCTGAGCACACTGCACACACCAGGCTCCGGCGAGCTGCTGTAGAGAGCGCACACAGCTTACCAGTAGACCAGCTCACAGGAATGCAGCAAGGGCCTTACAAAGACAGGGCTGAAAATGTCACAGGCCTCAGAATCAAAATGGACGGCTGTGGTTTAGACTGGAGACCATGCTGCCAGTGCCAACACCCTTTTCCCTGTCCAATACTTTCCTACTGGCATTACTTCTGGTCAAATAAATCCTTAAGGGCTTGGACCTTAACAATGTGTCTATACTTTTAACCAACAATGGTATTGCTATTACTTATTTTATTCTGCCAGTACCACTTTAAACCAGATCTCTATTTGTAGTTAAATAAATACTAATGCTGCCATTAAGATCATAATGGACAAAAACAATGATGGTTTAACATGGAGAACAAACCTGAATGACGAAGGTCGTTAGGAAAGGTCAGACTACTCAGGTGTGGTGAACAATTCAAAATGAGTGCCAGCATGACATGGTTTTCTTGTTTCGTGTGAAACTGAAAGTGTCCAGTGGTTTAATGTCTCTATAACATGGGACAGCAGCATTGGCTGTGTGTGTGAGTAGGCTTATTTGCATGTGTTTGTGAGTATGAGGTGTGTGTGTTTTGTGTGAGCGAGTGAGTTTGTATCACCTGGTAGATAGCTAGTGATGGCAGTTCAACAGTCTGATGGCTTGGTAATAGAAGCAGTTTTTCAGGCAATTCAATTTGAGGCAGTTGACATTACATGCCAGACATTAAGGCATTTTGCATGGTTGTTGACAAAACATCAGTCGACATACAGCATTCATCTATGTGTGCGAATTCTAGGAGTTCCACTAGAGACGTAGAGATTCTCATATCCTTTTTGGGATAATTATATACTTTTGTCCAAGGCTCTGTCTGAAACAGCCTTGGTTCCCTTCATCAGGCTTCACATACAAACACCCAGAGTGCCTAGACCCGAGGCACAGAAAGGGGAAGCTCTCTGAAATGGATGCCACTCCACAGCAAAGAGAAAGCTGTGAACTGAAAAATAACATTAGGCAGATTCTCACCAGATACTAAACTGTTGAGGCATATAATCTAACATTCAGAGACATTTTATTTCAGCTAGTTGTTAAAAACAATCCTGTATGTTGGTTTAAACCCAGACGAAACCTGTTCAATAATTCAACATGCTAAAACAAGAAGGTGAAAACTACCCTTAGGTATAAACAGTAGTCTGGAAAAACACCCTGACTGTTACAGCCATCAGGATATGCCTTTTTAATAGTTAATCTTGATTGACTATTTCCTGCTTAGATTAAAAGCAGTGCCATGCTCTAATACCACTCTGAGGCCTAAATAATTCTTGCTGTGCTGTCATTGCTGAGCTCTCGCTTTACCATCTGTTAAATCCACTGGGATCCCCTATTGAATGTTCTCTCTCCCTGCTACAGCCCTTTCCCCTCCCCACACCTTCCATTTTGATTGTACAGGCCTGTGACACAGTCATAAACCCTTACAACCCAACAACAGCCTAGCCAAACTGATCAATCCTGTGCCTTATTCCAAAAGGGATATATTCCTCTTGCCATGGTATATTCTGTACAAAGGTATGAAGACAGGCTGATCCCATATGTGACGAGAGAGACATACAGTCAGCAGAGGAGAGGCAGCCTGCTGTGCTCTGCTCTCCTGCCAGGCTCCACTCCTGTGTTGTAGGGACTAGCAGGCTCTCTCCCCCCTTCTCTCTCCATGAGACAAACCTGTATTCCTGAGGCACATAACATACACAGTAGCTGGTAGTAGCTTATTAAAGAGGAAGTGAAATAATAAAAATCAAGCTTACCTCTGTGGATGCATGGCTAACAAACTCAGTGTGTTATATGTCAATGCTTGTTAAAACATGGAGGACAAACAGCCCTCTAAGTCCTCACCCTGCTCAGAGCACAGCCACGGCTCTCCAGGCTGGCCGATCGGCTGCTAGGATAGAAGCCAGGCTGTGAGTGGCCTGCTCTCACTGGCAGGATGTAAGGCTGCAGCTGATTGGCTGGGGCATTTCCTGGCTGCTAATCTTTTGTTCCACACAGGCAGGCAGGAGAAGCACTGTGGACAGAGAAAGAAACAAGGCCCAAATCACAAGATAAACCATTTCACAGCACAAACCAGCCAAGAAAACCACATGGAGCTGTAATCTATGCCTGACCAGTCTATATTACATGGACATTTGGTTGTATTTCACAAAGTACAGCAACAGCAGCATGAATACAGGACAGGCCCAAGGCCCTCATGTTTCAGAAAAAACCTTTGTCTCAGAGATTCCACCGCAGTGAAAAACCATCCGCTGTGAAAAAAAAGTGTTGCACAAATACAAGAGCGCAAACAGCGAGAGACCGTCAGAGGGGTCGATCTGCAAGGTTTCCTCCTCTTGTAAATGAGATGAACTCGTGCAAAAGCCTACTGAACATCAACACATTACATAACAGTGCAAACATAGTTTAACAAAACATAGATGAGTTACTATGTTACCCTTTTTGAAGACAGAAGTTGACACCAAGTTCTCATGCAGCCTCAAATTCTAATGTGGTCACATACAAATGTACTTTTTATGAACAGATAAGTGATGGGTTTTATCTCATCAAATAAAGACAATTGCAGGAATCTTTTTTTATGTGATGCTATGGGTATATAACAAATTATGTTTCCTTGGCAAGTCAGACTAAACAGGGTTTCAAAACTGTAGACTACTTAAGCCAATTCTCCAATGTTATTATTACCCCACTAACACAATGCTAGAATTGGGATTTGTCTGCCTTCCTAAGGGACCTTTTCTTAAGAGAATCTGACTAACCTGTGGCCTATAGCAGAATGGAGAGATGATATATGTGGCTAATATTGACAATTTACAGTAGTCCCTGCAGAGCCGTGAGAGTTGGGCCAATGCGGTTTCTGCATTATGATGTATATACATGACACTTCAACGTTCTATGGCAGCCATGTTAGCTCCCCATTAACATTACAGGGGGAATATAAAATAAATACTTTAAAACTGAATGTCTAGAATGAGCATTATGATGCATTTACATGACACTACAACATTATATGGCAGCCATGTTAGCTCCACATTAATATTACATGGAGAATACAATGCTATGTAACTGAATGTCTAGAATTAGAAAAATATAAAAAAATCAAAAAGTTGGCCTAACAAAATCAAAAAGTTGGCCTAACTCTCAAAATATATGGCTCTGAGCCCCTGATTACTTTATTTTGTACAACACCCCTCATTTTGACATCACCACAAATTGACTTCAACGATGGCAGTCTCAGACTGAAGTATGTAGCAAACATAGAGCAGCGGAAGAATTCTGTTTGAGTCGTCAGGCAATCTTATCTGTGAACTGAATGACACATTGCCTTTTCTACATAACTACACAGGGCATTACATTTTACATTTACATTTTAGTCATTTAGCAGACGCTCTTAACCAGAGCGACTTACAGGAGCAATTAGGGTTAAGTGCCTTGCTCAAGGGCACATTAACGTCATTTAGCAGACGCTCTTAGCCAGAGCGACTCACAAATTGGTGCGTTCACCCTATAGCCAGTGGGATAACCACTTTACAATTTGGGGGGGGGGGGGGGGGGGGGGGGGGGGGGGGTTAGAAGGAATACTTTAGCCTATCCCAGGTATTCCTTAAAGAGGTGGGGTTTCAAATGTCTCCGGAAGGTGGTGAGTGACTCCGCTGTCCTGGCGTCGTGAGGGAGCTTGTTCCACCATTGGGGTGCCAGAGCAGCGAACAGTTTTGACTGGGCTGAGGGGGAGCTGTGCTTCCGCAGAGGAAGGGGAGCCAGCAGGCCAGAGGTGGATGAACGCAATGTCCTCGTTTGGGTGTAGGGACTGATCAGAGCCTGAAGGTACAGGGGTGCCGTTCCCCTCACTGCTCCAAAGGCAAGCACCATGGTCTTGTAGCGGATGCGAGCTTCAATTGGAAGCCAGTGGAGTGTGCGGAGGAGGGGGGTGACGTGAGAGAACTTGGGAAGGTTGAACACCAGACGGGCTGCGGCATTCTGGATGAGTTGTAGGGGTTTAATGGCACAGGCAGGGAGCCCAGCCAACAGCGAGTTGCAGTAGTCCAGACGGGAGATGACAAGTGCCTGGACCAGGACCTGCGCCGCTTCCTGTGTAAGGCAGGGTCGCACTCTCCGAATGTTGTAGAGCATGAACCTGCAGGAGCGGGTCACCGCCTTGATGTTGGCGGAGAACGACAGGGTGTTGTCCAGGGTCACGCCTAGGCTCTTCGCACTCTGGGAGGAGGACACAGCGGAGTTGTCTACCGTGATGGCGAGATCATGGAACGGGCAGTCCTTCCCGGGGAGGAAGAGCAGCTCCGTCTTGCCAGGGTTCAGCTTGAGGTGGTGATCCGTCATCCATACTGATATGTCTGCCAGACATGCAGAGATGCGATTCGCCACCTGGTGATCAGAAGGGGGAAAGGAGAAGATTAGTTGTGTATCGTCAGCGTAGCAATGATAGGAAAGGCCATGTGAGGATATGACAGAGCCAAGTGACTTGGTGTATAGGGAGAAAAGGAGAGGGCCCAAAACCGATCCCTGGGGGACACCAGTGGTGAGAGCACGTGGTGCGGAGACAGCTTCCCGCCACGCCACTTGGTAGGAGCGACCGGTCAGGTAGGACGCAATCCAGGAGTGAGCCGCGCCGGAGATGCCCATTTCGGAGAGGGTGGAGAGGAGGATCTGATGGTTCACAGTATCAAAGGCAGCAGACAGATCTAGAAGGACAAGAGCAGAGGAGAGAGAGTTAGCTTTAGCAGTGCGGAGAGTCTCTGTGACACAGAGAAGAGCAGTCTCAGTTGAATGACCAGTCCTGAAACCTGATTGGTTTGGATCAAGAAGGTCATTCTGAGAGAGATAGCAAGAGAGTTGGCTAAAGACGGCACGCTCAATAGTTTTGGAAAGAAAAGAAAGAAGGGATACTGGTCTGTAGTTGTTGACATCAGTGGGGTCGAGTGTTGGTTTTTTGAGAAGGGGAGTAACTCTCGCTCTCTTGAAGACGGAAGGGACATGGCCAGCGGTCAAGGATGAGTTGATCAGCGAGGTGAGGTAGGGGAGAAGGTCACCGGAGATGGTCTGGAGAAGGGAGGAGGGGATGGGGTCAAGCGGGCAGGTTGTTGGGCGGCCTGCAGTCACAAGTCGCATTACTCAGACACCAGTTTATCAACCCTGAGACATCTTACTGTCCCTGTGTGCTCTTGAATAAGTTTGCTGTCATTAGTCACACCTTCTCTGCAATATTATCCAATTATAGTATCCAATATTATAGGTAGTGTTGTCAATGTGAGCAAAAATATGTCATCATCCTTTTGTCCTGAAGTTGAGTTGAATTGAGATCCTTTGAGGACATAACCCATCTATTGCACAGCCTGAATAGACTGTGCCATAGATGGGTTAGCTGACAACGTCAAGAAAACGATGAGCACACTTCAATGGGGCAGAAGTCTGTGAGTTGTTGTGATTCTGGATGGCCAGATAGCTACCAACAATGACAAGACACTGCCTTGTGTGGAATCGTAAGTGCCTCGTTTCAACTAGTTTCATCTTGTTCTTGATACCATGTCTTGTTGTGAGGTGTTTTTACTGATTTCATATCATTGCTAAAATTCATTAGCTAGCTAACCAACAACTGTAACGATGTACAGTTGATGTCGGAAGTTTACATACGCGTCTGCTAAATGACTAAAATGTAATTAAAACTCGTTTTTCAACCTCTCCACAAATTTCTTGTTAACAAACTATAGTTTTGGCAAGTCGGTTAGGACATCTACTTTGTGCATGACACAAGTAATTTTTCCAACAATTGTTTACAGACAGAATATTTAACTTTTAATTCACTGTATCACAATTTCAGTGGGTCAGAAGTTTACATACACTAAGTTGACTGTGCCTTTAAACAGGTTGGAAAATTCCGGAAAATTATGTCATGGCTTTAGAAGCTTCTGATAGGCTAATTGACATAATTTGAGTCATTTGGAGGTGTACCTGTGGATGTATTTTAAGACCTACCTTCAAACTCAGTGCCTCTTTACTTGACATCATGGGAAAATCAAAAGAAATCAGACAAGACCTCAGAAAAAAAATTGAGTGTATGGTAAACTTTTTAACCACTGGGAATGTGATGAAAGAAATAAAAGCTGAATTAAATAATTATCTTTTGTATTATTCTGACATTTCACATTCTTAAAATAAAGTGGTGATCCTAACTGACCTAAGACAGGGAACTTTTACTAGGATTTAATATCAGGAATTGTGAATTTGTATTTGGCTAAGTTGTATATAAACTTCCGACTTCAACTGTATTTGAGAGACAACAAGTGCTCATTGTGCAAATGTATGTTTTCAATAAACATAGAAGAGAAATATAGTTTACATGTTGTCAACAATCTAAGCCAACCCCATCTGTTTTGCCCCATAGTTGCACACGTGTCGGTTTTGTTGCTAAACAACCAACCATTCTATATAGAGCTCGCCAGCTTGTAGTCCTAAAACCGGGAAATGTGTTACCTCTGACTCGTTCAGCCATCCCAACAGGGAAAATGAATGGGGAAAGAATAGGGTTTTGGGATAAACGCAGAAAATAAGATCTGAGGTTAACACAGGTTTAGGATATCTTAAGTTTTGTTCTATGAGATTATATTTTTACATTTTAGTCATTTAGCAGACGCTCTTATCCAGAGCGACTTACAGTTAGTGAGTGCATACATTATTTTTTATTTTTTATTTTTTTTTATCAGTCAGTTAACATGACCTTTAGAAATTATGAAGCCTTTGGTGCTTTGTGTTTTTTGTTTATTACATAAATGCTTCAAAATTCACAAAAAGTGACATTAGCTGATGAAGATTCTCATAAAACAAAACATATAAGATCTATGCCTGTGTTTACCACATACCTTATTTTCGGCGTTTA
Organism: Coregonus lavaretus; assembly: GCF_964263955.1. Classification (NCBI taxonomy): domain Eukaryota; kingdom Metazoa; phylum Chordata; class Actinopteri; order Salmoniformes; family Salmonidae; genus Coregonus; species Coregonus lavaretus. Next base: position 18,186,277 of record NC_139995.1, on the reverse strand, counting down.
TCCAAAAAACCTACAAAAACGCCATTCATTTCCCCATAGGCTTTGTCCAACGAACCATGGCGGAGTTAGTACCTACAGAAATACACCATTACTAATTGTCTCTATTGTTGTTGCCACTTTGTGTGTAGCGTTAGTACAGCTTTGCCTAACCTGAAGGAGAATAGCGACCTCTTGTGGAGCCGTATGCTAAAGCACTGCACGTCACCCCTCCCTTGACCTCTGCAAGTTGGGTAAATCTTTTTTCTTCGATGTTTTCATTTAGTTTTATATTTCTTTAAAAAGACAATGGCTATGCACAATTTCGTCAGCTATGTAGATAACTATCTAGCCACATAAGCCAGGCAAATTATATCACCTGGTAACAGTAGGCTAACTGCCAGGTGCGAAATAATTTGCTGAAACCTTACTAGGCGATGAGAATTCTTTAATTTGCTGAATAGCTAGCTATTAATAAGTATCACTGGCTATATTTACATTTACATTTACATAATTTAGCAGACGCTCTTATCCAGAGCGACTTGCTATATGAGAACAATACTCACCAAACGTCTGGCTACTCAGTTGTGTAGTTAAACTATTAGTCTACCAACCACAACATTTGAATTGGATTTGAACAGTCTTGTTAGATCTTTCAACTCAGGCAGCTAACTAGAATTATAACGTGTAGAGAGGATTCCACAGAGCCACATAAACATTGCCATGATAAATCTGAATTCTACATGTTACAGTTCTATAGAAGAAATCCAATCCACGACCTATATTTAAAAAAGCCTGGTCGTAAGAAACATCACTATGGAAGGCCATTCCTGCCACCAATCTTTTTTTTATGTCGATATCTAAAAACATTCGAGATACATAAGTAAACATGTCAAGATACTACCTCAGTCAGATGGTGTGGGCATGCAGAAACGAAGTCGGCAGTCGAAAGTTCAGAGGACATGGACAGTACACTAACCCATAAAAAAGGCAATTGTTTTGTTCATCTGCCAACATTGGGCGAAAAAGGAGTGTTGTCAAAAAGTGATTGAATTCAAATGGATTTACCCCAATTGAAACCTTCAAGGACATGCCTACATCTAAGTAGGCCTACAATATCCTGTTGAACATGAGGAAATGTCTCAAAGAACTGTGTAATTCAAAATTCTGTATTAAACCATCATCCAACCTGCAAGTGTAGCCTGAGGTATTTCAGTGAGACTTAAGACTTTATTCCCAGAGGTAAATGCCTAGGGCCCTAGGCTTTAGCACAGTGGACTAACAAAGGGCGCGTTCCTCTGCTCAGACGTTGCTTATGCCTGCCAGATCTCACAACGCCTGGATAGGTATTTTACGTATCAGCTAACCACATCATATGGTATAGCAATCTGGTTCCCGACTGCACAGTCGATGATGTGGTACGCAAACATTGCACGCTACGTCTGAGCAGGGGAACGTGACTAAACCCTTGTGCATATGACCCAGACCAGGTTCAAACACAGTCAGACACACATATTTATGATGCACTGCTTACTCTTGGAGGAAAAGAGACGAAGACGTCACTTTAAAATATAGAGATGCAGCCTTGCCTTGGGGGATAACTATAGAGATGCAGCCTTGCCTTGGGAGATCCTCAATTGGAAAAAAGTATGTCCTCTCCTTGACCCCTCGGTCCTCCTCTCCTCTGTGTCCCGGAAACCGATAAGTGGCCGAGTGGTTGAGGAGAGTATCAATTCATTAGTAGGCGGATGAATGAGTATACTTCCCACCACAATTTACCTACTTATGCAAAGGATACACAAGAGGTTCCTACCTGCAGCTAGCTCAGAAGTGTTTTAAAATCTGCCACACCCCCTTTGAATCAGCAGTTGGTTTCTCAAAGGAGAAAAGCATGCACACATTTCAAAACTATACAGTATCTATCCTTTTATCTATAAAATGTCTTACACAACTAGCTACATTTGTTTTTTTTATCACTTTACATATTTATTTTGGGATTCCACCCCTGTAAACATAATTTGCTTGATGATGTGTTAGTGGAGAAGTAGAGTCTCATTTCATACAAGCACATTTGTTTCCATGTTTACTGTTTTCACCTTTGCTCCTAGGATTACCTTTGAGGAGAGGATGGAGGAGAGGAGGCGAGCAATCCAATTAAGATTCTCCCCTAGACTTCTCTCCAATAGGTAACCGTCTCCCTCTCTAGTGGTTTATGGCTCAGTGTCTGTTAGAAAGCACTCCACTAGATGTCACCCTCCAGCTTGACTTATAGCAGATATCTTGAAAATGTTGCTATGAACAGTTGTCATGGGCCACTTGCTGCGAAAATAAATCACAAAATTCACATAATTCCTGGGAAAAGCTTTCTCTGTAAAGGAGAGAAAAAAAGCTTTGAATGCTCTGAGGGAAAAGGAGGAACATTATTAGTAAAGGTACGTATATCATTGCTCATTGAAGAGCACTGGTTGATGAGTGCATTTTTATTTCAGTCACACTGTATTTAGCCTACCTTATGAATCTTCAATCTACATCTCACCTATCCAAACCTATTGGATCTCATCCCATAACGGCAGAGGAATGGCACACCTAAAAGCAGTCATCATTTTGAGATCAAATAGTCAGGTGACAAGAAGGTGATGTGTAGTTAACTATATACTATACATCCACATACTGCCCATACTGTCTATTTCACACCACTATATATATATATATATATATATATATATATATATATATATATATATATATATATATGAAAATTAATTTGGTGATGTCAGCATACAAATACACAACACAATATATTACATGCTGTATGGAAAACTGGAAAATGTGTACAGAATTTCCTTTCCACATATTCAAAGTCTCTTTGGCCTACTGTGTAGTGGGCCTGCAGCTGTCCTATGTCCCATTGTTCAGCAGCCTGATGGGTGATGGAATGAAACTTGCCTTGCTCCTATTCTTACTGAACAGTGGGACCCTTAAACTCCTTCCCGAAGGGCAGCAGCTCAAAACATTGGGCAAGGTTGTGTGTGGGGTCCTCTATGATGCGTTTGGCCGTGTCCCTTGCCTGTTTTATTATAGAGGCCCTTAAGCCCCCTGCAATGCAGCTTGCAGAGCTTGTACCCCAGGTTCACAGTGCACCTGAGGATACCCTTATCAGCCACTGACAGCCCACCGTACCAGGCCAGGAAACAGAAAGTCAGCACACTCTCTATATGACAAGTGTAATAATTGGAGAGTATCCGGGTGTTAATATTAATTTGTCTCAGTCTGCGCATGAGGTACAGTTGATGTTCTGAGTGTTGGCATGAAAAGAGTGTGCAGTCCATGATGGTTCCCAGGCACTTAAAACTCCCCACTCTCTCTACCTCTTCACCACCCAGGACTATGTGGCTCACTGTGTCTGCCTACTTCCGGAAATCGATGAGCAGTTATTTTGTTTTGTTGATATTGAGTGTGAGGTAGTTGTTATTGCACCAGTCATGAATCCTGTTTACTTCTGTTTGGAAATGCAGTGTGACATCTGAGAGGTTGACAAGGGTGGTGTCATCTACATATTTCACTGCCAAGCAGTCTCTGTCGGAACCTCTCAGGTCATTGGTGTATATGGAGAATAGCACTGGAGCGATGACAGTTCCTTAGGGGGAACCGGTAGATGTACACAGAGGAAGGAATGTTGTGTTGTTGAACTTGACATATTGCCCCCGATCAGCAGGAAGTCCAGCACCCAAAAGGTAATGCTGGGGTCCACCTGTAGGTGGGAGAATTTGTCACAGAGAAGGTGAGGCTGCATGCAGTTAAAAGCCGAGGAGAAATCCAGGAAAAGGATTCACACCAGTCGAGGATGGTGGGAGGAGCTATAGAAAGACGCACTCATTGTAATGGCTGGAATGCATGGGCGGTGTGTTCAATAGGGCGATATGGGCGACGCACTGCCAAACGGGAAAAGGAAGGGATTTTTTTTCTAATCAATTATATCATGGCAACAGTAGTTCAGTGTTCACGTCTGATCTGCCAGCCACTAAATGTCCAATCAGGCTAAAGTCGTGCTTCAAATGTCCCCGCCCGTTTTGGGGCGATTTCAGTCAGGTTGAAAATCGCCCAGAAGTCTCTCATAGCCTCTAATGTAAAATATTTTTTTTTCAAATTTCTGAGCTTTCAATACATTCTCTATGGGTGTCTGAGGGCTTGCACTTACGCGCTTTCGTCATACGTAACGTAACGTAACCATGAACGGCAGACAGCAACGCTTGGACAGCGACTGGTGTAACCGACATGCACCATCTTTCAGAAAAGATTAAGAAAAATGAGCTGTCAAAGACCCACATTGATAGCTGTTTGAGATTGTCTGCTTTGGTGAGAGTGAATATTGCCACTCAACTGGATGAGGGATACAGGCTAGCTGTCCGCCGCCACAACGATGAGGTTAGCAACAGCAGAGTCGTGAACACTGTCTACGAGAATCGAGACGACCTCATAGAATGTTTTGAAGCCATCCGGACGGGTTCATTGGGTTCATTTGACCAGCCCACCGTACCAGAAGCTACAGAATAAGGACATCGATGCTGTCTTTATCAAACGTGCCCTCGACAGCTTCGCAAGCAGTGTGCAGGCCATAAGGTAAGATAAAGATTAAACAATATCATTCGATCTTTCTCAAAGCAGAGCTTTATTTGAAAATGTATGCATGAAAGGAGACTGCATTTGTGTTTGAAATTACATTATTGTCATTATATATGGCCAGTGGTGTAATCTATCTTATTTTATATACTATGTGTACTGTACAGTGGTGCTCATAAGTGTATGAACACATTCTAAAGCTGACTAAAAAGAGGAATAAAAAAATAAAAAAATCATCTTTTGGAAATTGATCTTAATGACTTAATTAAAAAAGTTGGAAAATCCAACCTTTAAGGACACCAATTTTCTTTTCTTTTTTATTCCTCTTTTTAGTCAACTTTAGCATGGGATCATAAGCTTATGAGCACCACTGTATACTGTGCTGAACATCCAGGCTATGTGAGACACAAAGGCTAACTTAAACACTAAAGACTTTATGCATCCCTGCCCATTTTAAGTGGAACTGAAGTATTTGTACTATACATGGATACATTGCATATACCTGTGCATCACATAGACAACAATACTGTACAAAGCCAACAAACACATTGGTCTGTTTGCCTTCAGGGACTCCTCTCAACAGCAGCTGCAAGAAGCAACAGGAGCCAAAAGACCCAGAACAGCTTTGAGAGAAGAGGAGAAGCAGAGGCTGTCTGAAGAGGTCTGCAACACCATCCTGGATCACACCAAAGAAAGGTTCTCTTTCTCTGGCCACCTTGTGAGTGCTACCTTACTGCAAGCAGACATGTTTGAAAGGTACTGCCATTCAAAAAAATAAAAAATCTGTTCATGTTCATTTTTACAAATCTATACAATTGGCCAGAATATGGTTGTTCATATTTACAAATCTATACAATTGGCCAGAATATGGTTGTTCATTTTTACAAAGCCATACATATTGTTTATGCAGTGTTGAGGAATGTGAAAGAACACCCTTGATTATTTTTACTGTGATAACTTATTTTGCTTTTGTAAGCCAACACTTTTGAGATCAGTCAATAAATGCTTCTGGTATTGACTTATATGCTGCCCCTGTCTTCATGTTGTTGCTGGACATATCTTTTTAAAAATGTGTGTAGGTCACCTAAATCATCAGAAAAATTGCCCCTCCTGAGAATTTTTTCAGGAGCCGCCACTGCTGGAATGGAATAAATAGAACGGTAACAAACACATCAGACATAGGGAAACCACATGTTTGACTCCATTCCACCAATTCCATTCCAGCCATTACAATGAGCCCGTCCTCCTATAGCTCCTCCCACCAGCCTCCACTGATGCACACATAAGAGTGAGGCCTCTCCATGTGTGTCACGGCACTGTGCAACTCCATCAGGACTGCATCCTCCACTGATCTGTTCTTCATGTATGCAAACTGTATTGGGTCAAGGGCTCCATCCACATGAGACCTGAGACGTGAGTAGCAAGCGCTTAAGGCACTTCACAACGACTGACGTTAACGCCACAGGACGATAGTCATTCAGCTCCGCTGGATTGTTCTTCTTTGGAACGAGCCGGATTTCAGACGTCTTCCAGAGTGATGGAACCATGTGTTCTGATAGGGAGCTGTTAAAGAGCGTGTTGAAGATGTCTGCCAGCTCATCTGAGCATTCCTTCAGTAGCCGTCCCTTGATGTTGTCTGGTCCGGGTGCTTTGATGGATTTGACTCTCTTGAAGACCCGTCTCACCTCTTCTTCTCGATGGTTGTTGCCTCCCCTCCATCCAGGGCCTAGAGCTCCAGTTGTTCCCTCAGGCTTTCTGTTACAGTGGAGAAGTTGTGATTATCAAAATGACAGTAAAAAGTGTTGAGTTCATTGACAAACTGTCCCTCGTCCTTTTATGTTTTTCCCTTGGGTTTTCTTCTTGGCTTGCCCGGTTAGGGTTGCCAGACCCTGCCAGGCCTGCCTGAGATTCCCATGGTTTACACTTTATGTTTGTAGTTGTCCTTAGCCTGGGCTATTTGTTGTTTTACTGTCCTCTGCAGGGTTTTCACTTCCTCTTGGTTGCCAGCAGAAAAGGCTGTCTGTTTCATCTTAAGTGTCTTTTTTAAACTCTGCAGAAATACAAGGCTTGTGTATAGATAGCATTTAACCATCTTTGTGGGGACTAACATGCCCTCACAGAAATGGATATTTGCAGTCACTGCTGATACTGACTCCTCAAGGGTATGGCCCATTCTAAAAAATGTCCCAGTTTATACAGGGAAAACAGCCATGCAGTCTTTCTATAACTTCCTATGACCATATATGGACCGCTGTTTCCTTAATATTTTCCTGTTTCAATGTTAGCAGTAATTTAATTGCATAGTGGTCCGATGTGCTCACTGGGGGCTTCTGCAGTCACTTATATGCCCTTTAATATTACCAACACAAATCTGTTTACTATCTCCCCTTGTGCTACAAGTAACATATTGTTCATAGTTTGGTAGGACAGTGAGCGAGAGTTAAAATTAAACGAGTATGGTTTTGAGTGCATCAGGGGACGTCTTCCAGCGTGTTGACACATTGGTAGATGGTTTGAGCAGCAGTATCTGCTGTGGGTGGTACATAAACAGCTGTGATAAACACTTGTCCAAATACCCTTGGGAGATAAAAAGGGAGCAGTGAGATGCATAATAGTTCAACATCTTTTGTGCAGATAGTGCTCTTGATGTTAATGGAAGAAAACCAGCATTTGTTTATGTAAAAACACACCCCTCCTCCTGTTGCTTTACCGGTGATTGACAGGTCACGATCTGTGCGAATGGGACCATAAAATCCATTACATTTCAGCGTGTCATTAGAAATGTCAGATAACCAAGTCTCTATATTCACTCAGAAAGCGGGCATTGGCGTTGAGCTCATCAATTTGGTTTCTTATTGATCTCACGTTGGCAAAAAGGATGTTGGGGAGTGGGGGATTGTTCTTATGTTTTTGAAGTTTCCTTCGTAATCCTCCTATCTTGTCTCCTTTCCTTAGTCCTCCTTTTCGTCTCTTCCATTGTATAATCCATGTTGTATTAATCTCCTGCGGCAATGCGCTTGTGTCATAGTTTTCTCCGCCAGTCCATGATGATTTGATATCAACAAGTTCGTCTCTGGTATTCCACCTGCATCTCCAAACTTTCAGTGGACCTACACAAGCAGGTTCAGGCATGCAATCAAAACAAAAGCCAATTGTAAATCCATCTTATGTAGGCTACTACCCATGAAATACGCTCAAGAATCATTAACTTGGGAAAGATGAAATACTTGTATGTGTTTAACTGAGCAGGCCTCTAAAGCAAACCATCAAACACCTATCATTCTCAAATGTACATTTGACTACCTCTATCAGCTGGATAAAAATACATTTATCATATTGTGTCTGTGTGTGTGTCGCTCTCTCTCTCTCTCTCTCTCTCTCTCTCTCTCTCTCTCTCATTCTCTCTCTCTCCCTGTAAGTAAACTCAATATTTTTCTTGAAAATAACAAATTAATTAAATATTGAACATTCTCTGCCATTTTCATTTGTGCTGTATCTATCAATTTCACATTTCTTTGTAAAATCATATTCATAAATTGTGCCCATGTACTGCAATGTACTGTATCTCTGTTTGTCTTCATCATGATCCTAAAGCCTTGAATCTGAGTGCAATTGAAACAAAGTGGGGGAGGGGGAAGGGGTGATGAGCTGAGAGGCATCCGATTGGTTGTTTGCAGGTAAAGCAATCTGCAAATACATTAATTATTAGGGGGCTATCTCCTGTCCTTTCAAACTGTTATCTCCTGTCCTTTCATACTAGAGAGGCAGAGTGGGAAGGGGGTTGAGATGTAGCGTCTCACACTCACTGACAGAGGGGGAGGTCAGTTTGCGGTGTGTTGTGGGGGAGGGGGCACAAACAGAGGGCCATGGGCCCCCTTTAGGTCTCTGTGGAATGTAATTGAGGCTCGCTCTTTAAAACACAAGCAAACAACCAGGATTCATGATAGCAGTGTTGGCTTTCTGGCTGTGGTGATATCTGTTATAAACATATCATCTCAGTTGAATGCTGTTTATCAAATACAAGTGAACTCCCGTAGCATAATATTATGGGGAAGGGTCCATATCAAACTTTCTCTGTCAAGACTAAATCTGTCTGTCTCTTGTGACAAATAATACTTCCTTTTGTGTTTTGAGTTCATGCGGATCAACAACCTAAATAAAATTGCTAGGTTAGACGTTAAAATCTGTATACCATTGGCTGGACTGCGTAAATCTCTTTTGAGCTTGAAACTTGGGACAAAGCTGAGGCAATGAACTTCACAGATTTTTTCAACACCCCTTTGAAGGCGACATCAAAGAGGCCTTGCATGTAAGTACAACTTTTAAGAGACAAACTGTGTTTCAGGTGGGCTATTTTTTCCAGTATATATTATTTCTGTCAACGTTTCCCCTCTCATTTGTAGACTGATTAAGGTAAAATATGCCCAGACAGGAAACAGCAAGCAAGGAGCTAATTACCGAGTGTTACACCAAAGACAGTACAGTATGAAGAAAAGGCTAAAACTACTTCTCCAATAGAAATCCCCAATCACACTTGTAGGTAATGTTCCCTCTAAACTGCACGTGTGTGCCGGCGCGCAGCTCCCTGGGGATGCCTTGCGCTAATAAGCATGAGAATGAACTTCACTCAACTTTCTAGAGTTTACCCCATTAACACTATCAATGTTTCCCTTTACTGTGGGAATTGTGATCGAATCAACGCAATATTAGCCACTTTCAATTCAATATACCGAAACAAAACTAACTATGCAAGATATTTTGTTGTAGGCAGAAAGCAAGACTCGTACTCTACACAGACCGGTGCGCCATAACCAATCAGAGCTGCAGTAGGCCTATATGCATTCACTTTGAACTGGACTGTTTTTACAGCATAAGCGGTCGTGAGTAGATGGGCTTGTTTGGAGATCAAAGCGAGAGCTACATGTAGCGACATTTGTACATTTGTTCATATCTTTCGCTAGTTAGTGAGTTATTAGCCCAGTTATAGATCATGTGTAGTCAGCAATGGGGGAGTGATTGCTTCCTACAAGAGCACAAAATGTGTGCATTTCTAGACATCATTGAAAAGTGTCAGGCAATTTTTTTTTGGTCTTAAAGGGGCAGTGTTGTATTTTGAGACAGGCTTGAATAAGCTAAGTAGACAATAGGCAGAGGGTAGCATAATTTGTCTGATTCTCTGTAATAATGGTATGGGAATAATTATGCATTTTATTTTGTGAAGTGGTTTCTTGCATCAAACAACACAAAATGTTCAGTCAACTCCTTGTCTGAAGGACAAGTGAATAAACAGGTTAATGTCAAGCCCTGCATGTTTTTTCCCCCCAAAAGTCTCATGGAATGTAGGCCTACATTGAACACCACACATTGGCTGCTACTGTAGACTGAACGATAGAACAGCTATTTCCATGTAAAACATTTATGGGATGCATTTTCTCCATTGTTTTTGATGGTAGGCCACTCTGGTAGGCCTACATTATGATCAAATAGCCACAGGAGCCTACTTGACCACTTAAAGCAGGTACAGCCTTAGTGTTCACAGTAAACGCACTTCGTAAGTTGAACAGAACTTTCACAACGTTGAAGTTTGCGCTCAGCAGACCTGAAATTTGCTCAGTGATGAAAATGTTTTGAGGGAACATTGCTTGTAGGCAATGTCATGGCGACATTGGCTAGCTAAGCTCATGCATAGAAACACCTCATCGGGTCTAACGGTTGTCTTGCGCAGAACTGCACATGTGCAGACCATCAAATCAAAGGCACTCCTTCGATATAAAGTTGTTTTTGACAAATGAAAATGTGTCAGTTTGTCACTTTCACAAGGTTGGAGTAATAACATGTTCAACTACTTAAATCATTCGAATATAGGTTGTGCCTTTAGATTTTTAGAAAATTAACAACTAACTGAAAATGTTTGACTTCTCTCTTTGACTTCTTAAACCCCAAATCCCAGCCTGATCTGTTTGGTCTGTTTCGCAAGCGTTCCCGGAAGTCTCACGATGATGCGCCTCTGGGTGGTTACACTGTCTCTCACTGGCGCTATCCTCTAACAATTCCCTCTTTCTACCCCTTCCATCTTTAGCCCTGACTCCCTCCCGAACAGTTGAAATTCTACACTGGTGTGCCGAGAGATCACCATAGAGACAAATTCAGCACTATCTTCTGTGGCACTTCTCCAGAGGACAGTTGGGCCTCCTGAGTCCCTTCAGTCTCCCATAGGGCGATTGGACTTCATAGTGTTTGCTACATAATTGCAAATTGTATCCTGACCACCGCTGCTCCCCAGTCCCAATGTGGCATATGGGTATTAGCCAGTTTGTGTGTTAGTGGATAACATGCATGTTTTATATCCCCCTCATAATTGAAACAGACTGAAAGTCTGAGGGTTGTGTGTGAGTGCATACTTGAGCTTGACTGCCAGTTAATGTGCAATTGTAAGGACTGGGAGTAAGGAAGCATTCTGAGGAAGCGTTAGCTACATTTTGTATCATGCTTATGTATCCTTCTCCATGTAACTGTTTACTCTAAAATCTGCATCATTTTGTATTTTTGTTAATACTTTTTAAGGATTATATAAAAAGGTCAACGCAACCCACTTATGTCTCTTTGAAAATGCATACTTGGAAACCTGCAATGGTTTGAGTGTAACAGACCATGTTGATAAATTAACCAACATCATACAATCTCAGAAAATATGTAGACCTATATGAAATTTGGGGGGTTAATTCTAGTCTTGTTACAATTGCAGACCGAAACATTAGACCTGTCAATATCTGTTTTTGAGACCTCATAGAATGATGTGTCTATAAACATTTAGAAAATAGTTAACAGGGTTTCCTTATGGGGACTTGGCCTAATGGCGAATAGCATGTCACAACGGCCACGCGCACAGTTATCTCCATGAGCTACTTTGGTGAGCTATAAATAAATGCATTGCTGCTGCCTGTCTCATAGGTAGGTTATTTATTTCGTGTACGTGTAGTCCATATTTAGAAAGACCCATACATCTGTATGCTGATAGAGGAGGAAGACAACTACCCTACCCAGAAGCCGGATCGCTCTGTTGCAAGCTGGGGTGTAATCATTACTCCAAACAGTGGCAAAATGTTCCGTTTTGCCAGGAAAACTAGCGTTTCTATTGGACAGGTTCAGCCAACAGGAAGGGACCTACCTGAATCTGGCCAATAGAAACGCTAGTTTTTGTTGTAAAACAAAACGAGAGTTTCTATTGGACAAATTCAGGTAGGTCCCGCCTTGTTTCGTTCCTTTTGCTTTCGTTTAAGAAACGTTTAGCAACAGAGTCGGCATAATGAATAAGCCCCTGACTTATTGAGCTTTGGGAGTGTTTCCCATTTAAACAAGCACGGTGGTGAAGATGGCGGAGAGTTAATAGTGGCAAAAAAGAAACTGGTGTGGTGTACTCAATGAATGCATTGAAGCGGGTGAGTTTTTCTGCTAGTAGCCGGTGTTTTCTTTAGAGGTTTTTTAAAGTGTTTTGTTGATAACACTGATTGGGTTTTAAACATGTGGCAAATGTTCCTGTTGATCTGATGTACCGCGTTACTTGGAATAGATAGAGGTTTCACCCGTGTTATTATACCTCAGTGCAACCAACCTACCTTGTAACGTTAGTTCCGATCATGTTCGTTTATTTGGGAATTTTGGGCTGTATGAAGTGTTCTTTTTAACTGATGATGCGAGACCAAATTTGTAATTTTGGCTGTTTTGAATGTGCATTGCTCGTGGATGTTTCGGACTGCTTTTATACCTACTCTTTGTTACAAAGTTTATCCGAGGGGCAATTGATAGGCTACGTTCTGAAACAATTATATTTCATTTCGACTGTGAGTGAACTCTTGTATTTGTGTAGTCTAGCAGGTTAAGTAGCTCTATGACTGTAACGGATAATGACCCACCACTGCGCTGTACAACGGAAAGTGGAGGGTTGCATACGGACGTCAGGCCACCCTTGAAACCCTCTAGTCTATGCTACATCTCACATCGTACAGAATAGGCTACTTATGACACCATGTCTCAAGTTCACATAGGCTACATTTTTATTTACTGTAGTGTAGACATTTGATGGGGAATGGTGAGAATCATATTGGTATCCATTTACGTGTGTGTTGTGTTAGAGAGAACGTGTACTCTGCAGTGCACACTCCTCACTGAGTTTTTTGGTTTTTAAAAAAGGGCAACAAAACTACTGATCTCAGTGTGTATGCTGAACATTCACTTTCTGAGGCAGTAAGGGAGCATTCTTCGAGAGCTTGCTCATGTCGACAGACAATGGAGAGTGAGTCATGTCGCTTGAATTGTAAGGTTCAGGTCTTGGTGTGTGCAGTCAGTCTTTGCTTGGGGGCAGAACACGTGAATAACAAGCACCCTTACTGATACTCAGGCACACATGTATATGAGGAGGACCTACCCATCTCCAATTGCAAGACTCAATGCTCTGTGTCTGGCTTCAGAATTTTTTTTTGGGGGCAAATTAATTACATTTGCCCTAGAATAACTATTCAATCACATGCATGCTTTGGGTGTTGTGTTGTTATAGACATGGCTTATAACAACACCATATTCTGTCTGTCAGTTTTCTAAGTAGGGCCAGGAGTTTATCCTAACAATGTGACCTGACCGAGAAAATCTTGAGGCCCTAGTTATAACACATCCTCTCCACACACATGTGACATGTAAGTCTTGCGAGTATGGTATCAGGTGAATGTGTGTATGGTTTTTGGGTTGTTGGCCTGGAGTATGAATAAGGCCACTGAGCTAGCCTATTTAGCGGGTGGTCTTCATGGTCTCTTCATTTTGGGATTAGGCCTATTTATTTATAATTAATAAATAATTCAATGTAATGCACACCTACATCTTCGCCCTCTTCTCTAGCAGTGTAGGCCTATATGTGTTAGTATGTTTGTAGGAGGGGAACAGTGGCCACTGTGGGAAATTACCCAATGAACTGCTGCTGCTACTCATATTCTTTGCAAATGGAGCCTCTCTATTCCCCTTTTTCTCCCTTTATCGCTCCCTTTCTTTCTGACACACAGGGTGTCAGGCTGCATTAACAATGAATCAATCTTCTGGGAGATTCTTTGACTGCAGATGGGGTGAAGAAGTGACTTGGATGCATTGCTTTAGCTCTTTGTCCGTTTTGCTACTGTGTTCTCAATAACTCATTAACGGGCTTCGTCTCATGGGAGCGGGAACATCTCTCTGTGGTGTCAGAGCTTCGTAGCAGATGAACCAATCCATTGATTTCCATGGCATATTGATTGGATACTGTTACTGTGTTTTTGCATTGGTGTTTGTCAGCAGTAAGACTTTAGGATTTGAAAGAGCATTCTTGGCCTTATTTAATTGTTACTATCAGAAAATTGCCCTCATACTTGCCACCTCTGAAAGTGTGGTCTTTTTACTTCCAGCAGAAAGAATGAGAGGGAAAATAAGCGAATGCCTCATCACCTTTTGATAACTACCTCCACTCTGTCTTTGTCACACTGCATTTGTGCTCCATTGATGTTTGAGTAGATGGCATTCTTTTAGTGTGTTGTAAGGGGTGTGTTAGTGCATGAGTGTGTGTGACTGAGAGAGGATGTTAGATCAAAGGTATTTGGTGGTCAACAAGTAAGTGTGTGTGGAATTAACAAGATGAATAGTGGGGAGAGCAGAATCGAGGCTGCTGGAGGGCTCTTGATGACACAGTGAGCTGAAAGGAACGTCTGATTGTTTTCCTAATTGGAATTTTATTCATTGGCCTGCACCTTTTTTGGGGTAAAAGAGGAGCGGTAGTGAGGATCTGAAAGCTTAAAGGGATAGGCTACTTTGGGATTTTGGCAATGTTTCCCCAGTCAGATTAACTCATGGATAACATTTTTGTCTCTGCATCCAGTATGAAGGAAGTAGTAGGTCGTTTCGTGAGTCAATGCTAACTAGCGTTAGCACAATGCCTGGAAGTATATGGTATCTACTAGCATGCTAGCAGTTACCATAGACTTCCAGTCATTGTGCTAACGCCAGTTAGCAATTGTGCTAATGCTAGTTAGTAAATTCCTTCAAACTGCACGCAGACACACAAAAATGGTATCCACAAGTTAATCTTACTCTGGGGAAGTAGATAAAGGGCTTCATTGCCAACATCCTGAAGTATCCCTTTAAGTGGTCCTTATTAACTTGTAATAGATTGGCTTTTTCTCTTGTGGAGTTTTAAGTGCAATTTTCTTGTTCGGTTTAAATCACACTTGGGCTACACAAAGTTTACACAAATCCTCAAAAAGTTCTACAGCTGCACCATTGAGAGCATCTTGACTGGCTGCATCATTGCATGGTATGGCAACGGCACCACCCTCGATCGCATGGCGCTACAGAGTATGGTGCGGACAGCCCAGTACATCACTGGGGCCGAGCTCCCTGCCATCAGGGACCTCTATATCAGGCGACGTGAAAGGAAGGCCCGGAAAATTGTTGAGACTCCAACCACCCAAGCCATAGACTGTTCTCTCTGCTTCGACATGGCAAGCGGTACCGGTGCATCAAGACTGACACCAACAGGCTCCTGAACAGCTTCTATCCCAAAGCCATAAGACTGCTAAATAGCTAACAAATTGGCTACACAGACCATCTGAGTTGACGCTTGTATTTAATTTTAATGTTTGCACTCTCTATTCACACTCACAGGACTCTACACACACCGACACTCCAACACACACATAACATGCACACACATTTATACTGACTCTACACACACACTCGCATACAATCATCATTTACACTGCTGCTACTCTTTTTATCATATATCCTGATGCATTTACATTTACATTTTATCATACATCCTGATGCCTAGTCACCTTACCCCTATACATACTGTATCTACCTCTATCACTCCAGTATCCCTGCACATTGTAAATATGGTACTGGAACTGACCCTGTATATAGCTTCTTGCTTTCCCGTGTTTTTCTTATTTTTATTTCTCATGTGTTTTTGTTCTGCCTTATGTTATTTTTAGTGCTACATTGATGTTGATTACTGCATTGTTGGGTTTGGAGCTTGCAAGAAAGGCATTTCACTGTACTTGTGCACGTGATCATTAAAACTTGAAAAATTTACATTTGAGTAATTTAGCAGAAACCCTTATCCAGAGCGACTTACAGTAAAGTGCTTTCATCTTAAGGTAGCTAAATACGACAACCACAGTTATAGTATGTTGAACAAAAATATAAACGCAACATGCAGCAATTTCAATGATTTTAATGAGTTACAGTTCATATAAGAAAATCTGTCAATTGAAATAAATTCATTAGGCCCTATTCTATGGATTTCACATGACTGGGAAGGGGTGCAGCCATGGGTGGGCCTGGGAGGGCATAGGCCCACCCACCCACTTGGGAGCAAGGTACACCTACTGGGGAGCCAGGCCCAGCCAATCAGAATTAGTTTTTCCCCACAAAAGGGCTTTATTACAGACAGAAATACTCCACAGTTTCATCAGCTGTCCGGGTGGCTGGTCTCAGACAATCTTACAGGTGAAGAAGCCGGATGTGGAGGTCCTGGGCTGGCGTGGTTACTCGTTGCCTGCGGTTGTGAGGCCGGTTGGACGTACTGCCAAATTCTCTAAAATGATGTTGGAAGCAGCTTATGGTAGAGAAATCAACATTAAATTCTCTGGCAACAGCTCTGGTGGACGTTCCTGCACGCTCCCTCAAAATGTATTTTATTTCACCTCATGAAACATGGGACCAACAATTTACATGTTGCGTTTTATATTTTTGTTCAGTGTAAGTAAAACTTTTTTTTATTTTTTACACCTTTTTAGAGATTTTAACATTTTAGTTATGGTTCTTCTTTGGAGAGAGCGCTTTAAAGTAGCATCCAGTTGTATAAAGCTACATTTCCATGACGATACAGTCCCTCACAACAAGCTCAAGGTCATTGATGTGGTGACAGTAAACTGTCACTGCATGTCAACCCACACCTGAGGGGAACCAAAGCCCTGCAACAAGTTGGTTGGTTGATTCATCAAAGCGAAACTCTGCTCCCTCCCCTGAAAGGTGAAAATATTTAGGCCTAATGTCTCAGACAGAGAGTGAGAGTTAAATACCGGCTAAGTAGGAACTGCAGAGCAACTTAAATGGTAGAATTTCCCCCTTCAATGGAAGCCACCGAGCCCCAGTCTCAATCACTTCATGCAGTTTGCAGTGTAGCTCTACTACTATTACTTCGTATTCATTAATTCCCCCATTCACCTCTTGTTCAACTCTGAGGTAATACCCAAATGCAGGGGTAAATCTGCCAAATGTGAGCCATGCACACTTATGAAAGCCAAACGTGCAGCCTGAAGCAATCATTCCACCAAATTCCAATTTATAACCAGCAAGGCTTTGGAACAGTTAGTTCTATGTAGGTGGTGCACAGCTCTCTTTTCCACCAGTCTTTACTTTCTCTCCCTTGCTCGTAAAACTGGTTCACCTGAACACCGACTGGGAGGGTAGCTCCCTGCCCTGGTTTTGTTACCATTTGTAAATTGTTAGCAAGACTATTTGTGTTTTGTTTAGGGCCCCCTTTTTTTCGTAAAAGGAAAAAAAATAGTTTTGGTTTGTGATATAAATGTTACCAGATGCTTTTTGTCAGGCAGGCAGGCAGAGAGGAGTGTCAGTTCTGGATGAACTTCTCAACTGCTACACATCCACCTTGCTTTCATTCTGCCCACCCCATGTTTGCCCCCACTCCTCCACAGCTAGAAGTAGAGTTAAGTCTTGAGTGACACAGAATTCCACCCTGAAGTGAGAGGCCCCTGCTATTCTGGGTCGATCAGCAAGCATACTTCAGATTTACAACACTGTCAACACCAAAGCCTGACAAAACATTTATTGTAATCTTTACATTTGTCCAACTACATACTCTTAATTAAATGGTGGTTGGGGTGTGGTGTTGGGGGACTGTTTTTGGAATAAATTAACATATTCCCTTCCTTGTCACTTCTGCTCAGTTGTTACTGTGATGTCAGTCTTCTTCATGTGGTTTGTTGTTAAGGCAACACCCAATCCAAGGGTTGCTTTCCGATACCTGTCGATTCCTGTTTTAAGAGCAGGACAGCACTGCTGTCATTTTCCCCACAGAGGTAGAGCAATGGGGTGAAACACAGGACCAAACCCATTTAGGTGGTTTTCAGATTCTGAATGTTGTTTTTAAGTCTTGGCTCTGCATTCATGCACCTCAACTGATGGTCTGTACCAGGAGTCCGGACTCTACCATTGCTTTGACCGGTCCCTGTTGTCAGAGGTTAATGGCTCAGATTTGCAGATAGAGATCCAATTGCAGAGGAATAACCTCCTGTTTGGTCTTGAGTCTTTCTCTTTTTTCGTTCCCATATTGCTACTAGCCTGGCAAATGAAGCTCGTCTTTCCCTATGCGCAAAAGAGGCACCCAACATTGGGAGGCTCTGCCATCATACTTTATATTAGGCTACCTGATGAAACACCAGCAACATGTAGAGAAACCTTCTGAACTAAACCCAGGTCAAAGGTTATATTTTAAAGTGCAAGCCAAAACAAATGGCCTTTACCACTTCACTATTCTAAATGAGTGGTGAAAGCTGAATGTTCCTCAGCTGCCTTTTTCTAGAACATCCTACCATACTTGAATAGGCTTTTACACAGAGATGCAGTTGAGAAGATTTTTAATCCAGTGTTGGTGTAGCTCTGCTAGTACAGAGAACCAACATGATAGGAGGTGGATTTTATGGTCATTTCCATGTAAAAGGACTTGGATGTCAATTACAGTAAAGTGCTTTCATCTTAAGGTAGCTAAATACGACAACCACATCTCAGTCATAGTATATTGAACAAAAATATAAACGCAACATGCAACAATTTCAATGATTTTAATGAGTTACAGTTCATATAAGAAAATAAGTCAATTGAAATCAATTCATTAGGCCCTATTCTATGGATATCACATGACTGGGAAGGGATATAGCCAATTGGATGTCAAATGAAAGCTGAGTCTATATTTTTTGGGGGGAAATGAAGGCATAGGTTTTCCCACCGTTTTTCATCTTAGAAATTAGGAAATGGCTTTGATTTCTGGTCAAACAGATGGGAAAAGGGGTCTTTAGAAAACATATATGAGAAAAAGTCTTAAGGTATCAGAAATACATCAAAACACAATGTTGAAGTAAAGACCCCTGCCAACTAACATCAACATTTTATATTTAGTTTTGGAGAAATTATTTGCCTTCTGTAAGTTTAAGAAGCATTGCCTTGTGCCTTGTAATTCCGTTACCAAAAACCCACATCTTTAAGATATTTTCTAATTTCTCTCCCTCGTGAGGAGGGAGGATAATGAAAGTTCACAGAAGTAACAAGTAAAGGTAGAACTACCAATTATATTGTTTTTTACTGATATCAAGTTAAGTGATTTAAAACTGCAATTCTGTTACCAAGTTGGAAATGGAATTACCCCCAAAAATTGTAGTGGAACTACAGCAATTTGAATTGGCTACAATGGGAAATAATACTAGTCACATCAGTTGTGTCACCTGCTAGCGTCCTCCCTTACACTGGCATACTGTTATGTTCAGCTCATAACTTTTCTTTCTCTTTCTGTCATGTAGTGGTCAAAGCAAGCAGTGTGCACAGACTCGTTCCTGATTCGCTCGAGCAAGTCCCAATCGGATATCCCCAAAAAATGTATGGATATTATTCGAATAGTGAAATCATTTCAAATGCCCATCCCTACTACCATGACATCTACCATCTTTCCATTTACTGTAACAAGCATCCTCACCCACTAAGCACCGAATGTCCATGGACATTGAAAAGTAGTTGAAATTTGTTCAGTCCGCCCTGGCCGGACCAAATCTGAACCAATCATAGATGTCTGTTTCACAAGTTTGGACAGCACAGTAGAGCACAGTGTAATGTACTGTACTCTATTGTACCCACTCCCAGTGGAGATTGTATGGAGATAAATGGATTGACCTAATTTGATGCATTTGACCAAGTTCACCACTTGCAGCTATAAATATGTGGTGGTGTTTCTTTTTAATTCTTGTAATTCAGTGTTTAACTCATGAGTAACCTGATGTAATATTATCTGTGATGAAGACAAATCATTCTCTTATTTGACAGCTACTGTGTGTGCTTCTTTCTCTCTGCATAGTCAGAAATGCTCTCTTTTTCCCATAAGTTCTCAAACAAACGAAATTGTCAGAGTAAATAAAGAAAAGGAGTAGTAGTGGTGAAACTGGCGTCAGACCTTTTGAGTGGAATTATTTGCAGGGGTCATAGTTCAGCTGCTGCAGTGTGGGGCTGCGATTGGCTGAGGAAAGGTAACATTTAAACCACGCTAAACTTTTGACCCCGCAGGAGCTACACAGGAACGCCCAGCTCTTGCGTGCAACAGAGCCTGCTCTCTTCCTGTGTTTACTCCACAGATCCATGAGGGAGGAGCGAGTGAGGGGGAAATCATCAGAGCTGCCTGCGCTGCGCTCTGAAATTAATGTTGGCTTTTCAGCTGAGCAACACAGTTAACACTACACACTGCTCCTGCCTGGATGGTGGGGGTATAATGTATTTTTTATTTTTTTATTTCACCTTTATTTAACCAGGTAAGCCAGTTGAGAACAGGTTCTCATTTACAACTGCGACCTGGCCAAGATAAAGCAAAGTAGTGCAATAAAAACAACACAGAGTTACATATGGGGTAAAAAACATAAAGTCAGAAATACAACAGAAAATATATATACAGTGTGTGCAAATGTAGCAAGTTATGGAGGTAAGGCAATAAATAGGCTATAGTGCAGAATAATTACAATAGTATTAACACTGGAATGCTAGATGTGCAAGAGATTATGTGCAAATAGAGATACTGGGGTGCAAAAGAGCAAAATAAATAACAATATAGGGATGAGGTAGTTGGGTGGGCTAATTTCAGATGGGCTGTGTACAGGTGCAGTGATCGGTAAGGTGCTCTGACAACTGATGCTTAAAGTTATTGAGGGAGATAAGAGTCTCCAGCTTCAGAGATTTTTGCAATTCGTTCCAGTCATTGGCAGCAGAGAACTGGAAGGAATGGCGGCCAAAGGAGGTGTTGGCTTTGGGAATGACCAGTGAGATATACCTGCTGGAGCGCAGACTACGGGTGGGTGCTGCTATGGTGACCAATGAGCTAAGATAAGGCGGGGATTTGCCTAGCAGTGATTTATAGATGGCCTGGAGCCAGTGGGTTTGACGACAAACATGTAGTGAGGACCAGCCAACAAGAGCGTACAGGTCACAGTGGTGGGTAGTGTATGGGGCTTTGGAGACAAAACGGATGGCACTGTGATAGACTACATCCAATTTGCTGAGTAGAGTGTTGGAGGCTATTTTGTAAATTACATCGCCGAAGTCAAGGATCGGTAGGATAGTCAGTTTTACGAGGGCATGTTTGGCAGCATGAGTGAAGGAGGCTTTATTGCGAAATAGGAAGCCGATTCTAGATTTAACTTTGGATTGGAGATTCTTTATGTGAGTCTGGAAGTTGAGTTTACAGTCTAACCAGGCACCTAGGTATTTGTAGTTGTCCACATACTCTAGGTCAGACCCGTCGAGAGTGGTGATTCTAGTCGGGTGGGCGGGTGCCAGCAGCGTTCGATTGAAAAGCATGCATTTAGTTTTACTAGTGTTTAAGAGCAGTTGGAGGCTACTGAAGGATTGTTGTATGGCATTGAAGCTCGTTTGGAGGTTTGTTAACACAGTGTCCAATGAAGGGCCAGATGTATACAAAATGGTGTCGTCTGCGTAGAGGTGGATCTGAGAGTCACCAGCAGCAAGAGCGACATCATTGATATACACAGAGAAAAGTGTCGGCCCAAGAATTGAACCCTGTGGCACCCCCATAGAGACTGCCATAGGTCCAGACAACAGGCCCTCCGATTTGACACACTGAACTCTATCTGAGAAGTAGTTGGTGAACCAGGCGAGGCAGTCATTTGAGAAACCAAGGCTATTTAGTCTGCCAATAAGAATGCGGTGGTTGACAGAGTCGAAAGCCTTGGCCAGGTCGATGAAGACGGCTGCACAGTACTGTCTATTATCAATCGCGGTTATAATATCGTTTAGGACCTTGAGCGTGGCTGAAGTGCACCCGTGACCAGCTCGGAAACCGGATTGCATAGCGGAGAAGGTACGGTGGTATTCGAAATGGTCGATGATCTGTTTGTTAACTTGGCTTTCGAATACTTTCGAAAGGCAGGGCAGGATGGATATAGGTCTGTAGCAGTTTGGATCTAGAGTGTCACCCCCTTTGAAGAGGGGGATGACCGCGGCAGCTTTCCAATGTCTGGGGATCTCAGACGTTATGAAAGAGAGGTTGAACAGACTAGTAATAGGGGTAGCGACAATTTCGGCGGCTAGTTTTAGAAAGAAAGGGTCCAGATTGTCTAGCCCAGCTGATTTGTAGGGGTCCAGATTTTGCAGCGCTTTCAAAACATCAGCTGTCTGAATTTGTGTGAAGGAGAAGCGGGGGGGGCATGGGCAAGTTGCAGCAGAGGGTGCAGAGTTGGTGGCCGGGTTAGTGGTAGCCAGATGGAAAGCATGGCCAGCTGTAGCAAAATGCTTGTTGAAATTCTCGATTATTGTAGATTTATCGGTGGTGATAGTGTTTCCTAGCCTCAGTGCAGTGGGCAGCTGGGAGGAAGTGCTCTTATTCTCCATGGACTTTACAGTGTCCCAAAACTTTTTGGAGTTAGTGCTACAGGATGCAAATTTCTGTTTGAAAAAGTTAGCCTTTGCTTTCCTGACTGCTTGTGTATATTGGTTCCTAACTTCCCTGAAAAGTTGCATATCGCGGGGGCTATTTGATGCTAATGCTGTACGCCACAGGATGTTTTTGTGCTGGTCAAGGGCAGTCAAGTCTGAGGAGAACCAGGGGCTATATCGGTTCTTAGTTCTGTATTTTTTGAATGGGGCATGTTTATTTAAGATTGAGAGGAAATTACTTTTAAGGAACAACCAGGCATCCTCTACTGACGGAATGAGATCTATATCCATCCAGGATACCTGGGCCAGGTCAATTAGGAAGGCCTCCTCGCTAAAGTGTTTTAGGGAGCGTTTGACAGTGATGAGGGGTGGTCGTTTGACCGCGGACCCGTTACGGACGCAGGCAATAAGGCAGTGATCGCTGAGATCCTGGTTGAAGACAGCTGAGGTGTATTTAGAGGGTATGTTAGTCAGGATGATATCTATGAGGGTACCCATGTTTACGGATTTAGGGTTGTACCTGGTAGGTTCGTTGATAATTTGCGTGAGGTTGAGGGCATCTAGCTTGGATTGTAGGATGGCTGGGGTATTAAGCATATCCCAATTTAGGTCACCAAGCAGTACAAACTCTGAGGATAAATGGGGGGCAATCAATTCACATATGGTGTCCAGGGCACAGCTGGGGGCTGAGGGGGGTCTGTAATGTTAGCACTCTTGTCTCTGTAAACTGGAGTGTGTTTTCTTTGTTCATATTATTTACCCTTGAGTTGAAAATTGTGGTATAGATTTTAGGTTGTCTTTTTAAAATCATTTTCTCATGAGGTTGATAAGTTACTGTGTGTTTGCCTCTTCAATAGGAGACAGAAGATGCTGGCGCTTTATTATCTCAATAGGCAGAATGGAGGCATAGCAGGCTTGGCGCTCTGTGCTGTAAGATAAAAGGCTCTTTGGCCATTGATTAATGACCTCATTAGCATAATATTAGCCCTGTGTGATCACATCACACACACATTAGTTTAGCCATGGTCGGTTTTCTATCGGTTGCGTGATGGTGTGTGTGTGGGAGGGAGGGAGGGAGGGAGGGAGGGTGCCTTCTCAAGAAGAGAAGCTACTGTGCTCTGAATGTTCTTTCTGCTTTGAACTACCTGCTCTGCTGTGCCTCTTTCTCTTTGTGTATTTCTCTTCCCCTGCACTGCAGCACCAACAATTCCTCAATTCACTCTCTAATGTCCATGTGCACACACTTGCACCTCATCAGAACACAGCACGCAGACAGACAGGCAGAGAAGACACACCTGCACACCTACTGTGGGTCCTATGTAGTGGGGATGTTGGGTTGTATTTAGAGTGGAATATCCCTTTTATCGTTGCACCTCTCTGAATAAGCCCATTGGATGTTACACGGCCTGCCCCTTTAAAGAGGTACAGGTAAGGTTGTTTTCATGTCCCAAATCTCTGCCCTCCCCTCCTTTCAGTCCTTACCTCCCCCTCTTTCTTTCTCTGTCCTCCATTCTCTCACACAGTATGAAGACTGTGAAAGGCTTGTTTTATTTTAATGTGAGCTGTTTCCCCATGGGGCTGTGTTTGAACTCTACTGTAAACCTTAGCTCCTGCTGTCTCCTGTCTGAGGGAGGTGCTGGCATTTCACTGGAGAAGATAATAGAGCATTTGTGGATGAGAAGATATGTGTGATTTTTATTTTTGTGTACTGTAGCTGCTTTCTCCTCCCATCTCAGGCAGAGGGATGTTGGTTGCGGAAATGGGGAGGAGTGTGGTTAGCAGTACTATGGGGCTGGTTTTGATATACACTGAACAAAAATGTATACACAACATGTGAAGTGTTGATCCCATGTTTCTTGAGCTGAAATAATATCCCAGAAATGTTCCATACGCACAAAAAGTGTATTTCTCACAATTTTGTTGCACAAATTTGTTTACATCCCTGTTAGTGTGCATTTCTCCTTTGCCAAGATAATCCATCCACCTGACAGGTGTGGCATATTAAACAGCATGATCATTATATTTATAGGTCAGAATATTTTCAAGCCTTCATGTATCTGGAGAACAGTTGACCCAGCTCAGTGGAGTGGCGGCCATCTTGCGTTTCCCCATTGCTGATCTATCAAAGCCTGAGGATGACAGCAGCTCTGATGAAGAATAAATGACACACTGCAACAGAGAAAATAGACCCGGGGGCACTCTTAGTCTGCAGAACTGAGGAACACAGCGCAATGTTGCAAGTAGAAATAGAGTGCATAGACTCAATCTGTTGTGGAACAGAACACTGTCATGTCTATGCATTCTATTTCTATTTCGATGCAATGTTGTCTAGAAAGTTAACCTCTTTTACGCCAAGCCTGTAGTTTCAACCTGTCCATCATTGCTTTATCATCATACTCACATAATTTGACATGCTTTTGGGTTTAAAGTATGGAGAAAAAATGTATGCACTCACTAACTGTAAGTTGCTCTGGATAAGAGCGTCTGCTAAATGACTAAAATGTAAAAATGTACATTACAAAGGTGCACCTTTTGCTGGGGACAAAAAATGGCCACCATAAAATATGCAGTTTTGTCACACAACACAATGCCACAGATGTCTCTAGTTTTGAGGGAACGTGCAATTGGCATGCTGACTGCAGGAATGTCCGCCAGAGCTGTTGCCAGAAAATTGAATGTTCATTTCTCTACCGTAAGCCACCTCCAACGTCGTTTTAGAGAATTTGGCAGTACGTCCAACCGGCCTCACAACCGCAGACCACGTTTATGGGCAAACGGTTTGCTGATGTCAACGTTGTGAACATAGTGCCCCATGGTGGCAATGGGGTTATGGTATGGGCAGGCATAAGCTACGGACAACGAACACAATTGCATTTTATCGATGGCAATTTGAATGCACAGAGATCCCTTGATGAGATCCTGAGGCCCATTGTCATGCCATTCATCCGCCGTCATCACCTCATGTTTCAGCATGATTATGCACGCGGCCCCATGTCGCAAGGTTCTGTACACAATTCCTGGAAGCTGAAAATCCCCCAGTTTTTCCATGGCCTGCATACTCCCCAGCAATGTCACCCATTAGCATGTTTGGGATGCTCTGGATCGACGTGTACGACAGTTTGTTCCAGTTCCCACCAATATCCAGCAACTTCGCACAGCCATTGAAGAGGAGTGGGAATTCATTCCACAGGCCACAATCAACAGCCTGATCAACTCTATGCAAAGGAGATGTGTCGCGCTGCATGAGCAAATGGTGGTTACACCAGATACTGACTGTTTTTCTGATCTACCCCCTACTTTTTTAAAAAAGGTGTCTGTGACCAACAGATGCATGTCTGTATTCCGAGTCATGTGAAATCCATAGATTAGGGCCTAATTAATTTATTTCAATTGACTCGTTTCCTTATATGAACTGTAACTCAGTAAAATCTTAGAAATTGTTGCATGTTACGTTCTTATATTTTTGTTCAGTATATTTCGACAACTCTCTTGGGATGGACAGAGGGGACGGCTCCAGACTGTCCTGCCCTCAAGTGCAGACCGCGAGAAGAGAGAGTTAGTGTTTTACCCCTGTTTTTTCCCCCCATGCTCAGGGCTTGGCTGGAATTCAGAGCTGCCAGTGTGCTTCCGAATGGATAATAGAGTCTTTCTTAGAATTTTACAGCTCAACTTTTTAGAAGTCTGCACATGTATACACATGCTTGGCATGTCTGGCCTCGCTGTACTTCAGTCCCATTGTGAATCATATTTCTGTCTCTTACTTGATCTTAAGTCACAGTTGTCTGTCTCACTCGCTCTCTATTTTCATGAGACGCATGTATTTTCACAAATAGATTAAACCGTTGTTGTTCAGATTCTGTAGTGAACTTGGTCACGTTTTACATGGATGCAAAAACAAAACAAATGATTTTTAAAATGGATGACTGGCAGCTTCCTCAACTGGTAGCTTCATTAAATAGTACCCGCAAAACACCAGTCTCAACATGAAGAGGCGAATCCGGGATGCTGACCTTCTAGGCAGAGTTGCAAAGAAAAAGCCATATCTCAGACTGGCCAATAAAAAGAAAAGATGGGCAGTCTGAGATATGACTTTTTCTTTGCAACTCTGCCTAGAAGGTCAGCATCCCGGATTCGCCTCTTCACTGTTGACGTTGAGACTGGTGTTTTGCGGGTACTATTTTTAATGAAGCTGCCAGTTGAGGACCTGTGAGGCATCTTTCTCAAACTAGACACACTAATGTATTTGTCCTCTTGTTCAGTTGTGCACCGGGGCCTCCCACTCCTCTTTCTATTCTGGTTAGAGCCAGTTTGCGTTGTTCTGTGAAGGGAGTAGTACACAGAGTTGTATGAGATCTTCAGTTTCTTGGCAATTTCTCGCATGGAATAGCCTTCATTTCTCAGAACAAGAATAGACTGACAAGTTTCAGAAGAAAGTTATTTGTTTCTGGCCACTTTGAGCCTGTAATCGAACCCACAATTGCTGATGCTCCAGATACTCAACTAGTCTCAAGAAGGCCAGTTTTATTGCTTCTTTAATCAGCATAACAGTTTTCAGCTGTGCTAACATAATTGCAAAAAGGTTTTCTAGTGATCAATTAGTCTTTTAAAATGATAAACTTGGATTAGTAAACACAACGTGCCATTGGAACACAGTACTGATGGTTGCAGATAATGGGCCTCTGTACGCCTATGTAGATATTCAGTTAAATCAGCC
Organism: Coregonus lavaretus; assembly: GCF_964263955.1. Taxonomy (NCBI): domain Eukaryota; kingdom Metazoa; phylum Chordata; class Actinopteri; order Salmoniformes; family Salmonidae; genus Coregonus; species Coregonus lavaretus. The sequence goes on along the minus strand of NC_139995.1, from coordinate 18,159,225 downwards.
GTTTCCAGCCACAATAGTCATTTACAACATTAACAATGTCTATACTGTGTTTTCTGATCAAAAAAATAGCTTTTCTTTTGAAAACAAGGACATTTCTAAGTGACCCCAAACTTTTGAACGGTTTTACATTTACGTCATTTAGCAGACGCTCTTATCCAGAGCGACTTACAAATTGGTGCATTCACCTTATGATAGCCAGTGGGACAACTACTTTACAATTGTATTATTTTTTTATTTTGTAGGGGGAGGGGGGGGGGGGGTAGAAGGATTACTTTTATACTATCCCAGGTATTCCTTGGGATAGATAGATAGATTTATCTATCTATTGGGACCCCCATTGATTTTGTTATAATGTTTGAGTCACTCAGATGGCATAAGCCATGGCAAAATGTGTATAATTGCTGGAAAATTAGCTTTAAAATTGAAAATTCTCTCAGCCCCATGACAAATACGTAGAATTGCAGGAAACTAGCTTCAAAACAGCAAAATTGTCTCTGCAGCCAAGAGAAGGGTTTCTAAAACTTTGCCATTGGTACATTTCTCAAATGGACGGTAAATTAAAATCTTCCTGGACATGTTGTCCGGTGCCACATTTTCCTAATGGGTGTGGGCAGGAAGTAAACCTGTGAAATAATGTGGAAATTAGGTCACCAATGAAACTGACAGAGGATAACTAAGCTTAGCGTTGGATAGTTGCTTGGTACTACAGTAATGGATTCTGACAGCCAACTGAGGATTTAAGGGCCAGATAGTGGGAAAGGGACCGATACACAGAATATTTAAATGTGGTGGATGGGTAGCCACATATCCAGGAAGCTAAAGTGATGACGCAGGGGACAGTGAGAGAGGATGCAAATAGGATGCTATCTTCTGTGGCTTCCTGTATCTTAAAAAAAAAAAAATATATATATATATTTTTTATAATGGTCCCATGAAGTTCTACCAAAATATTAAACCTTTTTAACAGGAAGTAGAGGAGTGGGTTCTGTTCCATCCTGTATCAGCCAGCCAACTGGATTGCTCTTACTGTAGTACTTAGGCGGGACATACTCCACATGAAAACATCTCCAATAAAAGCCCACAGTCAGTGAACATAAAGTCAACGTAGCCAAATTAAACGTATGGTTTGTATTGCGTTACACATTTCAGGAGGCACATTGGTCTTGGTTATGTTTGTTCACCAACTGTCAGCTTTTTTTTATCATGTCACAGTCCTGTCTGTCCGACTCCGGTACCATCCATTGGCCCTTCACTGCTGTAGCCCGTGCTTGTGTTTTGGTCAGAGTGCCTGATATGCTGCAGACCTGCTAATGTGCATGAACTGGATCTGTACAGTGTGTGAGCTGGTCTCTTCTCTCTTATAACTGGCTGTGCTAAGACATTGAGACCATAGACTGTGAATGGATTGGGATTGGACACAATCAGGTGAAGGTGTGTAGACCAGTGCACTAGAGTCTGTCATTTACACTCTCCAGGGGCCTCATTTATTGAAGGTGCCTGCGCACAAAAAATACTAAACCTTGCTAGCGCCAATTTTCCCGCAAAGGTTGGTATTTATCAAACTTGACGGGAAAGTGTGCATATTCCGCGCACAGCTCAAACCATGCGTACGCACAACTTCTAGTGGTTGATCAATTATATTGCGAGGGGGAAATGAAGGTGTTTGATGCACAGGAATTATAATAATGGTAGGCTAATAAAAACATGACAATTTTAATGATAAAACTGATGCATTTGCTGTTGGTAAGGAGATTGCATAGCAGCATGTAGTCTAATATGTTTATTTAACTTTTATTATATAGGCCTAAAGCACAATCATATTACAGGACATGTCTCTCCTTTTCTGACATGACCAGATTATTCCCGTTTACACAACAAAGCCAAGCATGCTCGAAAGAAAATAGACCGATAGTCTATTCAAAACATTTGACAATATGGGGAGGCGACAGTATTGCTGTGCGATACGAGCGCAACACCATAGCTTATTTAATCTTAGTGCCTATACCAAGGCAGGAGATGGAGAAACAAACAAAATATTGAACAACATTTAGTCTTTTGTATAGAAGTGTGGGCCATAGCATTTACTTTTTAAATTACTATAATAGACAGAGAATCTTTCATAATGCGCAGCCAGTGTTTCGGACTCGCTATGCATTTTCATGCATTTTTTATTTATTTAAATTCGCCATTGCTCTTTCTTTTTTAGAAACTGTCATGGCCCAGTTCTAACATCTCCAAATCATACAGCAAATGAGGGTGTTTTTTTGTTGCCCTCCATTCACCTTTTATGGTGTTTTCCAGGCGGGGTTGTAATGCTTGTTCACGAGCACACAAATGTAGTGCGGCTCTGATTTTATCAATAAAAACATGCTTATGTTGCGTGCAACTGTTTTTATAAGCCCAATAATTTGTTGAGCATGCAAATCCTAGAATTTAGTGAGAAATGGACACACGAATGATAAATGAGTCCCCAGATCTTCATTAATCTCAGTCTCCAATAGTCCAACTAACTGTGTAAGCCTATGCTGTTTTATAAAACCAACTGCTTTCGGTTCCTATCACTTTAATACCTGCCCCGTATCTGATGGAACAAACATCTCCTAACTATCTCTGGGCAAGTTTCACATTGTCAGAAGTGTCTGATTCAGGATTATTTGCATAATGCCAGGCCTGTTGTAACTCATTTGTGGTGCGCTGCTGTTTTCAGTCGACGTCTCTCTGAAATAGAAAGGGTATAGCTACATTGTTTGCGTCCTCTCCAGAGTATGGCCTACTGTATCTCCCTTAGGGTGATTCAATGCAAGGTTTCAAAGTCAACAAACTTACTGGAAAAAAGTTGAGGAATAAAGGCTAACAACAAATGAATGATGCATGTTACAAACATGTATATACTGTTTGATGCCATGGCAGCATGGTTGTCAAAATACTGGAGAAAAATAATTTATGTTCAAATGCTTTACCATTACCATAGTATGATTGGCAGATTCTATGCAGGGGAAAGATCTCTACAAGGAAAACATTTCACTGCGGTCTCCTATAGCAGTGTTTCCCAAACTCGGTCCTGGGGCCCTCCCTGGGTACACGTTTTGTTTTTTGCCCTGGCACTACACAGCTGATTTCAAATAATCAAAGCTTGATGATGAGTTGGTTATTTGGATCAGCTGTGTAGTGCTAGGGCAAACACCAAAATGTCTACTCAGGGGGGGCCCCAGGACCAAGTTTGGAAAACCCTGATCTATATAACCACTTTCTTCCTTTTTCTTTTCCCCCTATATACTGTATACAGGTGAGATATATATTCTGCCTTTTCTATCATTACCGGCAAGCAGCACTCTGCTCTAGCGGTGTGTTTGTGTCTTTCAAGATGTGAAGCTGACTGTGGTTTGATGTCATCATTCTCCACTACTGCAGAGGTGAGTTCGGGGACAGAAAAGACAGGGAGCATGCAGTGGAGACGTACGAGTAGGAGACTAGGAGTGTCAGAAAGGTGGTGCTATACACGTCCATGCCTGCAGTTTGGACTAAGGTTGCATAACGACTTCCATCCGTTCTGCAGTTTTCCACTCAGGAATGATGAGCTCATAGCTGTGTGTGTGTGTGTGTGTGTGCTTGTTAGAAAGCCAGTGTATGTCTGTGCGTGCCAGTGTGCTTGCCCACACATTTGAGAATGTACACATCTGAGATGTGTGTCTGTTGTGGCCTACGTCTCAACTGCTGGAACAATGAACTCTAATATTTTTTCTGTGTAGAACGGGAAAGAGCAGTGGCCTTAGTGGCTGCCTTCCTATTGTGTGAACCCTGAGGGGTCAGACGCAGTGCAAGGCCGGGCCAGGGGAGGAAAACAAGGGCAGGGTCGCCCGGCCGGCCAGCAGCACTCTGCAGCACGCTCAGAGAGAGGGGGGTTGGGCGGGACAGTAAGAGGAATGGCCAGAGAGTGTACGAAGAAGGGGAGAGCGGATATAGAGAGAGGATTCGGGGTCAGAAGTGGACACAAAGGGAAGAGGAGAGAGTGAAGATGATTGAGAGGTGTGAAGTGGATGCAGGAAAGGGAGCGGTTGGAAATGTGAATGTATCTTGCTGTTCAGTGAGGTTAAACAGAGCAGTATAGCCTAAACTTGGGACCAACATTTCTATTGTTGTCTATGTACACAATCCACACAATTCAGCTTGTGCTTGTCCCTGTGCTGGGGGTTTAGTGACTGTACTGTACTGCACTGTGTGCTGTGCTGTACTATTAGAGCAAGAGGAATAGAGCAGGCAGCAGCAGCAGGATGAACGCAGGATGACCCATTTCCCCCGAGGCTCTAAATCACTACATCATCGTCAGTCTCTCCTCACACTGGAACAGATGAGATTTCCCTCCTATCAAATGCTATGAAGGGAGACTCGTGAAGCGAGTAGCTACTAGTGCTGAGCGATTTCAGTGAATTATTATTATTATTATTTTTAAAATAACTAATTGACCAAGTCAGTTCAATTATTAGAATGTGTAAGTTCAATGCACAGTTTCTCTAGAGATAAATCAGATCCAGCTTGAACTGTGTGGTGTAGTTGGGAGTTGTAGTTTCCAACAGGCCAATATTCTACATAGTTTAGAGCATAAAATGTGATAATTAACTACAATGACCATAATCCAGTGCACATCTACTTGTCCAGTCTCTGGTTCTTTTAATGCCTGCTACTGAAGAGACAAGAATGCGAGATCATGAGGGGATATAGAGAGCATCTGTTGCTTCGCGAGGTATCTCGACCTGCAAATACATGATCAAAGTGATTGATAGTTGGTATTCAGCAGTCATAAAAGTATGCCTTATTTACTTTGAAGAACTACAATATAGTGATTTTGTCAGACAGCATAGGCAGCAGCTCTATAGAGATGAGATGATGACTTGGAATTAAATAATAGTCATCAAATAATACAAATGTAATATACACAACTGAAATATTTTATTAAAGTAAAGTAATGTAAATAAATTATTTAATAAGTGATAAGCACTAATGGGCAGTCACTACCATCATGGGACTTGTATTGTTTTATTCTGTTATAGCAGGGGTGTCAAACGTCCGGCCCACGGGCCGGATCAGGCCCGCAAACGGGTTTAATCCGGCCCGCGAGATGATTAAAAAAAAAAAAAAACATATATATATATATATATATATATATATATATATATATAATTTTGTAAAGTATAAAAATGCGCTGCAATTTTTCAATAAAATAAACTGCTGTTCCAATTGCGTCCACTGGATGGCGCAATAGCAATTGTGTTAAGCAAGCAAACTGTTTATACCGGGGCAGAGCAAGTAGGTCAAGCACGTGCAGCCAATGAGCTACTTTGTTTTGCCCGCGATATTTATTACGGCTTCTACTTTTAACATTATGTGCTTTGGCACCCTCATTGCCCCAATATGTCTCTGTCAAAAAAGAGAAAAGTGGACGCAGAGTGCAGAGTGTTCCAAGAAAAATGGTCATCCTATTTATTCACGGAATTGAATGGGAAAGCTGTATGTTTGGTGTGTTCAGAGCATGTTGCAGTGCTGAAAGAATATAACCTTCGTCGCCACTATGTGAGTCTTCATGCCGACAAATATGACAACTTTCAAGGACAGCGGAGATGAGAGAAGGTGAATGAACTGTTGGCGGGTCTGAAGAAACAGCAGTCTGTGTTTACTCACAGCCGAGACATCAGTGACGCTGCAGTGAAAGCTAGCTACCTCATTGCTAATGAAATCGCAGTGGCTTCAAAACCATTTAGTGAGGGTGAATTTGTAAAAACATGCATGATGAAGGCAGCGGAGATTGTGTGCCCTGAAAAGCGGCAGGCTTTTGCAAATATCAGCCTGACAAGAAACACAGTTGCAGACAGGATTTCCGATCTTTCAGTGGATTTGGACAGCCAGTTGAAGCAAAAGGTAAAGTCATTTATTGCGTTTTCGGTTGCAATTGATGAAAGCACGGACATTACAGATGTTGCACAACTGGCCATTTTCATCCGCGGAGTTGATGACAGATTGACCGTCACCGAGGAGTTTGTGGAGTTGGTGCCGATGACAGATACAATGACAGCAGCTGATATTTTTACTGCACTTGTCGGCGCGCTGGACAGGGTCGGAGTGGACTGGTCCCGCACTGTCAGCCTGGCTACAGATGGTGCGCCCTCAATGATCGGGAAAAAAGCAGGCGTTGTGACAAAGTTCAGAGAGAAAGTGCAATCTGCAAATGGAGGACGTGATTTTTTGACTTTTCACTGTATTTTGCACCAGGAGGCTTTGTGTTGCAAGTCATTAAAGATGGATAACGTCATGAAGGTGGTCATCCAAACTGTTAATTTCATCCGATCCAGAAGCCTGAATCACCGTCAGTTTGACAGCCTTCTCAGAGAGAAAGACCACATCTATGGCCTACCATACCACACTGAGGTAAGATGGTTAAGCCGAGGTGCTGTGCTGAGGCGTTTCTTTGATTTACGAGAAGAAATTGAACAGTTCATGGAAGAAAAGGGCAAACCAGTGTTAGAATTTCATTCCGCAGAATGGATGCAGGACCTTGCATTTATGGTGGATGTTACAGAGCACCTGAATAACTTGAACAAACAGCTGCAAGGGAGCAACAAAGTTGTCACGCAGTATTATGACAGCATACGTTCTTTCAAGTTGAAGCTGTCATTGTGGGAGACGCAACTTGCCGGTGGTGATGCAGCTCACTTCCTCTGTCTGAAAAATGTGTGCGCGACCCAACATGTGGCAGACATGAAGCGGTTCAAAGATAAAATAACGGGACTGTTACGGGAGTTTGAGCAACGCTTTCAGATTTATGTTTATATGTTTTTATGTTGATGTGCTATTGTTTTTAATTGATTTTATTTGTATATTTAACCTATTCTTGACTCTGTGGTTCTTGCACTTGTTTGGGGAACAGGATTTCATTATTTTTATCTACATTTCTGCCTGAGAAATGACACCCTGATATAGTTCTGTGATCTGTGAAACAGTTCTGTTAATCACTGAGGCATTGTGTGTTTGTGTTCTTTGTCCTCAGAACTTTCAAATAACTTGAGGTGTTTTATGATTAATAGTGATGTTGTGCTTTTGGACACTGTCCTCAGGCTCCAGCTTTATGTTTATATGTTTTTATGTTGATGTGCTATTGTTTTTAATTGATTTTATTTTATTTGTATATCTAACCTATTCTTGACTCTGTGGTTCTTGCACTTGTTTGGGGAACAGGATTTCATTATTTTTATTTACATTTCTGCCTGAGAAATGACACCCTGATATAGTTCTGTGATCTGTGAAACAGTTCTGTTAATCACTGAGGCATTGTGTGTTTGTGTGTTCTTTTTCTTGAGAATTTTCAAATAAACTTGACGTGTTTTATGATTAATAGTGATGTTGTGCTTGTACTATTTTGGACACACTGTCCTCAGGCTCCAGCTTTATGTTGTATGTTGATCGTATTAAAACAAAGAAAACAATCTGAAGTTGTTGTTTTTAAGTTATATATACCATGATTTTTCCGGTCCGGCCCACTTGGGAATAGATTTTCCTCCATGTGGCCCCTGAGCTAAAATGAGTTTGACACCCCTGTGTTATAGCATTCAACCCAGATAATCAAAACCGAAATCGAAAAACTATTTTTTTTTTTTTATATAACTGAACCAACCTCAAAAAGCACTAATCACTCAGCACTACTAGCTACCTCCAGCTTACTATCTGAAATTGCCTTTGCTATTTTTATTTTTTAATTGAAATATGAATAGAGGGATTATAGTAGTAGTTAGTGTATGGAATAATCGTTTTAATGGACTAACCAATTGGATGAGACGCCCAAAGAAGGGACCTTTTCTAAGTTCTAACATAATAGAGTTAGCCATGTCAGTCTGGTTACAGTGCATCTCTGTCTTGTCTACCCAGGTGCTGATATGTGCTGAGGATGAGTGAAGTGGGAGACAACTCACTGGAGCCCATGTGCTCCGAACAGAAACGCAAGATCTCCACCTGTGATACACCAGGCATGGGGTGAGTCACTGTTGGAAGCTGTGTCTGTCTGTCTCCATCTTCCTTTCTGTCGATCTTTGTGTGTGACACTGCCTGTGTCCTTTTCACTCTAGCCTCTGTTAAATTCCCTCTACTCGGCTTCAATATCTGTTTTTCCATGTAGAAGATTTCTGTGATGTCAGCATCTTGACTCCAGTATACAGCAAGTCATTATGGAGGGAGAGGTGTGGTTATCATGGTGACATATCTGACCGTATCTCCTATTCCCCCCCACTCCCTGTCCCTGCAGATGTGACAAGCGCAGGAGGGAGCAGGAGAGTAACTACATGGAGGAGCTGGCCGAGCTGATCTCTGCCAACCTCAGCAACATGGACAGCTTCAACGTGAAGCCAGACAAATGTGCCATCCTCAAGGAGACCGTCCGGCAGATCAGACAGATCAAAGGGCAAGGTACCAGCTCCCTAATGCTAACATGCTAATGCTAACAGTCATCTTAATATCAGCACGTTATCGCCTTTGGATTTAGCAAAAAAAGGAGGTAGATGTAGGAGAACATGATTTGGCATTCGTGAATCCTTGCTGTAGTATTAGCTCAGTGCATGGTTGCATGGTCAGAGGATGCCAGTGCCAAACAGGGCTGTAGAGACTAGGTGGTGGGCTCATGGCCGGGTGGCCTGCCTGGCCTCTGTGTTTGTGTTTGGGGGAAATGAACACCAGTAGTTGAGTCGTGGTGGTGATGGCTCAAGGCTGTGGTGCTCCAGGCTCATCTGTCTGTTTGCACTTGAGTGGCAGGCCCAGCCTGGGTGACGGATGGGACTGGAGGAGAGCAGGGCGGGAGGGTTAGGGCTGGGACAGGGGAGGGATTCCAACCCCATAAATCACTCCCCCCCCCCCCCGCTCATTTCCCCTTTATGGCTCTGAAGTGGTTGGATCGGTGTAAGCCGTATTATCTCCACCCAGCCTTCTGGTGGGTTATGTGAATCTTATAGCTATGTAGTCCACTCAGATCAGTGAAGAGGAAGGGAGGAAGGGAGGATGGGAGGAAGGAAGGGAGGAAGGAAGGAAGTTATTGGATTGGAAGCCACCCCAGGGCCACAGCTGGCTGCTGCTGCTTCTAGCTTTGTACAGCCAGGTTCCCATAGTTACAGGAAGTGAATGATGAAGGCCATCCTTCTCTCACCGTGACCTTTTAACCCCCTACCTATCTCTTGCTCTTTCTTTCACCTATTCCTTTAATCCTTAAGTCATCTCATTTAGGCATTATCTTCCCTTACATTAGTGTTAGCCTTGAAGCAGCCTTTAAAATCAGAAGCATTTTTTTTTTTTCATTCTCTTCCTTGCAACTGAATCTATTCACTCAGAATGTGTCGGACTCATAACTATATCATGATTTAAAATGGAATTATATTTTTAGAACTGTAAAAACATTGGTAATGCTGCCTCCTGGTGGCAGACAGTAACAGTCATCTTACAGTGACAAATGGTTGTCTGGATCACTGGCGTCTCTGTCTTTTATGCAAATGTTGGGCTCCAGTAAAACTGTTTTGCAGATGTAATGTTTCTCATTTCTCCTCACAATTCCACAATGGATATCATGCTGGTTGTTTACAGAGGGTGTACATGTGCTGCTATGTGTTGCATTATTACTAGATTGACCTTATCTACTGTGAAGTGACTTGGGGTCCTTGTCCCTCTGCAGGGAAGAGCTCGTGCAGCGATGACGACGTCCAGAAGGCAGATGTGTCGTCCACCGGTCAGGGGGTCATTGACAAGGACCATCTGGGACCGCTGCTGCTACAGGTTAGCCTGAGGACGGGGGGGGGTCAAAGGGCAGTGGAATTAGGTTCACCTCCTTATGTTGAATGGGGGACATACAAGACTGAGCAGCTGGTCACACACATTTAGTATAGATAATAGAATTCTGTGTGTCAATAACTATCTTCTCTTGTTCCTCCCCCTCTGTCCTCTGGCTCAGGCCCTGGATGGCTTCCTGTTTGTGGTGAACCGGGAGGGCAGCATCGTGTTTGTGTCTGACAACGTGACTCAGTTCCTTCAGTACAAACAGGAGGAGCTCATCAACACCTCCATCTACAACATCCTCCATGAGGACGACCGGGAGGAGCTGCACAAGAACCTGCCCAAGACCAACGGTACGCAGAGACACGTGCGCACACACAACTGCAGTCACAATAACACATATGCCATTAGACTTTTATTTAGTGGCACTGCAGAACGGTAATCTTCCCAACCTACAGCATGAAAGCAATTATTGTGTCCCCTTGTCTCTTCCAGCACCCAACGGTGGGTCATGGGGAGGAGAGGCACCGCGTCAGAAGAGCCACACCTTTAACTGTCGTATGCTGGTGAAGTACGGTCACGGGCAGAACCATCAGAACCATGGTCCGTCTGAGGGGCCCAACAGGCAGCACTACGAGACCATGCAGTGCTTCGCCCTGACCCAACCCCGTGCCATGATGGAGGAGGGAGAAGGTAGGGGTCTAAGGGCAGGAAGTCCTCCTCAGTCATGTGTCACGGTTAGATGTGTAATTTCTATTTATGATGCAGACTTGCTGTGCTCTTCACATTGAGTTGCTGTAAATTGATTATGGGAAGCCTGATATAGGTTCATTAGAGAAGGATTGTGTGTGTGTGTTCAGACCTGCAGTCGTGTATGATCTGTGTGGCCCGGCGCGTCACTGCAGTGGAGAGGACCGAGCAGTTCAGCACCCGCCATGAGCTCTCAGGTGAGATGACTGTAAACACATTGCATTCACGTCTTCATTCTCTATTCATATGCTCTCTCCATTCATTCTGAGTAACATAACACACTCTCAAACTGTTGCGGGATTGTCGATTGATCTGCAAAAATGTAGGATTATACAGTTTAGTTTGACTACATTATAACATTGAGATACAACATTTGTTGATCAAAATTAAATAAGAATATAATTGCCATGTATGTGACCCCTGCCCTTTGTGTGGTTGTGTTGTCTGATAGGTCAACTGATAGAGATAGAACAACAGAGTTCTCTCCACACCACCATGCGGCCAGGCTGGGAGGATCTGGTCAGGCGCTGCATGCAGATGTTCCTCCATCGTACTGAGGGCCATCCCTGGTCCTACAAACGCCACTACCATGAGGGTACGCCTCTCTCTGCTAAACTCTCCTCTCTGGCTCCATGCTCCCTGCTATATCACCATGTCTTCTCGCCAATGTCTCACGTTGTTACTCTGCTGTAAATGCACAAGTACAATGCATCTCTGCTCCTAACCAAGGCTACTACTAGGTGATAAGCATGTTGGTCGGTCAGTCTCATTTTCTCAGTCTTCATAGTTTTCTCCCTCTGTCCTCTCCAGCCTTCCTGCATGGCCGTGCCGAGACGCCATCTTACCGGTTCTCTCTCTCCGACGGCACCCCAGTCACTGCTCAGACCAGGAGCGAGCTATGTCGTAGCCACGCCTCCAATGAGCCACCCACCTTCCTCTCTACCCATCTGCTACAGAGGTTAGTCTGTCAGCTTGGAGCGCTCAGAGCCATGGCATCATTATCACCCACTCAGTGTAGGATTTTACTGTTTTCTTTGCCCAATCGTAGTAGATAAGATTGAACTGAGGTTTTTACTGTAGATGTAAGTAGAGTTTAGTGTTTAATCACCATGTTCCACTCCTGACCCCTCATTCTCTCTCTCTCTGTCAGGGAGCAGAATGGCTACCAAACCAACCAGGGGGGAGTGATGAGGCCCCAGGGCATGGGCATCACCAACCCCAATGCCCAGATGAACATGGCTCCTGGAGGGGGCAGGGGTGGCATGAACAGGGGCTATGGCATGGGGGCAGAGCAGGGGCACATGGGACAGAGAGGCGGCCCCTCGTACACAGGGGGCAACGGGATGAACTCCATGAATCAGATGAACTCAATGCATCAGATGACTCAAATGAACCGCTCAATGCATCAAATGAACTCTCAGACGAATTCAATGGGTCAACCAATGAACAACATGAGTCAGATGAATTCCATGAATCAAATGAACTCCATACGTCCAATGAACTCTCGGATGAATTCCATGAACCAGATGAATTCTATGAGTCGGATGAATCAAATGAACCAGAGGAATCAGATGAACCACCCTGGAATGCAGCATCCACAGCATCAGCAACAGCAGGCCCCGTTCCATGGAGCGGGATACGGCATGGGGGGCATGACCAGCCCCCCCCAGAGCAGTCCAGGGATTAACGCCCCCCAGCAGAACATCATGGGCTCCCCTAGAGTAAGGGGGAGCCCCAAAATGGGCGCTAGCCCCTTCTCCCCAGGAGGTATGCACTCTCCCATGAGCTCGGGTCACCCAGGTGGTCCTGGAGGCGCAGGAGGGAGCACCAGTTTCTCCAGCAGCTCCCTGAGCGCCCTCCAGGCCATCAGTGAGGGGGTGGGCACCTCTCTATCCTCAGCCCTCCCCTCGCCCCTCAACTCTCCCCCTGCACACAAGCCTGACAGCTCCCCCAGTGTCAACTCCACCCAGCAGGGACAGAGCCAGGGGCAGTGCCATGGTGGGCCTTGTAAACCAGGCAGTTCAGACTCCAAGAGCCCGGGCAACTCTCTGGCCAGTGGGGGAGCGCAGCAGCAAACCCCAGACAAGCCAGACAGCCAGGCCAGCAGGGAGGGCCCAGCCGGGGGAGAAGCCAACCGACGGGACCCAGACAACAAGGGGGGCCACAAGAAGCTCCTGCAGCTCCTCACCTCCCCTACGGAGGAGCTAGTGCCCCCTAACCCCCAGGCCGGCCCTGGCACCACCCCCATGGGCTCTGAGTCCAAAGAGTGCATAGGGGGTTTGACCGGCCCCTCCGCCACAGGCGTGTCCTCCTCCACGGCTGCAGTGGGACAGCAGGGCCTAGGAGCAGGGGCTGCAGCAGCACACTTTGCCAACCAGTCCCTGCAGGAGAAGCACAAGATCCTCCATAAGCTGCTGCAGAATGGGAACACCCCAGACGAGGTGGCCCGCATCACAGCCGAGGCCACGGGGAAGGTCACAGATGGTGGGGGTCCAGAGGCTGGGCCAGTAGATCCAGGAGAGGGACCAGGGGCGAGGGGGGCTGAGGTGAAGCATGAACAGCACAGCCCCAAGAAGGAAAAGACCCACGCCCTCCTCCACTACCTCCTCAACAAAGATGACTCCAAAGGGGCAAGGGGTGATGTCAAACCAAAGCTGGAAGGCAGGGGAGCCCAGGGAGCATCCTCAGGGGTCACGACCTCTGAACCCAACCCCATTGTGGAGCAGGTCAAGACTGAACCACCTGATGAGGTAGGAAGGGACGTTGTACCTACAGTCAGGGCTCTAAAGTGCAACCAATTTGATCACATATGCAACAACATATTTTGCTGTGCGACCTGGAGTTTTAATTTTACATTCATAAACCATGTCGCGGGCAGTTCTAACAACCCCGTAACTTTACCAGTATATCCAAACATTTGCGGCCACAAAAAGTAAAGGGATAGCTTCTTCTGGAGATCAATGATCATAGCATTGAATGAATGACAGATGTCTTGCATGTAGTCATCAAAAACTTGACGCTCTTAAAGAGACTTGTACAATTTTCATTGTAATGCATCTCAATAGGAAAATAGTGCTTTTACATAATGTAGAAACCTAATATTCCACACATAACTTTCTAATTTCAATTACCGGTATTTGTATCAACATTTTAGCTTTTTATAATAAACCAATGCACAACGTAATTCAGAAGTAGCTAGAATTCATATAGGCTGCTGTATATCTCATTTGATTAAAAAAAAACATTTTCTGGTGCCCCTACATTTTATGTTGTGCTCCTAACTTTTTAAAGTTGTGAGCATCAGTGTGTATAATAATGTGTGCCCTGCCTACGGTTAATTACTTTATATTATTTATTCAGCAAAGAGCAGCTTGTTAACTGATTCCACTGTTAATTAACAGTAACGTGTGTTTTTTTTCCCAGTTGGAAACCCTGGAGACAATTCTCGGAGGCCGCAAGAACTCCAGCTCTGGGTTTAATCCCGAACCGGACTCCAGAGCAGGAAACGAAGGGGGAAACCAGCAGGGAAATGGCCCAGACAGTTTGCATGGTATACTAGCATGAGTGGATTCTAATTTAAATTATGAATGGATCAGTCCAGAAGTGCTAATATGTTGGCCATTAATTGACTGTTATGCAGCAAACCAGACATCCTTACTATACATATAATGTTTGTCGTTGGCCTGTACTGACCCTTCCGCTGTGTGTTCCAGGTGGGGAGAGAGGAGCCATGCTGCCTGCCCGGCGTGGACCTCTCCAGCGGGCACTGTCAGTGGATGCTAAACCCCTGGGTGGTGGTGGATGCCTGGCGGGGAGGAGGAACGTCCCCTGCCCCACGCTCATCAAACAGGAAAACATGGAGGCCCCCATCCGGCCAGGCATGACCAGCGGCTTCCCTGTACCAGGAGGCATGGGTGTGTGTCCACCACGGGGCGGTGCTGCCACAAGTAACTACTCCCAGCTGACTGGAACAGTGTAAAGACTACAGTTAGAAGACTATGTCTAGTTCATGGATAATAACTGCACTGTTTATGTGTTCCCCTGGAGGAATGAACAGGGGTATTGGGATGCCACAGCGACCTCCCATGGCAGGGCAAGGTGACTGGGGGATGCCCAGGTCCAGTGGAAGTCCTGTGGGTGTGCCAGGACACCCCTCAATGGGCCGGCCAGGGATGGACTTCAACTCCAAGGGCATGATGAGATGCCCCATTGTCAACAGGTCCAACAGTTTACCTGGCAGCACCAGGTCTATGCTGCAGCAGCAACTCATAGAAATGGGTATGTACTGAAGTGTGTCTGTGTGAATATTACCAACTATATGTGTGTTTGATTGGTTCATGCTGAATTCTACTGCCTCTATAGGTTCCAGTGAGGTGAATATGGGGATGAGTCCCTTCAGTGGGCAGGGTCCTCCACCTCAGTCCCCCTCCTGGCCTGACAGTGCAATGGGAATGGACGGACCACCCATTAACACAAATAGGTGAATAACCATCTTCATCTCACACACACACACACTCTCATCTGTTCGCTCTGTCTCCTATTAACCCACACATCATTAACACGTAGTGTGAAGTACGTTGGCTCCTCTTTATACAACTAGTGCCTGCACTGATCCCCCCCCCCCCTCCCCTTGTTGTGTACCAGGCGTCAGTTTGGGAACCCCCTGGATGAGCTCCTGGTGCCGCCCTCCACCAGCCAGGGGCAGAGTGATGAGCTGGCGCTGCTGGACCAGCTGGACTCTCTGCTCAACAACACTGACGTCATCGCCCTTGAGGAGATTGACCGGGCCCTGGGCATCCCCGACCTCGTAGGACAGGTACCTTATGAGGACATTCGGATAACATGGAGCGTCCTCTATTTACGGCCCCTATAAACCATGTGACAAGAACTACACTGTTATATTGACTATGTCTGACCTCTCTCCCACACAGAGTCCTGGTCGAGAGCAGCAGCCACAGCCAGGTCCGGGGCAGAGGTCCCCATCAGAGCCCTTCCCTGGCCCAGGACCAGACAGCTCCATGGAGATGGAGCAGAAGCCCATGTATGTCCAGGGGTATCCAGGACCCCCCTCCATGGGCATGCAGTCAGCCTATGGGGCCAACCCCATGCAGGGCCAGTCCTCTGCTGGCTTCAACCCCATGAACCAGATGGGGGGTCAGGTAGGCTCAGGGGGCTTCCCTGGCATTGGGGGCATGGGTCACCCCCGCGCCACCATGATGAGACCCCGCATGATGAGCGCCACCAAGCCCCTCAGACTGCAGCTACAGCAGAGACTACAGGGCCAGCAGGTATTAGCATGACACACATGACTTCGAAGTTGCAGAAGAGGCTATATTTGATTGTGATAGATAGGTCTAGATATAGAAGCACATATAAAAGCAGGCAGGTGGGTGACCTACAGTGGGGGAAAAAAGTATTTAGTCAGCCACCAATTGTGCAAGTTCTCCCACTTAAAAAGATGAGAGAGGCCTGTAATTTTCATCATAGGTACACGTCAACTATGACAGACAAATTGAGGAAAAAAAATCCAGAAAATCACATTGTAGGATTTTTAATGAATTTATTTGCAAATTATGGTGGAAAATAAGTATTTGGTAACCTACAAACAAGCAAGATTTCTGTCTCTCACAGACCTGTAACTTCTTCTTTAAGAGGCTCCTCTGTCCTCCACTCGTTACCTGTATTAATGGCACCTGTTTGAACTTGTTATCAGTATAAAAGACACCTGTCCACAACCTCAGTCACACTCCAAACTCCGCTATGGCCAAGACCAAAGAGCTGTCAAAGGACACCAGAAACAAAATTGTAGACCTGCACCAGGCTGGGAAGACTGAATCTGCAATAGGTAAGCAGCTTGGTTTGAAGAAATCAACTGTGGGAGCAATTATTAGGAAATGGAAGACATACAAGACCACTGATAATTTCCCTCGATCTGGGGCTCCACGCAAGATCTCACCCCGTGGGGTCAAAATGATCACAAGAACGGTGAGCAAAAATCCCAGAACCACACGGGGGGATCTAGTGAATGACCTGCAGAGAGCTGGGACCAAAGTAACAAAGGCTACCATCAGTAACACACTATGCCGCCAGGGACTCAAATCCTGCAGTGCAAGACGTGTCCCCCTGCTTAAGCCAGTACATGTCCAGGCCCGTCTGAAGTTTGCTAGAGTGCATTTGGATGATCCAGAAGAGGATTTGGAGAATGTCATATGGTCAGATGAAACCAAAATAGAACTTTTTGGTAAAAACTCAACTCGTCATGTTTGGAGGACAAAGAATGCTGAGTTGCATCCAAAGAACACCATACCTACTGTGAAGCATGGGGGTGGAAACATCATGCTTTGGGGCTGTTTTTCTGCAAAGGGACCAGGACGACTGATCCGTGTAAAGGAAAGAATGAATGGGGCCATGTATCGTGAGATTTTGAGTGAAAACCTCCTTCCATCAGCAAGGGCATTGAAGATGAAACGTGGCTGGGTCTTTCAACATGACAATGATCCCAAACACACCACCCGGGCAACGAAGGAGTGGCTTCGTAAGAAGCATTTCAAGGTCCTGGAGTGGCCTAGCCAGTCTCCAGATCTCAACCCCATAGAAAATCTTTGGAGGGAGTTGAAAGTCCGTGTTGCCCAGCGACAGCCCCAAAACATCACTGCTCTAGAGGAGATCTGCATGGAGGAATGGGCCAAAATACCAGCAACAGTGTGTGTAAATGTTTGACCTGTGTCATTGCCAACAAAGGGTATATAACAAAGTATTGAGAAACTTTTGTTATTGACCAAATACTTATTTTCCACCATAATTTGCAAATAAATTCATAACAAATCCTACAATGTGATTTTCTGGATTTTTTTTTCTCATTTTGTCTGTCATAGTTGACGTGTACCTATGATGAAAATTACAGGCCTCTCTCATCTTTTTAAGTGGGAGAACTTGCACAATTGGTGGCTGACTAAATACTTTTTTCCCCCACTGTATATGGATGGCAAATGTGAGTAACTTTGTTCTCTCCCGCTGTAGTTCATGAACCAGACCCGTCAGGGCATGGGCATCAAGATGGAGAATGCCCCTACAGGAAACCCTGCGATACGGCCCGGGATGGAGCCCGGCATGGACGGTCAGGTACACCCCTTCCACATCATGCTCCATTAAATCAACATCTGGTAGGGTAGACCACCTCACACACACTGATGAAACCCATGCTGTTGCCATGCAGTACTTGCAGTCATATCAGTGTTTTCCCCTGTCTGCTTGGTCAGCCTGGCTTCCTGAATGCTCAGATGATGGCTCAGCGCAGCAGAGAGATGATGACCCTACAGATGAGGAGACAGAGGATGATGATGATAATGCAGCAGCAACAACAGCAGCAGCAACAGGCTGCAGCAGGAGGCTTCAGCCCCCCACCTAACGTAACGGCCCCTGCAGGCATGGACAACCCCATGGCAGGACCCCCCATGAACCAGCCAGGGCAGCAGCAGTTCACCTACGGCGGAAACTATGGTGAGCTATCTGACCTAAATTCATATCCATTTATTTACTAGCCTTGATGAGTCTCCTCCATTGACTATTCTCTAAAATAGAAGGCTCTGTACTCCCAACTCTTTCCCCCATTCATACCCTTCTGACCAGGAGTTTTTCCATCCATGGGGGTTGTAACGTAAACTGTCTTCCTCTCTTTCTAACTGTTATTTCTAACACAGAATTTACAATGCAGACATGAAATGATAAGACTTGTGGCTGTGCCTATAGGAATGAACCAGCAAGGAGACCCCTCGTTTGTAGGCGCAGGCAGCAGCCTGCCCAGCAACATGATGCCAGGTCGCATGGGAGGACCTCAGAATCCCATGATGCAACAACAGCCCCAAGGCAGCCCCATGTACCAGTCAGCAGACATGAAAGGCTGGCCACAGGGTGGCATGGCACGGAACAAGTATGTCTGATACACTGATATAATGGCAAAAAACACACTCCATTACTTCCTGTTCTATCTCCATCTACTTTGTTCTTTATACTTCTCTGTATTTCTCTGTCTTTCAGCTCATACCCCCAGCAGCAGTTCACCCAGCAGGGGAACCCAGGCCAGTTTGGGGGGCCCATGATGATGAACGGCTCCATGGGCGGGCCAGGCCCAGTCAGTGGTGCTGCTGGAGCACAGATGGGCCAGATGCAGGGGCAAATGTCTGGACAAATGCAGGGGCAAATGTCTGGACAAATGTCTGGGCAAATGTCTGGACAAATGTCTGGGCAAATGCAGGGGCAAATGGCTGGGCAAATGCAGGGGCAGATGGGCATGAACTCCATGGGATTGGGCCGAATGCCAATGGGACCTGAACAGGTAAATAGTTTGTCATTTGTCAGTAAATCAAGATAGTTATAAAATGTCATAACTTCCCAGTAGTTATTTGATAGCTCAGGCTGAACTGTGTGAATTTATTGTAACATTAGCCTACATTTTGTGTCATTTACAGAAATATTGCTGAAAATGTATGTAATCAATAAGAGCCTTCATCCGGAAGGCAGCAGAGACTGCAGTGCCCCAGCAGAGACTGAGAGCCTGGCCAGGGGCCACCAGACACAGCTCCAAGATCTGCTCCCGCCACTGTTCTCAGCCCTGTGTGTAGAGAGACTCGTAAGAAGCCACAGTGAGACTGAGTGACAGAAATAAAGACACCTAATGCAGCCTCTCACTGTAGGCTTGCCTCTCTCTGGAGGACTGTGTGAGTGACTTAGTTCAAGAAAACGCCCTGCTTTCTCTTCCTGTAACCTGTGGGAGTGTGATCGGCGTTAACCTGTGGGAATGTGATCGGCGTACTGCCTTCTACACCAGAGGAGGCCTCATCGTGTGTGTGTGTGTAAGGGGTGTATTCAGTAGTCGGATTCCATTGCGAAACATTTTGCAACAGAAACCGTTTACATTTTACTCTTGGAACCAAACGGAACAGTACTGGGAGGGACCTACCTGAATTTGTCCAATAGAAACTCTTGTTTTTGTTGCAAAAGGTTTTTCGTTTGGAGTAAACGGTTTCCATTTCGAAGCGTTTTGCAATGGAAACCGACTAATGAATAACACCCCTTGACCACTGGAGCTAGCTGTCATACAGTATACAGTATCAACACTGGGAAACAGAATCTATTTGGAAACAGGATGGGATACGGTACAACTAGCTATGGCTGCACTTTACCAGAAGGCTTCTATGTAAAAGGTTTGTTGCAATATTTCTTAGTCATTATAGCCTTACCAGAGATTCAATGCATTCACAGCATTGGTTTTCTTTTCCTTTTATCCTTTGGATGTGCCTCATTTTGTTTTTAAATCATCAGGAGCTGTAAGCACAGGTTATTTCTATATTATGCAGATTCAAGCAATACAAATTTCCTCTATGCTTTAAACTGAAACTGAGCATCATGAACTCATAAGCAAACGGTACTGCAGTATTAGATCAAATTAGTCACAAATGTATTCTATGTGAATAAAAATTGTGAATATGCTACAAATGGATCATACATGCTTTTTATACGTCACTTTTTTTGCACAGTGTAAGACTTGGTCCAATTCTAGAAGGTCAATACAATTTTAGTTTGTAGTTTATTTGAGCCTTTTGGACGATGTTAAGTGAGGGTGTGTGGGTTTCCCATTTTCCACTTTGTCCTTATCCTCTGAACATGTTTTTTTACGTGATAAGCTGTCTATTTCTTTTTAGAAGCACTTTTATTTCTGGTGTGTTGACTGTTTGGAACTTCGAAATTATCGAAAGGTTTGATGGTGGTGAATATGGAAAGAAACACAGGACTGAAGTGAATGAAGAAAGGGCAGTCCCTCAAATGAGCAGAGATGTCTGGCAAGCTGATGTGTAGGAATTGTGTATAAACATTGTAGAAAAAGATGGGATGGGGTGGGGACAGTTCCTAAAGTAGTTATCCTTCCTTCCTTCCTTCCTTCCCTAACTCTTGTTTTCCTCATTTCCGTTGACTGTTACTCTTGACTTTCCAAGAAATCTACCTTAAAACATTGCGCAATCCAAATATATTTTTCCAGTTCGTTGTTTAGCGTCTGACGTTGACGGTGTACATTTTTATCTATGCATTGTATATGCAGACAGTTACTGGGTACATATCATGAAATTATAAATGCATATTTAGATTTTGTACTGAAAGCATAGGTGACTGCGTATTGTTCAGAGGCCAGTGGGTAGCTAACAGTAGCAGTAATGTGTGGATGTATAATTGACTGGCAAAGCCCTTTGCTGTGGAAGAGGAATACCATATGGAATGAAATAATCTTTTTTTTCCTCCAGAAAATATAATTATTTTATGTCCAGTTTTAATTACTTAATGAAATTACCTAAGTAGAATTGTATTAAAGAGCAAAAACAAAGGATATTTTCACCTGGGTATGCTTATTTTTTGTTTCCTTTTTTATTTTACAGGATGTATGTAACAAACGTTTTTTTTTTCTCGATATTGATGTAAATACACATTTATATTTAAACTCATGGCTCCAACCGTTGGTTTTTTTTGTCCACCGTTCATTAATCAAGAAGAATTGAGGGTTGTCTAATGAGGCATGCCTCATCTCTGGATCTTGACGGACACCAAGAATACCGGCATGGGGTGGAATGAGCTGGAGAAGGCTGCTCACAACCGAGTGCGATGGAAAGTAATCTTCAATGGCCTATGCTCCCAAAGGATCGACGAGCCTAGGTAATAGCAATGCCTCATTTATTAGCACACACGATGAGCACCCAAGGTTCAAATCAGGGTTCAAAATTGCTTTGTGTCCTTCTCATGGAGCACTATCAGCAGTAGCGTTCTTGACGCTATGTCCACCTCAGTCCTATTATTACTTATCTGGGGGCCCAGACAATGTACACTGATTTAATTCACATTCATGGCATATTTCACAGAGGCAAAGTAGAGACAGTTGAAGTCAGAAGTTTACATACACTTAGGTTGGAGTCATTAAAACTTGTTTTTCAACCACTCCACAAATTTCTTGTTAACGAACTACAGTTTTGGCAAGTCGGTTAGGACATCTACTTTGTGCATGACACAAGTAATTTTTCCAACAATTGTTTACAGACCGATTATTTCACTTATAATTCACTGTATCACAATTCCAGTGGGTCAGAAGTTTACATACACTAAGTTGACTGTGCCTTTAAACAGCTTGGAAAATTCCAGAAAATTATGTCATGGCTTTAGAAGCTTCTGATAGGCTAATTGACATAATTTGAGTCAGTTGGAGGTGTACCTGTGGATGTATTTCAAGGCCTACCTTCAAACTCTGCCTCTGCTTGACATCATGGGAAAGTCAAAAGAAATCAGCCAAGACCTCAGAAAATAAATTGGAGACCTCCACAAGCCTGGTTCATCCTTGGGAGCAATTTCCAAACGCCTGAAGGTACCATGTTCATCTGTACAAACAATAGTACACAAGTATAAACACCATGGGACCACGCAGCCATCATACCGCTCAGGAAGGAGACGCGTTCTGTCTCCTAGAGATGAACGTACTTTGGTGCGAAAAGTGCAAATCAATCCCAGAACAACAGCAAAGGACCTTGTGAAGATGCTGGAGGAAACAGGTACAAAAGTATCTATAACCACAGTAAAACGAGTCCTATATCGACATAACCTGAAAGGCTGCTCAGCAAGGAAAGAGCCACTGCTCCAAAACCGCCATAAAAAAGCCAGACTACGGTTTGCAACTGCACATGGGGACAAAGATCGTACATTTTGGAGAAATGTCCTCTGGTCTGATGAAACAAAAATAGAACTATTTGGCCATAATGACCCGAGCTATGCCACTAGAGATCCTGGTTCAAATCCAGGCTCTGTCGTAGCCGGCAGCGACCGGGAGACCCATGGGGCGGAGCACAATTGGCCCAGCGTCGTCCAGGGTAGGGGAGGGAATGGCCGGCAGGGATGTAGCTCAGTTGGTAGAGCATGGCGTTTGCAACGCCAGTGTTGTGGGTTCGATTCCCACAAGGGGCCAGTATGAAAAATAAAAACATAATGTATGCACTCACTAACTGTAAGTCGCTCTGGATAAGAGCGTCTGCTAAATGACTAAAATTTAAAATAAGTAAAAAGGGGGTGGCTTGCAAGCCGAAGAACACCGTCCCAACCGTGAAGCACGGGTTGGCAGCATCATGCTGTGGGGGTGCTTTGCTGCAGGAGGGACTGGTGCTCTTCACAAAATAGATGGCATCATGAGGAAGGAAAATTATGTGGATATAATGAAGCAACATCTCAAGACATCAGTCAGGAAGTTAAAGCTTGGTCGCAAATGGGTCTTCCAAATGGACAATGATCCCAAACATTTTTATTTATTTTTATTTTATTTCACCTTTATTTAACCAGGTAAGCCAGTTGAGAACAAGTTCTCATTTACAACTGCGACCTGGCCAAGATAAAGCAAAGCAGTGCGGAAAAAACAACAACACAGAGTTACATATGGAATAAACAAAACGTACAGTCAATAACACAATAGAAAATCTATCATACTTCCAAAGTTGTGGCAAAATGGCTTAAGGACAACAAAGTCAATGTATTGGAGTGGCCATCACAAAGCTCTGACCTCAATCCTATAGAACATTTGTGGGCAGAACTGAAAAAGCGTGTGCGAGCAAGGAGGCCTACAAACCTGAATCAGTTACACCAGCTCTGTCAGGAGGAATGGGCCAAAATTCACCCAACTTATTGTGGGAAGCTTGTGGAAGGCTACCCGAAACGTTTGACACAAGTTAAACAATTTAAAGGCAATGCTACCAAATACTAATTGAGTGTATGTCAATTTC
Source organism: Coregonus lavaretus (assembly GCF_964263955.1). Lineage (NCBI taxonomy): Eukaryota > Metazoa > Chordata > Actinopteri > Salmoniformes > Salmonidae > Coregonus > Coregonus lavaretus. The sequence goes on along the minus strand of NC_139995.1, from coordinate 18,135,880 downwards.
TGACCCACTGGGAATGTGATGAAAGAAATAAAAGCTGAAATAAATAATTCTCTCTACTATTATTCTGACATTTCACATTCTTAAAATAAAGTGGTGATCCTAACTGACCTAAGACAGGGAATTTTTACTAGGATTAAATGTCAGTAATTGTGAAAAACTGAGTTTACATTTATTTGGCTAAGGTGTATGTAAACTTCCAACTTCAACTGTATATTTTACTGTAAAGAGTCTTTGAACTGTAAAGAGTGGTGGTGTAAATCCCAATAACATTGCACGGTGCCTGTTCTACACATGACGGCTGTGTTCAGATTGCTGCTTTCACGTGGTACCAGTTTAAAGCCTGTGAATTAACCATGAATAAGATTGAGACACATTTGATGTCCTTTGGGTGGTATCTGAGTTTCAAAGACTGTAGTCCACCAAGCGGCCACATGGGTGCGGTATATTATAAGGCATTTTTAAAAAAAACATCGATAAACAGGCTACACATTCATTGCTTGGCTGGCTACCCACCCACACTCATAGCGAAATATAGAGCAGCTGAAGAATTCATTTTGAGTAGTCAAGCAAACGCACTCATGCATGCGTAAAGTATTTAGGAAAGATATCTACTCTAAAATAGTTATGGAATCTGTTTAGTGTGATTGGGGGGTTGGAATGAAAGCAAATATGCAATGTTGGTCATATCATTGTATTATATCACTAGGCTAGGCCCTATCTGTAGCCTATCCAACGTTCCGAGGCAGAATTATGTAAGAGGGCTCATAAACTGTCCTCTGACAAAAAGTGTGATTGAAAAGTGTAATCAAATGGTAAAATATAATTATTGGAAAAATATATGTATAAAAACGCCGGAGTTTGTGGCCTCCCGAGTGGCCCAGTGGTCTAAGGCACTCCATAATTGAGGGTTCACTACAGACCCAGGCTGTGTCACGGCCCTAACCGGGAGTTCCATTTGGCGGTGCACAATTGGCCCAGCGTCGTCCGGGTTAGGGGATGTTCTATGTTAGTTATATGTTTCTTTACAGAAAGTGAAAAGTATATTTTAATAGCTGTAGGTCTCCTATATGTGGGAATAGAATCTATAACAGAGAGCGATAGTCTCTTTCTTGGCAGAGCCCCCGGCCCATCTGCGGCCTGGCTCTTAGAGTACTGTTTGTTAATGTTTCAATCAGCTGTGTGTTGAGGAATGTGGAGCTATTTAACCTGAACTTCCCCAGGTGTGCAGAGGCGCCGCTCAGTCTGGGTCCCGCCGCCCTCCCCTGCCCTTGGCACAAAGCTATCACACAAACACAATCACACACTGGCGGTGCCTCAGAACGCCAGGGCTGCAGCTGTGCGCATCGCACCGCAGGGAAATGGGAAAAACATTGCACCATGGGAGATAGAATAAATCTCAACGAATTGCCTTTCCAAAACCAATTTAACCCCTTCCCTGCCGAAATAGAAAACGCTAATGCATAGGATCCTCAACTAAAACACAATTATTGATATCAGTGTTTTATAACATATCCCAAATTGTTATCTATTTTTGATGAATTCCTGATTAGACCGAATACTTTCCTATAACTTTCCAAATTTGTTTGACAGAGAGTGCATAACCTTTTATACACTTCCGCACATATTTTCTGCATGCTAGTTATCATTGTCAATATCCGTCAAGACCTCTTAACTCAACACTCCACCGTGTTATTTCATATGTTAACGAGGACTACAACAGCAAATTACAAGTTAACTCTTAAGTCATTATGTAGGCTACCAGCGGTGGTCCAATGTCATTTCAGACATTACATTTACATTTTTAGTCATTTAGCAGATGCTCTTATCCAGAGCGACTTACAGGAGCAATTAGGGTTAAGTGCCTTGCTCAAGGGCACATCGACAGATTTTTCATCTAGTCAGGAGCTGAGACAGCTGATTCTGAATAGTTGAGCCAGTGAGTTCAGGGAATGTTTGTTTCCCTCTACTCTCAGCCTGTGCATCTTATGTGCACATGTAAACACTATAATAAATGTATAATGGCTAACTAAATGTGATGTGACTGGGAAATGATCTGTGGCACACACACACCATAAACACCAAAAGCCATGTTTAAAAAAAGTATTGCCTTGTTTTAATAAAAACACCATTAAGGTACATTGTAAAAAAAACAATATTTTTCACATAGTGTGGCATTGTAATATACAATACATTTTGTCGCTCAGGATACTGAGAAAATTAATACATCTTATTTTACACAATTTTGAATTTTCTACATGTTTTACAAGATACAAAAACGTTGTATTTCTTGAGAAACTCCACACAACAACAGGCGAAGCTGTTTGCAGTAACTGCCATGGTCCCATGACTAACACAGTCTATTCGGACCCACTAGTCTCCATGAGATCAGAGACCTCGGGATGGATCGAAGGCCTTGAGTGACAGTTCCTTTCTTCTTCAGAATGTCAATCAAAAGTATTTTCTAGCATGGGAGTTTGCAACTTCCCTACTTGCCTCAAGGTTTGTTTGTGATCTAATGTCACATAATATAACCTTGTTCATTCATCGTGGTGCTCGCTCTGGAACGATGGGGCGATGCTCTGAGAGGTCTAGCGGCACATGATTCTGTCATCCGAGCATCCATTCTGGAGAGAAGATAAAAAAGTTAGGTCAGTGTTTGCTGTGAAAGTACTTGCCTACTAGTTTCAATGCAACATAACTTTATTCACGGTTATAAACCACCTTTACGCACGGCTACAGTTTATTCATATTTAGGATACCTCCAACAGCCAAGTCTGATATTGGGAGACACTAGGTAGCTCTTGCAGAAACTCATCAAGACATGTCAGAGTGATATTTACCTCGACAGCGATGCTTGCCAGCTCTGCATTCAGGGTGGTCAGAGGTGTGCGGGGCACGCTGCTCTGCTGACGGCTCTTCTCCGGCTCGTCCAGCTCGACCTGCAGGTCCCAGATATAGTCAATGACGTGCTGGAGGATCTCCACCTTGCTGGCCTTCTTGTTGGTGGGCAGAGTTGGGACCAGCTCCTTCAGCTTGCTGTAGCAGCTGTTCATGTCTTGCAGAAACACGGTCATCTGCTCGTCCAGCAGCGGGATCTTGCATTTGGAGATGGACAGGCTCTGGTCGGAAAGGCACCGCACCATGTCCTCGCCGCCAACCTTGCTCTTCAGTGCGCAGGTAGGTCCGACAACCTTCATATTGGCTGATGGTGTAGCTGTAGTTTCCAAGGATAATGAAAAGATGGTGCGTAAAAGTTTTGGAGATTAGCGAAGGCTCCAAAAGTATTGTTAGTAGTCTTGGGAACGTTGTCTCAGTAATGTTGACAGTTCTCAACAACGCACGAGTGTACCGCCTTGAATTTATAATAGACTGGACATGGGGGCGTGCCCAAACTTGTCCTGTTTGCGGTGCGAGGGCCAATAGCGCGGCCGTGTTAGCGCTAGAAGGACATTTCACAACTGTGTTCTTGGCCAATGGGAGCGTGCGCCTGGTTATAAGGATTTAGAATATGTTTGAGAGAAGGCGTTACAAATGGAAACAAATGTGTATTTTTACGGGTGATAGGCCTATGTGGGAATCCAGCTGGCCATGGCTTGGGGACTCTGCAGGTGTAGAGTGCCTGGGGACACTCAAGAGGTGGTGTTGTGTATGGGTATGGGGGATATGTGGTGTGTGTCGGATGGGATGAATGGCTAGTATTAATAACCATAGCCCCTGAGATTTGCCACCCAGCAGTTAGAGGGCACCTTAGATGACCACATTATAAATGTGCCATAAATGAAGAGATATTCAGACTATGAATAATTGGTTTATTACCATTGGGTATAGTGTAATATGATTAAAGTCCATTCAAACAATTTGCTCTATATCTATAACACTCCTGTGTGCAATTTATGATTGAGAGAACTTTACACACAAGGGGGAAAAACAACATTCACAATTTAGTGTAGTGTTAGTTATTATTTATTATAAATATTTATTTATAGGCCAACATGTATGTATTTGGCGCACTTTCTCCCGTTATTCACCATAATTTGCTGAGAATGTGTGTTAAAAGTCAAACTAAGCTTCCTTTATACTTACAAACTGCACTTTTTAGCACAGACTCTCTTTTTCCTCTCATGAAGGGAAGCCCCTGTGAGTCACTTCACGGATTCCTTCACATGTTCTCCGTGTGTGCTCAGCCTTGTGTGCACATTGAAATTGCATTGCTCTGTTCTGAATCTTCCTCCAGATTGTCCAAACAAGCCGAGGCAGACTGGCAGGCGCCAGCGCCGTGACGTCACCCATTCATCTGAGCCTTGGCGCCTGTCAGCCTGGCGCCTAGCGGGCGGTCGCTATGGAGACCTCAAACAACAGGCTAGCACTCCACCATTCACCTGCGTAGCGCGCAAACGGTCCATGCTATTTCGAATCCTTGGGACGTCCCTACCCCATTGAAATGGACGGTTAGGGTTAGGCAAGGGTTATGGTTAAGGTTAGGGTTAGGGTAGGGACGTCCCAAGGATCCCTGATTGCACTACACACGCGCAAACCCTGAGAACTAACTGCTTTAGGAGATCGTCATTCATTTATCGCCTTAAATCACTCTGATGAGGTTACCGCCCGCGCACCTGCAAACGGGCATTCTCGCCAGTTTACTCGAGCAGAGTATTTTAGGAAACGAATGAGAAAGAGAAAGAGGGAGAGCTGTAAAGTGAAAGCATGCATTTGTACCGCATTTTTACGCAACATAATAGGATAAATTGCGGCAGCATTCCTTCACATGAAACTATGGAGGCTGTCTGTCTATGAATGTCTCCTAAAATCAACACAGCAGTATAACCAGCAAAATATCTTCTATGAAACATGCAGCTTTTCTAAAAGCTAGAATTTCCAGGAAAAGTTATGCATTATTATTATTTTTAAACAGTGATACCAAACAGTGTTATTCAATTATATATTCTGCAACAGTTTAAGACAGTATGCTAAAATTACTTTAAACTGACTATTTTCTGTTTTTAATTAGTTTTTTCCCCATTGTTTTTCTAGTGAAATCTAGGCTCATTTGCATACATATAGGCTAATTGCAATATGTTGCTTCTTCAAAAAGTTTAATTCAATTTATAAACTAAACCCACTGCTATAGGGTTCAAAATAAATTACAAGCCTCACACATAATGGTAAGTTAACTATTATCACTGGTAATAACAAAGTTAAGGAACTTTTTTAACTTGCGGCAGTAGCCCCTAAAACTTTTTTAAAACGTAATTTAGTATTTTATTTTTTTGCACTCTGTCCCAGGTCGCAGCTGACAGGTTGGAGGGGGGAAGGAGGGAGGGCCGGCAGCCAGAACAATGGGAGTGCGGTGAAGGGATTGTGGGAGAGAATCTAGGCTGGAGCCACAGTGTCTGGAGCGCCCCTCCACTCCCCTCATCCAGCTTTTGTTCAGCTCCGAAAGCTATCAGCACTTCCTATTGACACCAACAATAACTCCACACAGCTGGGCCCTTTTTAGCCTGTTTACAGCACATCAAGGCAAGGACAGAGAGAGGGAAGAGGGAAGAGACAGAGGAGGGAAAAGAAACGTGAAACATATTAGCTCCTGATTTGAACTGACAGAATGGCAATGCCCCCCACCACCACCCACCTACCCAAAACCCTGTTTTCCATGGTCATTCATTCATTCTAGTTAATACTGAAATGCATACATTTAATTGCCCGAATGAATTTGAATGACATATGGTAAAAATCTGATCCCAAGTTGTATTTAATCTTTGTACATTGTATTCTGAATGTATCAATGTAGCACATGCTATTACAGCATCCATCAAAAAGGCTGATTTGCAACAGTTGCAGTCTGTTACTCAGAAGGAACACTGTGTACAGTGCAGCAGTGTGTTCAACAGTTTGTGCCAGAACATAAACTTTCCCCCACAGATTTGTCACTATACTGTAGTAGATTGTCCCATTTGAAGAGGGGAAGTGTATTGGCTAATGCACCCTCTTTATCGCTACAGAAAGTAGTTCCACAAAAGCAAAGTACAGGATGTAGTGAGGGGGAAAGCTGGTGATCAGAGGGGAAACGACATTCCGGTATTAACCCTGTTGCCACTGTTATAATTACCATGGAACAATAGATACTGCTCATAGGGCTTCCTGAAACATGGATCTTCTAATTCTATGAGTCAACAATAATGTGTGATATCATTTTTGATTGTGGACTTCACACTTAACAATTATCATTCAATCATAAATCATGACATCATATAGTTGATTTTTTTTTATAATGTAATTTAATATAGCACAAGCACACATTTCTTTTACTATTCTTGTGGGGACCAAACAATCGATTCCCATTCTAAAACCTAAACCTAACCCCTAAGCCTAAAATAGCTTTTTTCCTTGTAGGGACCGGCGAAATGTCCCCACTTGTCCGAATTTTCCTTGTTTTACTATCCATGTGAAGACTTCTGGTCCCCACAAGGATAATACAACCAAAAACACACACAGACACACACAAACACACACACACACACACCATCTCCCTGCAGCTGTGGGATTAGTTTCCAGTTCCCAGTCTGGCTCTTCCTGTTTGGTCGATAATGATCACACCTGTGCAGGTGTGTGGAGAGGAGCACCGCCACTCATAAGGGAGTGGTGCGGTGTGGTGTCAGGTATACATAGTGTGTGATAGTCAATGTCAAATGTGTAATGTTGTTAGTGATTGAGACACATTAGGAGCAGGGGAAATAAAGATGATGACAAGGTGGTTGGGCTGAGTGTGTGATTTCTGCTTACACAACGGGTTTGTTTTTTATTGGTTCCCTCCTGTTCCCTGTGGTAACTGTCCTGCTCTGCTATGCTCTGCTTTGCCATGCCCTGGTCTGGTCAGCCCTGGTGTCCCCCTGGGGAGATTGGCCTCTAATGAGCTCCTGGCCGTGGGGAGTCAGTCACATCCTGTCCAATGACAGGGCAGGCCCTGTTCACAGATGTGTCATCAGCAGAACCGGCTTTCTGCTGTAAGGTCTGGAGGCGTCTGAACGGTCACTGTGTGTAAGGCTATTTATTTTCCTGAGTTTCACAGGCTTGTCCTACTCTCTATTTTCTTCTCTCTGCGTTGTTGGTAAGTAAGCATTGCACTGTGGTCCTCTGTAGCTCAGCTGGTAGAGCACGGCACTTGTAACGCCAAGGTAGTGGGTTCGATCCCTGGGACCACCCATACACAAAAAAAAAAAATTTATGCACGCATGACTGTAAGTCGCTTTGGATAAAAGCGTCTGCTAAATGGCATATTATTATTATATTATTACTGTTAGTCTACACCTGTTGTTTACAAAGCATTTGACAAATAAAATTAGATCTGAATTGATTTTGAACTGAAATACTCTGAGAAACAGGGGAATGTTGCTGGGGGAGGTGGTGCTGACTAGGGTTGCACAATTCGGGGAACTTTCAATAAATTCCCTGGTTTTCCCAAAGTCCTGGTTGGAGGATTCCCGGAATCAGGAGTGAATAAGCAGGAAACCCTCCAACCAGGATTTCTGGAAAACCAGGGAATTTATTGAAAGTTCACAGAATTTCGCAACTCTAGTGCTGACTCCTGAGAGGATGAACAAAGTTAGCTCCTGGCTGTTCATCATAGCAGTCTTATGGACATCGAAACTGGCAAATCTCTAGATTATACAAGTGTTGTGTTGACTGATAGTAAGTGCTGCACCATAGAGATCCATCCTGTCCCACAGATGTCTTGGACTGTGTCCTTGGCCCTGGCCTGGGGATGGCTGCCCTCTCCCTCACACTCAGGGACAAGCACAGTTTGGGCACTTTGCAGCCAGCAGCAGCTTGTGTGCCTGCACATTCACAGTGGGACCAGTGGACCCCAGCCTAACCCCCTGCCTCCGCCTGGTTCCCACACACACTATCAAAGCCCTTTAATGGCTTCTAATTAGCTCCCCATCTGCTGGTGACAGTGCACTGATGGCATGCAAAAGCACCCATTCAGAGCATCGGCATTGTACTCTGGAATACTTTCCACTCCACTGGCAATTGCCTGGAGAGAGTTTTAGCCAGGGGGAGTGTTCTACGGTCAGGAGTTTGGGGGAGGGCATGGGTGGCGGGACACACAATGGGAGACAGTGTTACGGCTTGTTGCAAATCTAATAATGCCCCCCACCCTTACCTCTCATCTTGCTCATCTGCAACAGATTGGCCTCTCTAAAGTGAATCTGGTACACAGCATGGAGAAGGTGTTGTTCTGTGTTCTGTTTTGAGCATAGGTAATAAACCTGATAAGGTGTTCCGATCCATTGTGCTGCATGCGACCCTGCAGCTCTACCTCTCCACAGGGGGAACAATGGCTTTACCTCTTTAGAAACGGTGATGTCTTCCTAATGAGGCCTAGTCATTAGCAGCTCCTCCAGTGGCCTGCTATGCTATCTGTGAATAGGGCCTGTGTTTGGCCTACATGGCCCCCACACAGACAGACACACAGACAGTGGGGCCCAGGTCCAGTGAATCCGTTAGGGGGGACCAGCTGTTCACAGCTGGGCAGCGGGGGGAGGACTGTGGAGGACTATGGGGACCAGGGCCCACTGCTGCTGGGCAGCTGTCACCACCAGCAGGGAGGAAGATAAAGGGCAAACAAAGTGCTGCTGCTGAAAATCATCAGCTCAACCAGACAGCCTCCTCTGCCTCCCCAGAGCAGAGCCCATCCTCACCTCAGACTGCATAGCGCATTAAACTAGACATGGATGGCTCCTAGTCATCTAGCTTAGTGGTGTAAAGTAACTAGTAAAAACTACTTTAAAGTACTACTTAAGTAGTTTTTTGGGGCTTCTGTATTTTACTTTATTGTTTATATTTTTGACAACTTTTACTTTTAGTCCACTACATTCCTAAATAAAATATAAACTTTTTACTCCAATACATTTTCCCTGACACCCAAAAGAAAATGGTCAAATTCACACACTTATCAAGAGAACATGTGGTCATCCCTACTGCCTCTGACTCACTAAACACAAATGCTTTGTTTGTAAATAATGTCAGAGTGTTGGAGTGTACCCATGGCTATCCGTATTTTTTATTTTTATTTTATGGAAATCGTTCTTAATACAAGGAATTTGAAATTATTTATAGCATTTACTTTTACTTTTAATACTTCAGTATATTTAAAACCAGATACTTTTACTCAAGTAGTATTTTACTAGGTGACTTTCATTTTAATTGAGTCATTTTCTATTACGGTATCTTTACATTTACTCAAGTATGTCAATTGACAATACTTTTCCACCACTGATCTAGTTTACATTCCTACACACTGGGACCTCATCATATCTATGTTAAATGATATGACAGAGATGGTACACTGTTCACCGGTGTGGAGGGTTGTCCAGGAGCATCAAGACACTGAATTCAAAATGAGATGAAATGTTTTGTGGTTAATGTCTCTGAGGCTTTTCAAAACCAGTTTCAGTAACACAGGCATGTACTCATAATTGAGAATATTTAACCTTTAACATAGAGAGCCTGGCTTTCAGATTATGCGTGAGTGCCTGTGTGTAGGATGTGTTGTGTATTCATTTGTGTGACGAATGGTCAGTCACCTGACCTCTCTCCCTATCACACACACATCCCCACAGCTGCACAGAGGCCTCCAGTCAGCACAGCCAGGGGACATGGGAGCCAAACCCTAAAGATGGAGCCTGGACAGTGGCAGCTGGGGAGCTCACAAAGCCCCATTCAGAGGGCCCAGGCCTGGGGACAATGGCTGGGCCAGGCTGAGCCCTCTCCTCTGCTGTTCCACCCAAAGATTAATACTTCAGATCAGCTTCCCGGTGGCAGGCTCGGCTAAAAGGAGAGCCCTCCTGTTTGTCAGTGGGTATTGTCTGAGTTGCCTGAGAACCAACCTTTTGGATGGTCTTGACAAATTAGCTCCGCCATTGACAGTGAACAGATTGGCCCACCACTTTTGTTTTGATTCTGGCGTGTATATAATCAGGTTATTTGGGTGTTGGTTTCTTGTTTCTCTCCCTTGAGGCCCTTGACATTTCTACATTTCTGAAAGGGCTATGATGGGCCTAGGTTTCCTCTCTTGTTTATTGCTTATGTTTATCAAAGCTATGTTGAATGAACATCACAGTCATGATGGTATTGGATGTTGGAGATCATACATCCATTCCATTCATCCTCCATCTTTTTCTGAAGATGAGGTGCAAGAGCAACAGGTATGAGCGTGAATCATAGTCAACAGACCTACATTGCTTTATTGTTATTGCTTTGTATTCTATGCAGGCTTCCCTTTCTACCTGCCCTGAACAAAGCGTTAGAAAGAACACCCTCAGTGCGGGAAGCACAGTAACAAAATACAGTGTTAGGTGAGGTGGTGTGATGTGGTATACCACGGCACTGTGCCCTATGGGAGGCCTCGCCCTCAACCTGGGAGTGGAGTGCAGGTGTTTAGCCCCCAGCAAGGCACCCTTTCAGGTTATACTAAAATAACCCGCCCCGCCTCCCTCCATGTAGGAAACTGTAGGTGTCCACTAAGCAACACACACAATCACCTGTGCTCACAGGAAGTGAGCTACTCTGTTTGATTACACAATACAACAAACTATTTCATCAGGACAACTTGAGGCAAAGACATGTTGTCTTCGTTAACTATCAAAGTTATGAGATTAGTCTTTTAGAGTTAAAAAAACGATCTTCTACTGGCAACTCTTAAGATCTCTTAAGATGTTTTACAACAATAAAACAATGTAATAACAGTACAACATATGACTCTAAAATGATTTAATAGTGATACAGTCATGATAGTTTGTGAACAACCTTTGTCCTCTAATTGATGACAGTAAAGGAGGACTCGTCATGCCCTTCTGTCCTGTTTGTCCCTGTGTGTTGGCTGTATTAGGAATGTACCCACCACATAAACACAGACTCTCCTACAAGCCCCCTATCCCCCCTCCCTACGGCCTCATTCCCGCAACGTCTAAAGACACTAGTCTGTTTCCCTGTATCCCCCATCTCCCTCCCCTCATATCCTCTGACTCCCTGTTCTCCCCCCTCTCCCCCCTCTCTTAGCACCACTCTCACAGTCACACCGGCAACAGCACCTTGATGCTCTTGTGTTTCCCACGTTGTCTGAGGCACGCTCAGCTAGGACATCGCCCTGCTTCTCACCCAGCCAGGGCCCACTTCCAGGAATCCGCTTGTGTGAAACTAAACGCAGCAGAAGGTGCCCTAGTTTGAAAGTTCATTCTTCTCCCTGGGATTGTTTCAGGGAGTTAACAAAAGGGGAGGGAGGGTGTGTGTGGGTCAGCAGGGGTGTGTGTGTGTGCGTCTGGGTTTTACACGCCAGTGTGTGTGTGTGCACGTGAGGGGAGGGGTGTAGGATTATAAAGAGGAAGTGAATTGGAAGTACACACTCAGTGACCGAATGAGAGTGAGACATTCCTTCACAAGCCCCTCCCCTCCTCCCCGTCTTCCTCCCTCCTCGCCTCTCCACTTCTCTGTCGTTCGCAGGCCCTGGGAAAATCAAACAGGTGTTTTGTCCCTGGCAGAAAAGCTGGCTGGGCCCGGGGTAGGCAGGCTACAGGCTGCTGGGGGCTATCGAAAGCTCTTAGGCCCAGCTTTAGGCTCTGAATGGCCCTCCGCTTCATTATCATGTGAATTCTGGGAACTGCCCTGGGCTCCCAGTAACACCAGTGAGCTTCCCATATGGGGAACGCATGGCAACTAGAGAGAACCCCCCCTTGTCCCCTTACCCCTCACTCTGCACCCCTCCCTGCACAACCCTTCCATTCCACCACTCCTGATATCAAAGGAGGACAAGAAGGAGAGGGACACTGAGGGGCCCTGCGGCTGGACCACACAGACTAATATTGGACAGGTCTCATCATGGTCGTGTGACACTGCCCGCTGCCATGGAGGGCACTTCAGGGTAGTGAACCTCTGGGTGGATTTAGCATCCTGACGTATTCTAGTTGTAGTTATGATTGATAGAGACATTGTGAGCCTCCTCTCAGTGTGAAGAGGTGTCCCTCCCTAATCAATGGGAATTTCACAGATCGCTTTCCCCATATTCTACTCTGGGAGAATAACAGTGTAGTTTGTAACACAACAGGATCAGTGGAGTGTGCCAACCCAAACCACCCACTATGACTTGCCTCAGCCAACATTGGTGTATCGAACCTAAACACAATCGCAAAGTGATCCAATTGAGCTGGAAACAATACTTGTGACTAATCTAACATTGTGTTGATTCAAATTTTCCAAGACGATGAACCCACTTCCTTTATCTATTGCAGTGAGACATCAGTCATCAGGGAATGATCTGTCTGAAGCCACCTGTGGTTGAAGGGCAGGAAGGAAGTCTCTAAACACTATGTCACATGTGCTACATGATTTCACGATGATGCAGAGAATGCATGTGTGTGTGTGTGTGTGTAATCTCTTGGCTTACTTCCATACTTGCACCTGTGATAAAGGGGGAGAGGCATGGAAAATGAATGGATGGAGTGAGGGAGAGAAGTCGGAAAATATTTGAATCTGAGCCTAGGTCAGAGGAACTCTCCTGATGACTCATGTTATTGCACATGGAGTAATTCTCTCCCTCTGCAGCTGTCCAGCCACATGCGCAATATTATTTCACAACATCTTCCCTGTCCTTGGAAATCCCCCCCCCCCTTCTCGCCCCTCCCTCTCCCCTTCCATCCTCTCACCGTCCTGGCTCCAGTGAAACACCCTGAGTAGGTGCAGGTGCAGGCATTACTCATGCACTCTTCCCCGAATGTGCCTGTGCTGTGTGTCATTAAATAATCGTATCTATTCCACAGAAACCTGACAGCCACAGGTAGGTGTTGTGGTCCTCTGTAGCTCAGCTGGTAGAGCACGGCGCTTGTAATGCCAAGGTAGTGGGTTCGATCCCTGGGACCACCCATACACAAAATAATGCATGCATGCATGACTGTAAGTCGCTTTGGATAAAAGCGTCTGCTAAATGGCATATTATTATAATCACCTTTTTTTATTTTCCAGATTCTAGTGTGTGTGTGTGTGTGTCTCCACGCATACATGCTCTCTGTGTATACAGTATCTTTCTTGGTCTAGAGGACTCTGCCTGCTCTGGTCCAGCTCTGGACCAGGGGAGTGCCTCTTCATTCCTCCCCAGGGTGACGTGTGAGTGCAGCAGCTGTGACTCATCACACAGCTGCCCCTGGACTCCCACCCACACTGGAGGAGTAGACCCAGTCAGACCAGGTCAAAAGCCAGTGGCATCACCATAGTGTTTACCGCAGCAGGCCTAATGGACTAATGATACACATTATATGTATAGGACTACTGACTGGTACAGATACTATTACACAGCAAATACAACCCGTTGAACATGCCCATCATGGATCCATCTCTACTGACTAACACATTCTTCATATGGCTTCACCTGTATCTTCACTACACCATGGTAACATCATGTCTCTGTTAGGAGGGTGAATCATTGATTCTATTCACACGTTATGATGGCTCTCTAGTGTTTAACAGTGAATGGTATTTTAGTGCCAATAAATGTTATATGCAAGTCCAAATAGCGTACAGATATTCATATCGAAAATCTAACTTTCTATCCAAGAGATGAATTTGCCAAACTCCCTCCTCCCACCGAAACAGAAAGAAAATGAACCTCGAATAGAGAGAGATGAGAGTTGAGTAAAGAGTGAGTGAGTGAGAGAGAGGAGAGGGAGCGAGAGAACAGACGGATCCTTTTCTGTGGGGCCTAAAGACATGTTTCCCTCAGATGTTGGGTCTTCTTCAGATGCTAATGATACATTTTTATTCTAACGCCGCCCTTAGCATAACAATGCTATGGAAGTGAAAGAGCTAAACCTTTGCTTTCTTTAGGAAGCCAAAGCTGGTCTTTCTTGTGGACTAATGCCCTTCTCTCTTTGTGCAGAGAGTGAAAGCCCTCTGGAACGTGATGGCAAGGTGATCACAAAGCTAACTGAAAATGAGACTGAAACAACACGTTATATCCACCCAAAATACCATCACTAAGTCCTTAGAATAAAATACATGGCCAAATATAGCTCTGTGTAGATAGCCAGATGTACTTACTTTCAGAATATGATGACAGAGATTGTTTCAAATTTTATAGGGCTTTGTTTTTCTAAATCTGTGGTGAATTATGTCTGTTGGAATGCTCAAACTCAAATGTTATGACTGTATGACTCACACTCAGACACCAAAATTGTATCTGAGCTTGAAGCAATTTTGGAAGACTGACCTTGATGATTACAATAGAATACTTTCATCAGCTCTGATATGAAGAGTTCATGGCTTTTCTTTCCTTTGCTTAAAACAGGTTAGCCTTCATTCAGGGTGTGTGGTTGAATGGTGGTACAGATATAATCTCTGTATCTGGATGATGGTGACATCATCCTACTTCTGCCCCTTCCTATGCACGTTTTACAAATGTAGGCGCAAATGTCCCCAAATATCGTTTCAAGTTGTTCTCCATTGTATTTTGGGCTATTTATGAATTGAGAGGCAGTTTCATAGGCATCCTTTTATGAGTTTGTTCATGGAATATAACAGCCTACATATTATAATCCCACGCTCGAGATGTATGGATGCGTTATTCATAGACATTTTACTAGCTTGAGGGAGTGGCTGTTCGTGTGATTTAATATTTTTATAACAGAAATGGTTTGATCAGAGGGTACGATCCACCAGTTGTGTCATGAGACTTTGTGTCTCTGAAGAATATGATGGAACCTGACACGGGTCACATGGGTAACAGTAACACAATAAGGCTTCATCTGTTGTTCCTGTTGGCAATTGTTGCTTAAGGACCCCACAATGACCAGACCTTATCCCATTAACACCTCTCCTGTTCCCCCCTCTGTCTCTGGATCTCTCTGTGCAGATCAGATCAGCAGCAGGTCCAGGGCCAGGTGCAGCACAGAGGAAGTTAGCACCTCCTCAACCATGCCGACACACTCTATTTACATGCAAAACACATGCAGGTTTATTAAGCAAATCTGTGAGCACAGGTGTGTGTGATGGATGGGAGGAGGGACACACTGTTGTCACTGGAGCCATATATACAGTGGGGAAAAAAAGTATTTAGTCAGCCACCAATTGTGCAAGTTCTACCACTTAAAAAGATGAGAGAGGCCTGTAATTTTCATCATATGTACATGTCAACTATGACAGACAAAATGAGAAAAAAAAATCCAGAAAATCACATTGTAGGATTTTTAATGAATTTATTTGCAAATTATGGTGGAAAATAAGTATTTGGTCAATCACAAAAGTTTCTCAATACTTTGTTATATACCCTTTGTTGGCAATGACACAGGTCAAATGTTTTCTGTAAGTGTTCACAAGGTTTTCACACACTGTTGCTGGTATTTTGGCCCATTCCTCCATGCAGATCTCCTCTAGAGCAGTGATGTTTTGGGGCTGTCGCTGGGCAACACGGACTTTCAACTCCCTCCAAAGATTTTTGATGGGGTTGAGATGTGGAGACTGGCTAGGCCACTCCAGGACCTTGAAATGCTTATTACGAAGCCACTCCTTCGTTGCCCGGGCGGTGTGTTTGGGATCATTGTCATGCTGAAAGACCCAGCCACGTTTCATCTTCAATGCACTTGCTGATGGAAGGAGGTTTTCACTCAAAATCTCATGATACATGGCCCCATTCATTCTTTCCTTTACACGGATCAGTCGTCCTGGTCCCTTTGCAGAAAAACAGCCCCAAAGCATGATGTTTCCACCCCCATGCTTCACAGTAGGTATGGTGTTCTTTGGATGCAACTCAGCCTTCTTTGTCCTCCAAACACGACGAGTTGAGTTTTTACCAAAAAGTTATATTTTGGTTTAATCTGACCATATGACATTCTCCCAATCCTCTTCTGGATCATCCAAATGCACTCTAGCAAACTTCAGACGGGCCTGGACATGTACTGGCTTAAGCAGGGGGACACATCTTGCACTGCATGATTTGAGTCCCTGGCGGCGTAGTGTGTTACTGATGGTAGGCTTTGTTACTTTGGTCCCAGCTCTCTGCAGGTCATTCACTAGGTCCCCCCGTGTGGTTCTGGGATTTTTGCTCACCGTTCTTGTGATCATTTTGACCCCACGGGGTGAGAACTTGCGTGGAGCCCCAGATCGAGGGAGATTATCAGTGGTCTTGTATGTCTTCCATTTCCTAATAATTGCTCCCACAGTTGATTTCTTCAAACCAAGCTGCTTACCTATTGCAGATTCAGTCTTCCCAGCCTGGTGCAGGTCTACAATTTAGTTTTTGGTGTCCTTTGACAGCTCTTTGGTCTTGGCCATAGTGGAGTTTGGAGTGTGACTGTTTGAGGTTGTGGACAGGTGTATTTTATACTGATAACAAGTTCAAACAGGTGCCATTAATACAGGTAGCGAGTGGAGGACAGAGGAGCCTCTTAAAGAAGAAGTTACAGGTCTGTGAGACCCAGAACTCTTGCTTGTTTGTAGGTGACCAAATACTTATTTTCCACCATCATTTGCAAATAAATTCATAAAAAATCCTACAATGTGATTTTCTGGATTTTTTTTTCTTATTTTGTCTGTCATAGTTGACGTGTACATATGATGAAAATTACAGGCCTCTCTCATCTTTTTAAGTGGTAGAACTTGCACAATTGGTGGCTGACTAAATACTTTTTTTCCCCACTGTATGTGTCTTTCTTGATTCAGACGTAAAACTCAGATGATATACAGTTCCTATCATAGGTAAGTTTTTCACATTTTGTTGCATTACAAAGTGGGATTGAAATGGATTTAATGAAGTTTTTTTTTTTGTCACTGATCGACTCAACATACTCCATATTGTCAAAGTGTAAAGACAATTTTACAAATGTTTACAAATGAATATAAAATAAATAACAAAAATGTGTTGGTTGCATAAGTATTCACCCCCTTTGTTATCGCAAGCCTAAATAAGTTCAGGAGAAAAAAATGTGCTTAACAAATCACATAGTAAGTTGCATGGACTCACTCTGTGTGCAATAAGAGGGGTTTAATAGGGGTTAACATTTTTGAATGACTACCCCCTCTCTGTACCCACACATACAATTATATGTAAGGTCCCTCACTTGAGTGTGTACTTCAATGCACAGATTTAACAACAAAGACCAGGGACCAGGGATATCTGTACCACTTTTCCAATGCCTTGGTAAGAAAGGCATTAATTGGTAGATGGGTAAAAATAAAAATAAAAAGCAGATGCTAACTATCCCTGTGAAGCTATTACAGTAAATAGGCTTTGGATTGTGTATCAATACACCCAATCACTACAAAGATACAGGTGTCCTTCCTAACTGAGTTGCCAGTGAGAAAGGAAACTGGTCAAGGATTTCACCGTGAGGCCAATGGGGATTTTAAAACTGTTACAGAGTTTAATGGCTGTGATAGGACAAAACTGAGGATGGATAAAAAACAATGTAGTTACTCCACATTACTATCCTAAATGACAGCGCGAATAGAAGGAAGCCTGTACAACAAAGACCAGGGACCAGGGATATCTGTACCACTTTTCCAATGCCTTGGTAAGAAAGGCATTAATTGGTAGATGGGTAAAAATAACAATAAAAAGCAGATGCTAACTATCCCTGTGAAGCTATTACAGTAAATAGGCTTTGGATTGTGTATCAATACACCCAAT